>NC_143387.1:65713786-66066698 GCF_980474605.1 Leiobunum rupestre
AATTAAAAAATGGTTGTTAACGCAAGACCCCTATACGTTGCATAGAGACCGAAAGCTTAAATTTGCTCGTACACCAACATATGTGACGTCACTGAATGAAATTCATCAAATGGATTTAATAGTTTTGGACGAGTTGAAACCGGATTATAATTATATTTTAGTTAACATTGACGTTTTATCGCGCTTTTTATCCGCGTTACCTTTGAAAACAAAGAGCGGGAAAGACGTTCTACAGGCGCTAAAAAAATTCACAAAGTTAATAAACCCATGAAAATTAATACGGATCAAGGGAAGGAATTTCTTAATAAGACCGTACAAGATTATTTAAAAAAGAACGATATAAAACATTTTGTAAGTTACGGGGACATAAAATGCGGAATCGTAAAACGCGCCAATAGAACTCTCGAGAACAAAATAAATCGTTTAATTACTAAAACTAAGAAACCAAATTTCATTAAGGATTTACCGAAAATTGTTAGATCGTATAATAACAGTGTACACAGGTCGACCGGGTTCAAACCGTGTGAAGTAACGGTTGATAATGAGCATTTAGTTTGGAAAAATCTTTACGGTAAAAAATCAATTAGGGAAAAAGCCAAATTCAAAGTCGGTGAACGTGTTCGATTAACAAAAGCCCCGAAAGCGTTTACTAAAGGCTACAAGGGATACTGGTCGAAGGAAGTGTTTACTATTAAGAGAGTGATTAATAGACCTCGTCCTGTTTACGTCATACAAGATCAAAATAAACAAGTCATCTTGGGTTCATTCTATCCCGAAGAACTACAAAAGATTATACCATGAATACTAATCAGCTTGATGAATTTTTGAAATGTGATTATAGAACGCGCCCATTTTATATTGGTACATTTTCCAAAGACGCGATTCCCAAAAAACCGCTGAAACAGAAAACGTATTGTTTTATTATAAATACGGACGATTCGACGGAACCAGGTTCTCATTGGGTCGCTGTGTTTATTGAATCGGGAAAGGGAGAATTTTTCTGTTCGTTTGGAAATTCACCTGTTACGTACAATTTTAACTTGGGTCATTTAGCTAAAAAGTGGGTATATAATAAAAATATTATCCAACCGATTGACTCGGAAACATGCGGTGCGCATTGTTTATTTTATATCGTATGTAAATGTTTGGGGTATACTTATAGAGAAATATTAGATATGTATAATGATACTCTATATATCAATGACATAATCTCGTTATGGAATATGTGTCTGCATTTAATGAATCACGAAAATAAATATTGTAATCAATAAATTTTTTATTGTATCAATTTTTCCATTTTTTAAGAGGGCTTAATGCTCGGCGTCTGTTTTTAGGTGTCGGATAAGGTTTGCGAACATTTAGTCTCCTCTTCACGTGCTTTTCATTCGTTTGTAAATCTTTATCCGAAAATGGTAGAGACACAGCCTCCGATAAATTCTCCACGCTTTCAGCCGATGGCCTATACGTTGCGTCGCTGTCTCGTGTAGTACCCGTCGCGCCTTCAGACGTATTGAAGAGGTTCCGTATGTTACTGGTACTTTCGGAACGGCGTGGTGTACTACTTGAAAGAGGATCAAACTCGCGGCGGAGTGCTTCGTGGACGGCTTCGGGAATATTCGGTGTTGACTCCGCTATCAAATGATCCGGTAGAAACGCCGGGATTGGGGGAGTAGGTCGAAGAGGGGGTCTCGGTTCCGCGTGTAGATAAACGGGAATCGGTTCGGGAGAAATCAACGTAGTACTGGGTGAAACGGGGGAACCACGAGAGACATTACTCGGAGAATTTGTTGGTGTAGCTACGGGTCGTATCATCTGCGCCGGTGCGAGAAGAGGGGCCACGGGCCGTATAATCTGCGCCGGTGCGAGAAGAGGAGCTAACGTATTCGATGGAGGAGGCATCGCTGGGGGCTCTAAACGAACGGCGGGGACTCCTTGAAATTCTTTAATTTTAAAGTACCTTTGAAGCATAGTTAAATACTCTCGTAACGTATCCTCCTCACTCCCTACTTTAATCGGTTTATTTATGATACTTTTCATTTGATTTTGAATAATGTCTATTAATTTGGCCGTATCGCTAAAATAGCTATCGGCGGGGACTAAAACGAATTTTTTCATCGATTAATAATACGGTTAAGAACCACGGGAATTAATGAACCGAGAATTGCACCCCAGAATCCGCCTCGCTGAGATATTAGAATTTTTCGATGGTTTAAGTCGGTTAAATTTTTACGAGCAAGTTTTCTGATGCACGCTTTATAGCGCTGTAATATTTTTTTCCTATTTGCGCCAACAGGTAGCGCCCCCCGGGTAATATTAAGACAAATATTAGAAATTAATTGTTCGGGACTAGCGTTTTTAATTAAAAATTTGCGCTGACTGGGGGAAGCTTTTTTAATGAGCGTTAAATAAGGTTTATGTTCCCGTATCGCTCGTGGCCAAGTCATCTTACGTAATGAAACAATTTTATAAATACATTCAAATTTATTCAAAAAACACACAGAATTTATACAATGAAAACATTTTCACATATTTTTTATAGAATATATTTAACAGAATAATTTTTTTTTAAACATTATTTTTAAACCCGTCACCATTACTCAAGAAAAGTTATCATTGGGCCCTCTTCAAATAAGCAATTTGTTCGCACTTTGAAATGTTCTGGTGTTTCTTGATTTAAATCTAAAACAATATTAGAATAGGGTCGGGAAGCAGTTACATTATTGTACACAGTACTTAGAAAATTTGGGTTATTAGGAAATACTTGTCGACTAAGACATTTAATCTGACTAGGATCACGCGGACTCTTAAATAGAACAATGTACGATGAGTTCAAGCTAATATTGCGAGCCGCTCGACCTTGACCAAAAACATTTTGGGTTAAGAATAATATAGTTAAATTTAAGTGGTGACTACCAACACGAAATAATTCCGAAACGTACGCGTTATTTAAACAACTTTGAGAGAGATCGTCGAGAACGAGCAAGTTATTTATAGAACTATCAAATATTTCTTCCGGTTTCTCACTTAATAAACCCTGATGAAACTCGATATCAGGTATAATTTTTTTAAGCTCATTGAATTTTTCCGACCAAATATTATAACAATAAATGATTCGCTCGGGAGGTTTCTCGAACAGCGTGTGTCGATTTTTTAAAAGCCGAAAAGTCCAAACTGTTTTTCCGCATCGACTCGGTCCACTGATGAGGAACGTGGTCGGCGATTTAAACTTGAGCCGCGTTACTGACATTTTTGTAGCCGAAGGGAATACTGGTACCGTCGCTCTTGAAGATTCGCTTGTTAGACGTAAATCCAACGAGTTTTTCAGCTGGTTTTTGGAATAGCTGCCCCGTTTTTAAACGTTTCACGTTAAATGGGACTTCGACGCTGTATTTCAATTGTTGGTTGCGTGTAGCGAGGTCCTTCAAAGCTTCAAAGTTGACAATTGACTGATTTTTTTAGTCAATGTAATGCCCTTAAGTTTAGTGACAATCTTTCCAGATTCGAATAAAATTGAATAAGCTTTACATCCCAAGGAAACAAAGGCTTTTATATTTTCATTGGGATACTGGTCAGCTAATGTACCTAGGGTAGTCCCTAGCGGAATATTTAAGTCTTTACTCATATAAAGAAAAGCAGAATCAGTATCGACGTAATTTAAATTAGAACCAATTTGAGCCATTAATTTGTATAATTTAATACGGCCGTAACTGGCTACAAACGCGCCTATCGTTGGTGACCCTTTCCGATAAGTTGGAACGTAGTCTTCCTGAAAACGAGTGGTGACTAAGGCTATATCATCGTCTAGTAGTTTAAAATCCGTTAATTCTTTGGTTTTATCGGCCAAAATTTCGACTAATTCCTTATAAGAATTAATAAAAACACTTTGGCCTCGATTTAAATTAATGGAATTTTTGCCCCACAGACTGTTTAGACTAAGTTTGCCAATAGCTTTTGAAGCGGGATTATCGGTTATATCGTCTAAATTTAAATCTAACCCGTCAATTTCATTAAAGTCTCGTAAATAATTAAGTTTTTGTTCTAATGTAATTATGTCTTTTGGATACGACGAATTTTGTAAAAAAGCCGAATATAGTCATCGAATAGCGGACAATCTTTATCGAATGTCTCTTGGTAATGATGTACTTCGTGAATTGTAATAATTTTGTAACCGTACTCTATCGCTAGATAAAACTCGGGGGTCGTCCACACGTCGGTTATGCTACGCTCTCGATCAGTATGGGTACATTCGAAACATTGTTCAGCTGCACATTTGTAGCAGAGAGTATAATAAATTTTACTATTAATTTTAGCTGAGAGAATAGGGAGGTTTAAATTGGTAGGTGGCAGCACCGTAGCTTTAATCAGACCAAAATAAGCGTTAACGGAAAAATTAAAGTTACAAGTTATAATTTCGGGGCTTGATTTGGGATATTTATAGGAACTCATCTGGACGGACGGGTACATACTATTGAAATCCACGACTTTGATTGGTCGATCGGGAGTGGCTTCGGCGTAAATTACAAAGTTTTCGACCCTCCCCCCGCGAATGGCGTCTCTCGCTCCTATCGGTTTGGTAAAGGGTAGGGAATCGCAAAAACTCGCAATTGCTGGATCTTCTACTAACTCATCATATTCGTGTTCCCATATACTAATAAACTGCGCATTAGGCCTTTCCTTTTTTAAAAAAATTTCGCGGTCGAGGGTTTTGAGATAAATATTTAAATTATAATCTTTTAACTGTTTATCGTAAGCCTGGTGGTCAGTGTGCAGTGGGCATTTATGGTAATGGCAGCCGTAAAATTCGGCAATTATTTCGGGCGAGGAACAATAACCGTCTAATCGATAGGGGTAAATTACATGTTCTCCACCTAGCGATCGAGCCGTTTGAAATGTCACGTTGAGTTTTTTCCCCAAATAAGCTAACCATTTTAGGGCCTTGACACTATGCCGTTTCCTATAACCCGTCCCCGGAACTATCGCGATAGTGTTTGGTTCGACAAATCTACTAAGGAATAAATTTGTGACGGCTCCCGGCAACGTTATGGCGTTTGACCCTAACAAATCAAAATCAACGGTTTTTAAAAATAAATTTCTAAAACTATCGAATCCTTTCTGTAAAAGTTTAACGTCATCGATCGCGTATTCGGTTAAAACTTTATTTAGATCAAATACGACGTAACGTTGGGAATCGTACCATTGATTAAATTCTACGATTTCCTCGTCCGTAAATTTGTCGATACCAAAATATTCTTTCTCGGGGAGGGCGCCGATATAATCTAAATTGTTTTCCGTAGCGAATGAATAACAAAAATAACCTTTCTTTTGGACAATCTTAAAAGTTTTCGAGAAATTTCGAAGGGCTGTAGTTAGGAACATGAAACTATCGATAAAGGCTATTTTAAATTGGGCGAGAAACATACCCAGGGCTTTGGAACCGGTATAAATTATCTCGGGTTTAATCTTTCGTTTTAATAGACCGTTAAGAATAAGGAGCGTATCGAAACCACTCCCGAAATGGCTAATTAATATGACGTTTTCAAAGAGAGGCCGCGTAACTCTTTTCCGACCATTAACTGTCACCTGGCACGCTAATAAATAATCTAGGAAATTTTGAACGCAATCAAAGCCGTGAAATTTTCGGTAATCATAATTGGTCGAAAATGGCGCTTCTTGCATCGCGGAAATTATTAAAATTAGTCTAATTTTAGTGTCAGTCGTTATGGTCTCAAAATCAAAATAACATAGTCGTTTCTCATTTGATTTTATTTCTAATGGGCGGACGTGACACTCGTTTTTGGGATGCTCAATTTTGCAAAAAGCGCATTTGTTGTCGCAATTATGATTGCCTTCATAGTCTTTCCCGCAATTTAAACAGCGCCTTAAAACCTGACAGGTTCCTAGTTCTACGTGTTGGGAGAAACAATTTGGTCCGGCAAAATACCTATTACAGTCATTACAATGGGTAACCTAATCTAAACTAGGGTGGAATTCGGGGCCTCGACATCGGCGGCATTTAAGATTGGGTCCGCAGTCGTGACTTTTTTTTGTTTGTCAGAATAAAAAAGGACTAGACAAAATTTACAGAAAGATTGCGCCCCAAACATGGCCGAATAAGATCGTACGACGTGGGTGTGGTCTTTAATTTTTAAGAGGAAAATTTGTTTTTCTTTGAAGGGCCCAATAAACATTTTATCGAAATTATCGTCCGCCGAGATTAATATAATTTGGTAGTCGGGTAATATATTTTGGAATCGGTTAATGTCTATTATTTCTACGGGACCTTCGGGAACCACCGCTTGGGCGTGTAATTTTTTAGCTTCAATCTCTTGTTCGGGTTTTTTCCCATTTCTAATTGTCTTTAATTGGTATTCGTTAAAACTAGCACCCTGTCCTAAACTTTTCAAATTCTGATAGTCGGCCAAAACTCTTCCCACCACCAGGGCTCTCGTAAAACATAAATTGTCCGTATTTCTAATGGGGATAAATGTGTTACCTTGGTTAATATACTGATCTAAACATTCATAGCTTCTTGTTCTAACGCTGCGAGGGGGACCTCTCATAGGGGTATCTTGAAGAAATATTAGGTCAAATCGGAGGGGTGAATCTAGATAAAAGGTTTTTACGGACTGCGCTACCTTTTCAATCCCCGTTAAAATTCTCTCAGCTGTCAACTCATTAATATTCATTAATTGGAAATTTATCGGATCTTGCAGCTCATCGGAAATTACCACCACCCTGACGCGCGTGTAGCCTAAATTATCGGCCGTAATTCTATCTAATATTGATTGGAAAATACGGGTCAGTTGGTTACTGATATCCGCGTGGTTTAATTGGTCTAAATTTTTAAAATTACACTCGAATAGCATAGATTTACACCTATACTTTCGAGAAGAACTGGCAATGATTTTATCTATTGAGTAAAAATTTTTAGGGTTGAAACGGGTGCTAAGGTCGAGGGCCATGGTGTTTTTAAAGTCCTGCGTAAATATTTAATACGGTTTGAATCGTTGTCGCGACGTCGTAAACTTCGCCGGAATTCTGCAAGTTTAATAGTTTTTCGTAGTGACGTCCACGGTTCTTGTAAACTAGAACTTCACCTCTCCTACCCGCTAGAATTTCAACCTTCTCGTTTCTTAGTTGAAAATAACCTTCTTCATAAACTATCTGTTCTAGATACTCTTTTAACTCATACGCCGAATCTAGTTTGACGCAAACGCCGTCTTTCGTCGCGGTTGGCCGATCGCTATTTTTGACGTAACGCCTTATATCTAAATACAAGTTATTTCTGAAACTTGCAATTTTTATCCCGAAATTTTTATGGCGGGAAAACTCTACGACTATATCCGTCCAGCCGTCGTCTACTGGCTTAGATGGACCGGCTTGAGATGGACCGGCTTGAGATGGACCTGGTTGAGATGGGCCTGGCTTGGATAGGGTGCTTTTGGGTGGCGCATCAACTGGTTTGAATGGCGATTGTTTGGAAGGGCTATCGAGTACCTTGTGGCATGTTAAATCTATGATATCAGGTTGATTCTTCGGGATGTCTACTTCGAAACGAGTTTTCTTTACTTTATTTCCGAAATCTAATCGACGACGGACCTTATTGACCTGGGAGCAGGGGGGTGTTTCGGATTGGTTCTAAAAATTAAACTAAATTAAATGGTATAAAAAATAGACTGAATTAATAAACTATTACTTTGCGGTCAAAATCCATCGTGCCAGAATAATTTCCTAACAATAAACGGTCATTTAAAAAAGGTAATTCCCCAAATTTTAAAATGTACTTACAATTTCTTCAAGTCGAAAGCAAGTTGTGAAATAAATGCAAATAAAGCGCGTCCCTCTATTTATAGTCGCAAAACCCCCTAGCGGGACGCTTAGGAACTTTTATAACACATGCTAATTTATCTAACGCTTTTATTAATACATGCGTAATTTTTCGTAATAAACAAAAATCCCCTAGCGGGACGCTTAGGAACTTCTATAACACATGCTAATTATCATAACGGTTTTAGGTACTCGTAATTTTTCGTAACGGTTTTTTTATATCAACATGTGGTAAATAAACCCCCTAGCGGGATGCTTAGGAAACTCCATTTTCTAATGGTTTTGTAACAATTTTCACGTACTCTATTAACGTAACGTTTTTTTAAATAAATCAATGTTTCCTCGAGAAAAATTCCAAACACGAACCTAACCTCAAGCTATAGTAAATCAAATATTTAGGTTAAGATTACCGGGTATAAAAGGCTCGATTTTTTCATGTTTTATCACATTACGTTCCTGAACTACAATGTAAGTTGTAAAACGTCTTAATACGAACCTTTTCAACAAAAATTTAAAAATTTAGGGCTTCCAACACTACAGCAGATTTTATTAAAGTAGTGAAGGGGAGAGGACGCGGAAGTAATGTACTTTTGATAATATACTGTAACAAGTAATTGATAATTATTAAATTATAGGAGAAAACGCGGACCTAGGACCGGTTCGAAGTAATTATTTTCTATTTTTTATTATACTTTTATAAAATTTCTAACAATAGGACCCGACACGCTGCCACCACCCTCCACGCCTTCGGACCCACCAACACCCGGGAACTCCCCAACGCCCTCGAACTCTCCCACAATTCCCTATCGGGAGATTTTGATCAACCCTTCATTGTCGGCGGAAATGCGAGTACTGGACTTGAGGAAAGGTAATTCGTTAAATATATTTTAATACGTATGAAATTATAACATGCACTTTTTCTAGCGCCGGGGATCAAAATCATCGTGGAAGGGGGTAATATATTCAACATGTTTTATTATATTAGCAACTAATTTATGTAATTTTAGGTGGCGCCCTTAAAATTTTAATTTAAAAATAAACTGTTTATATTTATTTTTGTCTCTTTCTTAATAAGCACGTAAGTTGTATCATATAAACCATTTTCATACAGATTGGGTAAAACGTACCATTCCTAATAAACCTTAAATTGTTAATCGACGCTTACAATTTCCCGCGCTTTTCTAACCGAAACACATGTTAAATTCGCGCCAAAACTTTAACAACCATATAGCTACCAGGTCAATTACCCCTAACGGTTAATTATAAAGATACAAACATGTAATAGACCTATATAGTACAACCTATACCCGTTTCCCCGCCAAAATCATGTCAAACCTAAGTGTACATTAATAAACCTAAAGAGTTTAACCACGTTGATTTTTATACACGCGACGCTTACACTTTCCCGCCAAAAATTAATATTCAAACATATAATATAACTACTTGATGATCCTAAACACATGTTACTATCTAACAGGTCAATGACCCCTAACGGTAATCCACCTAGTTAAACAATACCACGCTCATTAATATTCGACCTTGAACCGGTTGATTGACAGGTCGACTAATTAATTATTCAAAACACCTGTGCTCGTTACGCACGAGTGCACGCGTGACACGCGCCCGAGGGGGGTCGGCAACGCGATTCCCCGCTTCATTCCCCCCCGCGCGCAGCTGGGGACGCGTGGGGGAAAGCACGCTGCGCCCCCCTCGCGTATCCAGAAAGACGGTCCTAAACTACTGACGTCAAACAATAGGTTTTTTCACTATTCTACTTGTTAAATGACGTCAGTTTAGGGCCAACCAATGGGAATCAACCTTTACTTGGAGGGTATTTCTTAGCTCCTAAAAATCTCGCTATAGATAACCATGATAATAGGTCAATAATATTTTTTAAACTTGTGAAATGACTTCAACGTCGACCAATAGGAAACAACCTTCAGATGCTGTTTAAGTCTAGTGATAATTCTTAGTTCGGAAAAATCTCGTTAGGGCCTCCATGACTTGGCATCAATGGTCTTTTTCCACACTTTAGATAAGGTACTTAAGAAATGACGTCAACGCATTACTCACAGTTTTGTTTTTATTCTCAAGAGATAATAATCTGTACTGTCTAGAAATTAGCTGATTCTTTCTCCCACGTCTCATTTCTCTCTGGAATATTGACGAGCAAGGACCTGCTGTCGGTTATTTACGTCTTTTACAGCCCGACAAAGGCTTAAGTATTTCCTACCATAAAAGTAAATAACTATTTTTTGTAGTAGACTATATTTTTAAACATTTTTAAAACAATTTGAATATTGAAAAAGCGATTATATTTAGAAATTTTAGCGTAGAAATTTAGGTTTAACCAGTTAAAACCATTTTGAGAAAATTAGGCCTGGCATGTTGGGATAGAGAATGTATCATTTGAAAATATAGAAAATGTTAGTCTACTACAGCTATGTATATCGAAGCGTATCGACGTGAAACTATTCGTCACTGGAAAAACCATAACGTCACCAAAGAACAACTAGTTGCTGCTGGATTTTAGTATATTCAACGTGGAGACGATGTACGATGTTACAAGTGCCACGGAATCTTAGGAGACTGGGAATCAGGTGACGTACTGGGAACACGCCAGATTTTTTCCAAACTGTCCGTCGAGGGATAGTACACACTCTGAAAAGTACTTCTCACAACTACTGTCGTCCACAAACGCAACTCACCTGTACCTGAAGACTACGTTTGTGACTGTCCCTCATCTGTCAGACGAAAATACTCTTAGACGATACAAATACGTGAGGTAGAACTTTTATAATTATTAATTTAAGTCGCGCTTGCATTAGGTAGTTTCATCCATTTAAATGAAATTGTGTAAATTCCTTACGAAGATCAAATTAATTACTGATATAATGATAAATAATGATTTAAGTGGGATAAATCTCTGACTAGTGGTAGAACCAATTTTACGTAATCATGTAAACAAAGTTCTAAAATAAACAAATTAAATGTAAATAACTTGTTCTTATTGCTCATATTATAGCGAATTGAAATGAAGGGGTTCGGAAACATAAACAAATTATGGAGTTTGGGAAGGGCGAAAACATTGGAAATTCTAGAGTTTGGGAAGGGCGAAAACATTGGAAATTCTGGAGTTTGGGAAGGGCGAAAACATTAGAAATTCTGGGGTTTGGAACCGATAAAGAGATGATAGAGTTGAGAAATTATAGCGATAAATTATAAAGATAAAATTATGAGTAACGAGGGGGGAGGGGGAGCAGAGATAATATACTGATTGTGGTCTGCGAAATGATTTAACAATTATAAAGTGTGGGGACGAGGAAATCCATCCTCCAAAAATCTGCGCGACGAAAAATAATTCTGGAGAATGGGGAAAGCAGGGGATAAAATCCATCCTCCAAAAGTCTGCGCAAGGAAAACTGATCCTGGAGATGGGGAGAGAAGAGTGGAAAAATCCATCCTCCAAAAATCTGCGAGAGGTGAACTTATTCTGGAGAATGGGGAGAGAAAAGGGACAATATGTTAACATTTTGGTACTTGGATTCCACTCAGAGGAGGGAAAAAAATTAACAGAATATGATTGGCGCGAAGTTAACGGAATTATAGTAATTAATATAATAATCAGTTAATTTAATATTTATCTAGCATTTTTAATGCCTTTATTTCAGGTGGATGGGTTACAATGCGTAAGACGGTGGTGGCCTTTCATGCCACACGAGCCGACAGCCCCCTACACTTATGTGAAAATTGTGTACTACTTCAAATGTTTTAAAATTTTCGGTTTCCAAAATAAAAATTAACCAGCGTGGACGTTTAAGACAATTGAAGACTCGACAGAACTCATGTCGAAGCAGGGCTTCCGGAATATTTGATTGTGTGCATTTGTGTAACATCACATTCACACATTTTGATAAAAACGTTATGGACGTTACTGAAACAATTGGGAAATCTAGCTGTGATTGTCCATTGCTAACTCGATAATCTGTCGACAAGGGTCTAGCGAAATTTGACAAGTACATTAATTTAAGACGTTAAAGAACGTTGGTAATTTGTGATTTCGGTTAATTGCTCAATCCAAGATGCAAACTAAATTGGTATGAATGGGACAATTAGCCTAGGGGTAAAATTGGTAACTATGAAATGTTGTATTCAACGATTTAAGTTAAAGCTTTTTTAGACGAATGTGACTGTGAAGATAAAGATGTGTGTCACAAATTTTAACCCGCTATTCATAAAGGATGCTTAAAAAGCACTGGCTTACTCATTGCGAAACGTGAAATCCACCGACTACCCACGATAGTCTGACATCCCAGAGCTTCCGGAATATGATGAGTTGTACACTTACTTAAGCTATCAGGTTAAGACTTTAATTGGCGGATATTACAATAAATTTCCAAATTGTTTCGAAAACGGCTACAAACTTTTAAGCGGCCACTGGTATTGGTATCCAGTTGCTACGTTTTATCTTTTTCCCCAAAGCTATTGGATTGAAAGATACCATAAATGTTTCCATCCGCTATTAATGAGTGTATTTGTTTGAAATATTGGTTAAAACATCTAATGTAGAAGTAAAACAAATATGTGTAGCCGCTACAATGAAAATAGTATGAAATAAAATGATAGTTTCGAGTACAATGGTTAATTTTATTAAAATATTTTACAAAACTAGAACAACCTGGAGTTTTACATACTAACTTTCATTTAAGATATTCAAGGTAACCGTTTACACTTAATAAAGCTAAAAATAAATAAAGCCATTGTAAAGTATTGTAATTTCCTTACAAATTAAAAATCTTCAAGTTTGATTTTCTTAAAACTTGAACTACGATTATCTGAAGGTCTATTTACACGAGCTAACATTTTCCGTAACTTTGTTAGTGAAGCCGTTTTCGACTCTAGATCGCAACACACTTGGTTTTTTCGTTCACCCGTTTTTAGAAAAGTTGTGGAAATATGTAGAATTTAGATTGATGAAATGAATTCAAATTAATATTATCACTTGGTTTTCTGTATTCGAAAGGAGGGATGCGAAAACTATTAAATAAAGCATGAGTTTAAAATCGTGTTCTACTTTTAAAATTTATGTGAATAATAGTCTCTCTTTCGAAGAATTTCTACAAATAAAATTGACAGTGAAATTATTAAACTAACAATAAAAATAAATAGAATGAATTTTTCATCTTGTATGGTGACAGCTCTGTATGAATCGTGTGAATCTTGAAACGTAACACGGTCCCATTTATATTTGCTCTTCTTCCAATTAAAGACCACCATTTCGGATTCAAATATCATCAATAACCTGCCAAAGTAAACGAAGTAATATTCTCATTTTGCTCAGATATTTGTATATTGATTTTAAGATGGCCATGGTTTGGTAACCCCAATATCTAATTTGGTTTTATTTAATTTTAAAATAATCATTTAAATAAAAAAAATTCGAACTACCTCGAAACAACATTTGAATTTCTTTGAAAAGACATCACATTTTTTAGTGTAATATATATATAGAGAAATGCAATGATAAAAATGATTTAAATGTTATATTTCTAATATTTAGCTAATTATTGTACTTTAAGCTCTAATTCCGCTATAACTGAAGCCTTTAACTAGTACAAAGGAAAATCGTTATCTTCTCATTGGCCTGGTAATCAATAATACATATAACTGAAGTCTAAATAAATTTAGTTCGTCTCATTTTGAATTTAATAATATTAATATTATTAAATACAAGATAATATTAATATTATTAAATACAAAATGAAACGAACAAAAATAGAATGGGCGGGATGGAAATCAGCGATGGAAATATTGCTGTTCCATCATAAAATACAACACAGGAGCAACAAATCACCTAGACTATTAGGTACATTGGAGCAGATGACTAAGTCTAAAATTTACACTAGTGACGTATTTCTAACGAGCAAGAACAATTATTAGAGCCCATATTTTGATAGATTTCTTTCGTTCGAACCACTCAATTATGGGAAAATTAAGCGCTCAAGCATATACCTGTAATCTGATACTTTTGTAACGCGTCCGATAGCCATTCATAATATCGCGTAATAGCGTCATGAACAACTAATTGGACAGAATTTCATTCATCGTAACTAAACATTCGTAGGTTTTCACTTTAAATTATTGATTTTTTTATTTATTTATAATCTATTTTTCTGCCTATAATGAACTAAATTCCAACGATTTTTGATTTTTCCCGTAATTTTGTGGATAACTCGATAGTGCCAGCTAGGAGCAACGAACACAACCCGTCAAAAGTCGTGGATTTTCTTGTGTACGTTTTTCATTGGATAGACGCTTTAGCGCCTGCTGCCGTCGGAAGGGGAAAATTCGGAAATTGTCTTCCCCCCGCCCGTAAAACGTTCATCGTAAAGGCTCGTGACGCTCGTCCAATTAAATTCGTACACAACCCTTCGTTAGCGTGTTTAAAGGCTAGCTGCGTCCTCCTTGTGTTTGTTGGTCCTAGGTGCCAGCAACTCCAACCTTTTCAGTAACATAGGTAACTTAGTAAAAAGACTTAGAGAATTTGATATATAAGTTCATTTTAAGCCAAAAGCGTCACTAGATAGGAGCGGACCATACATCAGTAAATTATTAAATTTTTCCTATTTTTTTAATAATGTTGTTTTTAGGTCTAGTTAAAAGTGTACTCCAGTGGCTTGAGTATAAGCGTAAATAAAAATTAGTTACCCCACGTTGATAACTTCCATGCAGGATGAAGACACATTCTCGGAAAACGGGAAGGTCATTAACTTCTCCCCAAATAATGCTTCACCGATATACACCTGGTCATTTTGCGGCTCAAAATTCCCAAACCTGTTATTTATATCAGAAAAGTAATAATAAGGATCTTGAAAAAGTGTAACGAACGGAGTTTTCATGTCCAAGTTGAACAAAAACAAATATAGTTCCAGGAAAGAGCCGTATATTCCATCATTCCTTTTCGATCGATCTATTACTTTTCTTCCCAATTCACCTTTTTGAGTCTGCAAAATATTACGATAACATCTTTTATTGAGTCGGTCACATTTAACTCGTGCAATGGAAATTATTCATTCTTAGAATTAAAATGGATTGAAAAACCTACCGTTCAGTTTGATGCAAATTAAACCATAAATTCTATCCCCCTAATCGTCTGCTTTAAAACCATAGAAAGCATTTACAAAATTGAAGAGACCACTTTAGTTACACAGAAAAACGTAAATATAAAATATTAAAAGCACTACGTAGAGCGTACGACTAGTTTCTACATCTCACACAGAGGCATTATTCAAATACAAAATTGATTAAATTCCCTTAAGGATAAAACCTCGTTATTAGATAAATTTGATATTTATGAACTCGAAAAAAGCTACATAGGCTTATGTAAACGCAACTTTTACAAAAGTTTCAACGAACCAAAAAATGATATTAAAAATAAAAACACTTGATACTCTGCCCTGGCGGCACATGTTATAGACAACCCAAACACCCAGCGTTCTCAGACATTGAATTTATATTAAATATACTTGAATGACTGGAAATAATTTAAAAACATCATTTAAACCGAGATAATGGCCCCGGAAGTTTTTTGGTTGAACTTTGGTATTGCGACGCGCGCCTTACACGCGACTAGCTGTGTTGTAATTTGTATCTTGTTAAATTGTAAAAATCATACCTGATGATCATTGATACCTCTGTATGAGATGGCGTAACTTCTCGTACGCTCTTCGTAGCACTTTTAATATTTTATATTAAGATTTTTACTGTGTAACAAAAGAAGTCTCTTGAATTTTTACTTCTCCGAGGAGACTATAACCTCGGAGGAGTATTACAATCACCGTGTCTGTCTGTCCGGTGCCTGTCTCTCTGTGTGTCTGTCTGTCTGGGCTGCGAACAGTTTCGGGGCAGAGTGCAATCACCGCGTTCGCAGTTTTTACCTCTCCGAGGAGACTATGTAACCTAGGAGGGGTATTACAATCACCGTGTCTGTGGGTTGGTATGTGTGTATGTAAAGCCGCGTTCACACCTACCCTCTGTGAAGCCTGGAAATTGTCGGCATATGTCTAAACCATGTACGAGAGTTACCTATAAAATACTCTTTATTAATAATATATATTTACCAAATATTACAAGGCATGGCACTAAACTTTCTCTAGAAGAGATAATAAAAAAGATATGACTGGTTAGGTCGGAGTCCGTAACCAAGAGAGAGTTAATCCAATGTTCCGACGTCCCTTATATCGCGGGCTCCTCGGATGACGCTACCGGTCTCCAACCTAATTGGCTAGAGAAGAAAGCCCGCCAAGAAATCTTACGGACTCACTGTGGTGCAATAGTAAGCGTCACCGGTAACTTTACCCCACTCTTAACCCTTCGGGTCAGAGGTCGCCACTCTCAGAGAATTCCAAAGGTGGACGACGCGAGCGAGGATGAGTCATCCCTACCTTCCCCAGCAGCAATGGCCCAAAACAACGAGAGAACTCTCTGAAGTAAAGGGAAAGGCTGTTAGGGACAAAGCCTACATTTGCGGATGCAAATGCGGGCTTTACACCCCCCCCCCCACCCAAAAATTAGGCATCGGGTGTGAGGTAAAGTTGGTCCATAGCGTCGAGAAAATGCTCGTCGCCACTATCGAGGGGAGAGACGTCGTTATCCCCCAATAACAAAGTGTCCAGATCCATCGTGACGGCGGATCCTGACACTCGTGGGGGTAAGACTGGGGTATGGGCGGCGGCAAGCTCAGCGACCGGAATCGGCTCGACTGACTTGACAACGGAAAACCCTTGCACCATAGGGACTGCCACCGAAGGATACACCCTCGGAGCTACTTTCCCCACAGTACACCCCTGGAAGACATCGGGAGTGGGGCGTCCCACTACCCCAAGCATCTGCTGCTTGGGCCACCGAGCGGCACTGAAATAGGTCAACAGGCCAACGTCCATCGGTGCCACCCAGGTAACCACGGTCCTCGACATCCGTTGAGGGGGCGTATGCCTCGCCTCAAAGGACGCCGGTGATGCTGTTGCGGAGTGGGTGGCCTGCCCCCTTGATCCTTGAGCGGTATTCCTTAAGGGTCCTCCTAAGGCCGTCTGCCTTGTGGTTTGGGCTGGTTGCCCTCCTCTCAACAGGGCGGTCTGCCCCATCGTTCCTGCGGCCGTCTGCCTATTCTGACGTCCTCGAGTTGCAAGGCCTCTGGTGGAGGCGGCTTCTCCCCGCCCTGACCGGCGAGATCGGGATCGACCTCCCCGATCCTGGTTACAATTGCTAAAAGATGGCGCGAATGCGCAATAATATTCAGCAAAATTACGTACAATTCAAGGTATCTCAAATTCAACGTAAGAAGTTAGACCCCCACCCAAAAAGTATTACTATAGGCATTTGCTTTTGAACGCAGATTGTAGCGATGCTTAGGGGGGTCTACAGTGCTCTCACCCCTTCTACGCCGTCTCTTTCTCTTGGGACGAGAGAGGGTTTCCTTCTTCTCGTTTGGCGTTTCCGCCCCCCTACCGGTTTCGTCACACGGAGGGTCATCTTCTTGCCACGGCGGGGTGAAAGTATTCAGCTGGGACACGTGCGTTACTCCGATGAAATCACCGGAGTTCGGGTCCCCCAGCCGATATGTCAAAGGAGTGGTCCTTTCCTGCACTACAAACGGCCCCTCAAACTTATCTCCCAACGAAGCCGTGATACCACGACTAGCGTCGGAAAAAATATGAGTTTTCCGCAATACGAGGTCTCCACGTTTGTAGAAAACTGCTCGATGACGCATGTTGTAGTGCAGTTTTTGCGTGAGCTTCGAATCCTGTAAATTCAAGCGTGAATGGGCGATTGCATCATGCAGCCTAATTTTCAGTTTCTCGGCGTACGTGCCTGCGCTTCGATTACCGGAAGTATTTCCTGGTATCAACTCCCAATCCAGGGGTGCGCGAAGCTCTCGGCCTAAGTTCAAAGCGGCGGGCGAATACCCTGTCGCTTTGCTCTCGCCTGAACGCAAAGCAAAGCCTAATTCTGGGAGACGGGTGTCCCAGTCCTTATCATTGGCTTTATAGTTTTATTCATCCGCTCAGTCAGATTTGCCTGAGCGTGATAAGGGGCCGTCGTCTTAGGGGGTATGCTGAAATCCGAACAGGCCCTTTTGAACTTTTTACCAGAAAATACGGATGCATTATCAGTTATCACCTGTCGTGGGAATCCATATCGACAGAAAACTTGATACATTTTCTCCCATATTTTCTCAGTAGTCATTTTCGTAAGCGGGTAGAGTTCTGCCCACTTCGTAAAATGATCTACTATGACGAGTAGGTACTGATTTCCCTTGGCACTTCGAGTGTAGGGACCCATTAAATCAGCGGTTACCAATTCAAAAGGCCTTTCACTGGGGACGCTAGAAAGTAGCCCGGGGGTTAGCTGCTGGGATGGCTTACTTTTCTGGCACACCCCGCAACCCCTCACATACTTGATAACGTCCCGCTTCATCCCCGACCACGTGACTCTGATTTTCAAACGTTTAAACGTCTTGTAAACCCCCTGGTGGCCGGCAAGCGCATCGTCATGAAAATACTTAATAAATGGTACTCTAAGTCTCTTTAGTACCACCACTTTCCAAGCATTTTCAAGCCCGTCTTCAGTCTCCTCATCCCAAGGAGCGAAGTACCTAAACAATAAGCCATCTTTGTCGATTATATACTGATCTAGTACAGTCCCGGCTTCCAATGCCGTATTCAGAGCTTCTATCCCGCTCTAACTCAGTGATAATCCTCGCTAACACTAGATCAGTAACTTGCAAACTTATGAAGGCTCTCCTGTCGAAAGGAAGCCCCCACTCCTTGGAAGAGTTTTCTCCCTCCGCGGAGTCAGAAGAGTTTTCCTCTGAAACCGCCAACGTCACCACCGCTCCTCCCTGACCATTCTCGGAATCGAGAGGGGCCCTGGATAAAGCATCCGCTACAACGTTCAATTTCCCTGGGCGGTATCGCACCTCGAAATTATACGGCTGTAGCTCCAAGGCCAAGCGGGCAAGTCTGCCCACCGGCTCCTTAAGGTGTCGTAACCACTTCAACGCTTGGTGATCGGTTTCGATCACAAAGTCCGTACTCTCGACGTACATTCGGAATTTCTTGAGGGTATACCACAGAAAGACATTCCAATTCCGTCGTCGAGTAGTTGCGCTCCACCGATACGAGTCCCCGGTTTACAAAGGCTATAGGGGTCATCCCTTTCCCGCCTTTCTGCTCTAACACAGCGCCTAAGCCCTTTAAACTCGCATCACATTTAATGAGAAAGCTCCCATTTAAATCCGGGAGCGCCAACTCCGCCGTGTCCTTAAAATTCCTACTTAGTTCCCGCATAGCATTAGTATGGGTATCCTCCCAATGCCATTTTGCATCGTTTTTCAGCAAGTCATACAACGGCCTAGCAGTTCCCGCCATATTCGGGATGAACTGCCGATAATACCCGATCATTCCGAGGAATCGCTGCAACTCCGTTACATTCTTAGGCTGAGGGAAATCCTCTATAGCCCTAAATTTATCCGGATTTGGCTTGCAGTACCCCGGTCCGACCTTATAGCCCAGAAGCGACACCTCGTCAGCGCAAAGTTGCACCTTGTCCGGGTTAACTGTTAATCCCGCTTCGGCTATACGCTCTAGAACCTTTCGAATGTGAATCAAATGATCCTGAAACGATTCGGAATATACGACGAAATCGTCGTAAAACCCCAAAACATATTTCCATATGTAAGGAGCTAAACGGTTTCCACCAGACGCATGAACGTGCTCGGTGCGTTTTTCATTCCAAAAGGCATCTTTTTGAATTGAAAAAGCCCCCGATGACAAACGAAGGCGGTCTTCGGCCTGTCCCACTTCCTAACGTTGACTTGATAAAAGCCTTTCGAAAGATCAAACGTGGTGAAATACTTCGCGCTTCCCAAATACGCCAAAATATTTGGGATCGAAGCCATGGGGTAACAGTCAGACTCCGTTACCCCGTTTATTCCCTTAAAGTTAATGCAAAGCCGTTTGGTACCATACGGCTTGCTCGCTAGTACAATAGGCGCAGCCCAAGGCGAGACACTGGGTTCTATCAAATCTAGATCCAACAACTCATCAAACGCCTTGTCAATCTCCTCTCGATTTCTTTTACTAGCTGGATGGGGGTGACGAAAATCGGCTTGGCATCGCCCGTCTCTATCGCGTGTTCAATGATAGAAGTTTCGCCGGGCCGTTTCGTAAACACTTCTCGGAAATCCGAGATGGTTGTTAACAAAAGATCCCTCTCCTCATCCGTGCACTTAGACTTTGAAACTAACGTCTCCAACGCTGCGGGGGTGCCCACGGTGCCGGGACTCTCATTGTCTACCTGACAATAATTTACTCTTTCGCCTTCCTCTTCGAAATCAAAGGGAACGACGCACTGAGGTAGGGTGCCGATTGACCACCCTCCCTTCCTCATTCTTAGGTCTATTTTTTCCTCCCCAATAAAATCTCTACCCAAGATAACCGGGGGGGGGGGGGGGGTCAGACCTCGAACTACACTTTATGGAAAGCCTGATACTGCCCGCGACACGAGACGTGCCACGGCCAAATTTAACTGTAGTGCCATTTTCGCTTATTTTCCTCCCTTTTTTCTCAAAAATTGGGATAAAATTATCACCCAAGAGAGACACGGAGGAACCAGAGTCTAACAAGCCTAGAAACGAATGTTCCAAAGCTCGGAACCGTAACAATGGGGGATTTTTCCCGCCAAATGTTCCATCAGCACACCGGTTGACCAAGGGAGTGCAATTCTGAGTATTCGGAAGCTCTCCCTCGCTACCGGCTTTCCGAACGTCAGAATTTTGGCGAGGCTCACTCCCTTTCCTGGATGTACATCCATTTAATTGGAAGGCCTCCCTCGCCAGTTTCCCTGCTCGGGACATTGGCGTTTGATATGTCCGGGTTTCCGACAACCATAACAAACTAAATTCTGGCGCACCGGCCTAAAACTTTCTACAGGATTCTGCTGGAAAATTTGCTGCATTGGTTGAGGGGCAACTGCCGCGCTCGACCAATTACCAGACTGCCTCTGAATCCTTTAATGCCAATAAGGATCCAGAACAGCTAGGCCTACTCCCATAACACCCAGAGATACCTGGCTAGAATTAGCCAGCACTCCAGTGGCTGCTAAACTCACCGCGCCACCAGTAACAGGGGGCGCTCGGACAACCTGTCCTAAAGTTACCCCGTAAGCCAGAGTTGGCTCTAGGGATTCTAAAGCGGTGGGCGGGGGGCGATAAATGGCTTGCGCGAGAAGGTCAGATTGTCCTGCGACAATTCTTTCAGGGTGGCGAATGCCTTTCCCCTTAAGTGATGACGGTATGTCGGGTGACATAATAATAATAATAATAATAATAATAATAATCAGCTAGGCTAATACCCAAGGCACCACCTTAGGCCTAAGTCATCAAGCGACTTTTGAAGCCATTAATTCAGGTGGCCACGCGTACGAGCCAACAGCTCCCTACACTAACTATTACCGTTAACCTCAACAAGTTTTTATGGAAGGGGAAACCGAAGATCTCGGGGGAAAACCCCTTCAACCAGTGGGGAGAGAACTTGCAAACTCAACGCAGAAGGAGTTGTTCCGAGTTTTCACCCAGTTACATTGCCGTAACACTCGAGCTACCTTATCAGCCTCGGTGGCGTTTCCCCCAATACACCGGTAGTATTCAGCTATACAGTTAATATACTGCGTCAGGGGTTTATCCGCACCTTGAGTTCGGGTATCCAACTCAATTTGGATACGCCTGCGGTAATCGGTGTCTAAATATTCGTGGCGAATTGCCTGACGAAAGCCGTTCAAGGAGGGAAACACTCCTTGGAACGACCACCTAAGTGCAGCGGGTCCCCGCATGCACGACGGTAGTACCTGCAAGAGGATATCCCCTTCGCTGTACCCCGTAACCACCTGATACCGGTCGAGAGCCTCGAGGAACTCCAACGGAGATTTCTCGTCAGCTTGTGAAGTAAAACAATATAGGAAGAAACCCGCAATCCGGCCGCCAAACCGTAGACGAGTAAATAAAGATAATAAGAATAAAGAAACGCGTTCTGTGAAGTGCGTGTGTCGGGCATCTTACGTAAACCGAGGAACGAGAAAACCCGTAAACGGAGAGACGACAACGTTGCGGAGGACACCGAAACCAAGTGATGAGTAGAATTTCCATCATAATTCCCTCGCTATTGTCCGAGAAAAGGATTTAAGACAGGTCCCCTCGAGGTTGAGAGTTCATTCTGCTTCTTGTATTTATACAGTTCGGATTACTTTTCCGTTCGCGTTGTGCCCTCACTTTTGCCACTTTTTGAGTTAATTATTGTCATTGTTTAATTGTAGAATCTTTAATTGTAGTATTTTAATTGTAGTGTTTATTATTATTTAGTGTAAGTGTATCTTCATTTCTGTCCCCTCCGTCCTTCGAGCCCAAGATGCCCGAGAGTAGGGACACCGGAACCGGTCGCATAGAAAAAAGTAAGATATCGTTTCATTAATAAATTTGAGGTCAAGAGTGTGTTTTTAGGTTTTAGTTCCCCCTTAAATGTTGAAAAAGTTAAAAGAACCATACAAGAGATGGCCTAACCATCATTAGAAGCAAAGTAAAATTATCCCCTCAGTTCTCCCCGCAATTTGTTCATTTTGTATTTTAGTGTTTTTTTTTAATAAAATTAAGTGTTAAATAAAAATTTTGTGATTGATTAACGACAAAAGATTTCCATTCTGAATTCGAATCCCCCCCCCCCCACTTTTTTATTTTTTCTTTCTCCTGTATGTAACCCCCTCTCTCAGATTTAATTCACGCCACGAAAGGCCACGACTCGCATTTTGTCGCCATCTTCCCCCGCCTTGGTGAATTAATATCTTTGAGCAACGGCTAGGAATATTTCCGTCCATCAATTGTATGACGATTTCCTAAAAACGTTATACTACTTGGTAGTAAGGTCTCAACTAGCTATTTATTCAAATATTTTGTCATGAATAAAATGTAGATTTAATAAGAGCATGGAACCCATTGATCTTTGGATTATATAAATAAAGTCTATGAATATATTAAAATAAACTAATATCACTTACCTGTAATAAATTATAATAGTAGTGTGACTTATCTAAAAGAGGTACAATTTCTTTTTTTTTAATTACATCTTGCAGATCGTTTATTTTGTCATACATCGTGGGTCCCTTAGCTTTTTGGAAGCATAGCAAACCATTGATCACGAAGAAGCAAAAAATCAACCAGGATCCGAAACTAATTCTTCCTGTTATGGAAATCGGTTTGAAACTTGATCCTGAAATACGTATGCGACAAAAACTAGACTTTACAAAAATTTATGAAAAAGAAACCATGGCTTTTAGTAAAGTCATAGAGAAAGAAGGAAGTGGAGAGATATTTAGAAAGGGGGCGACGTAAACTCGACGGTAGAGAGAAGCTCGTACACTAACGCGCATCGCCGTTGCGCATCGTCATAATATGTGAGAATGTGAGAATTTGAAACTTTGACCCACAGTGAAAGCTTGGATTGTTAATCCAAGATGAAAGAGACAGCTATGGTTCTGCAACGTGCATATATGTAGTGAGTTTTTAATTAAAATGGTTTACCACACAAAGTGCTGCTATAAAAATTGCAATAGCAACACTAGTCAAGAAATTCAATTTATATCATATAAATTTATAACTTACTTTTAGTTCTATATTAAATTTATTACCCATTCTACCGAAAATTGGTAAGCCTTTGCCAAAAAACGCAAACGAACAGAGAAAGCTCTCTCTTGAGTCTGACTATGCCGAAGTTGCGCACAACGATGCGCGTTATTGTACAAGATTCAGTCGGTAACCATGGTAGCCAAATGACGCGAAAAGCCACTTCGTGAAAAGGGGAAATACGTTGAAATTCGCTTTCACCATCTCTCCCCTTCCTTCTTTCTCTATGGTAAAGTTTGAATAACACGCAAATGTAACAAAAAATGGTGTTCGTGTCTTTTTAATAATCAGTAGTTTTCTACTTCTACGATCCAAAAACTTAAAAAGTAGGATATCTATTTAAAAAGCTCCAATGACTATCATTTAAGCTAGGAAATTCTCGACTTCTCGAAAACTATCCCAATACGTTTAAAATAACCATTAAATTTAAAAGACTTATTAAACTTTCCAATTTTTACCTCTCCGAGGGGACTTTGTACCCTAGGAGGGGTTATACAACCACCGTGTCGGTCTGTCTGTGGGTCTGCCTGTCAGGCCTGCGAACTCGTTCGCATTTTTGGGGCAAAGGGTAATAGCTGCGTACGCAGTTTCTTAGAATTAGGGAAAAGGTTTTTCCAAAAGGGCCCGTTTTTTGTTGTCATTGGGTGTAGTATAAATATTTTTCAATTTGCGTTAGTACCGGGTGGGATTCGAACCCGAGCCCTCCTGCACGTCAGGTGAGCATTCTACCACATACCCACGAGGAGAGGTATATTTTGGCTTGCCAACTTGTTTATAATCCGTTCCTAATACTTGAATTTTACCATCCCAAATGGAAAACACCGAATTACCGTTTTATAGAAGACATTTTAAATTCTGATGATATGCAATTTAAGAGCCCAAACAAAAGATGTGTAACCAATCAATTAAATAATATTGCAAACTATACAGGTGTCTCAATTTGCTCGATCAGGCCATTATTCTCGAAATGTATTTATGCTAGGGTTCTAAATTTCAGAAAAATCGAACGATTTTGTGCCGTTTTGGAAAATTTATTTTTTCACCGGTAGGTGTCACGCAAAATGTTTCAATAGAAAAGTTGTAGGGCATAGTCGAAAGTGTAAAAATAATTTTGGTTCGGTTGAAAAAGAACTATTTTTCACTGAGTTTGGAGGTCGGGGGAAAAACAAGTTGTACTAGTAGGCAATAGCCTTTAACGAATTGTAGGTAACATGCATTTCAGTTATAAGATTTCGAAAAATAAACAAATAATAATTAGCCCAAGGGACAAATGTTTTTTAATGACTTCTACAAAATGTTTTCAAAAATGCCACCTTCTGATGCAATGCACAAATATGCACGATGTTGCATATTGCGAAATTCTCCCCGAACCATTTCTGGAGTCACCCGGCGACATGCTTCGATGATTCTTTGTCGTAAATCTTCAACGCTCCTCACAGGTGTTTGGTATACGTAGTCCTTTAGGAATCCCCAAAGAAAAAGTCGAGTGGTGTTAGATCAGGGGATCTTGCAGGCCAACGAACAGGACCAGTTCTTCCGATCCATCTTCCAGGAAACTCGTCGTTTAGATATGCAACCACGTCACGATATTGGTGAGGTGGCGCCCCATCTTGCTGGAACCAGATGCGTCTGTACTCGGCCAGAGGAATGTCGTCCAACACGTTGGATATTTCGTTTTGAAGGAACTCCAAGTAGTTTTGACCGTTCAGACGATTTGGCAGGAAGAACGGCCAATAATTCTGTCACCTAACAGACCAGCCCACACATTTAAGCGAAACTGCACTTGGTGGCGGTAAGGAAATCCCCAGTGTGGATTCTCGTATTCCCACATATGTTTGGTTTTGACGGTTAAAAGGCCCATCTCTTCCGAATGAACATTCGTCGGACATCAGTAGTTGATAGTGAAAATCCTGGTGTGCGTCAGCCATGAGGCAAAACCAATTGCAGAAGTCGAGTCGGCGCTGCCTATCACCGTCATGCAGTCCTTGGTGAAGTGTCGCTCGATAAGGATGAAAATGGTGTCTTTTGAGTGTTCTCCAAACGTAGTTTCGATCCAACCCTAAGTCAAAGCTGGCAGTCCTGATGCTCGCTCGAGGATAGGCGACGAAGTAGGCAAGTATGGTGTTTTCCATGTCGATGTCCTGGAGACCACGACCACGAAACCTCGGATTGATATTACCCCAGTTTTCGAAGTCGCGGACCACTCTAAGAACCGTCGTATGACTTGGTCTGCAATTGGGAAATCTTCGTCTAAATAACTGACTTACGACGACCTTCTCCGTTAAATAATTCTAGCATATGAGCACGCTGATCTCGAGTGTAACGAGGCATACTGGACAACAATCGGCCAAGCTGAGATAATGTTTTAATTTTAAAATATAAACGCTTTAAACACTACTCGGACAATTGATATTTCACGTTAAAAAACAACAAAAGAAAAATAAGCGTAATTTTTGGTCTACAAATCTTTGCTTGATGATCTAACTCGTAACCACGTCGAAATGGAAGACGCGGTCTTTGTCTAATTAGGTGTTGAACGTAATAATTTTCTTTAACACTAACTTTTTGCAGATCTGATTATTAACCACATAGCTGAAAGCATAAGTTCCCTAAAATAAATGTACATGTGTGTTGTAATTATGTACGATTGTTTACGTTAAAGGTTATTGCCTGCTAGTACAACTTGTTTTTCCCCCGACCTCCAAAATAGGTCTTTTTCAACCGAACCAAATTATTTTTACACTTTCGACTATGCCCTACAACTTTTCTATTGAAACATTTTGCGTGACACCTACCGGTGAAAAAATAAATTTTCCAAAACGGCACAAAATCGTTCGATTTTTCTGAAATTTAGTAACCAAAGCCTTCCATACCTAACAAATAAACCCTGAAAATTCAGAACCCTAGCATAAATACATTTTGAGAAAAATGGCCTGATCGAGAAAATTGAGACACCCTGTATATGTAATGCACAATTCAATTTCACCGAAGAAACGGATTTTTAAAATGATGTAATTTTAGGCCCAACATTAGAGTTAGAAATTAACCAAAAAATGATTACATCTGTAAAGATAAGTAAGGAAAGCTTTAAAGAATATATAGTCGCGCAATCCTTAAATATTATGAAAGATTTCGAAAATGGTGAAAAGGTTAAAATTAAATAAGCTTTGGTACCCTGGTTTTTTCCTAAAGAAAATAGTGTTCTTTGGCGAATAATGCCAAAAATATTACAACACCGGTAATAGCAGCAATTTTTTTATGTAAGTTTATCTTATGAAAACGGATTATCGCGACTTTTTAACGAGGCCTTTCTTATATTAGTTACTTTTATCGCTAATCTATTTTATAAAGTAAGAGGTTATCGCAGACCACTTTTTATCCCACCATTTTTTAACACTTAATAATATAAGATACCAAAGAGACAAATTTTAATAGGCAAATTAATGAAACAAAACTCACACGTATATGTAATTAATAAAAAAACTAAACAAGTCTTAACAAAATTAATATTTGCAACAATGCCTTTCACGTAATCAATAGAAGACCGATTTCCAAAATCACCAACAACTTTCACAATTCTGGTATCCAATCTTTTGTATTTTTGACGCTGTTGTGTTACATCGTCACCGGAAATGAGACTTTCAATCTTCACCTCAGTTAAATTTAGTTCCTTCCTAAGTCCATCCAAAAATTGCCATATTGTAGGATGTGTGGCAGCTAGAAGACACGAAAATCCTCTATGAAATAATTCACAAAAATAGTTTGTTTTCGGCCAACCCTCATTCATGGCGTCATATACATTCCATAAGAGTATCGCAAACAATGAAGCTTTCCTTCGACGGCGAACTTTTTCCCCAATCTATGTCTTCTCCAAGTAATCTAGGAAGGGTTGAAGCGAGGCTTGGTACGCGATGAAAAAATGACTGCCCAAAATATCTTCTCATGGAGGGACAAACGCGTTGCTTTGTCTTGGGAAATGCATTTCTAAGCGCGTTCATGCTAGCAACTTCGAAGTCAGTCATTATTGTTTCGGTTTCGGCATCAGGCATAATTACGGTCAACTAAAAAATTCGCTTCCGATTAGATTTTTATGTAATATTTATAACAAATACTAAGCTGTTTGAAAAATTCGTCTTAAGTGTCTTCACTCCTGTTTGGAAGTAGAGCGTACACAAGGGGAAGAACATTTCCTTCGTGGTAACCATGAACAATGAAAAGATGATCAAAAATGGGAGGACTTGATTTAAAGGTCCCATCTGCGAACCAATGCTCGAACCTTTACAAAATTTTTACATTTTGTTCAGTTGCTAAAATCAAAATACGATTTGGTGCTGGACCGGAGTCGAAAGCGACCAAATTTGATTAAGCAAAGGATTTTTTAGTCCGAAGATAGTTCAAGTTCAAAGAGATTTGTCGGGTTATACTTTGGTATTCCTTTAGTCCTAACTTTTTGAATAGATCTAGTAATATATTTCAACTTTGGCAAGCCACACACAATGTCCTTCGGAATTTGGGTTGCAAGAATTAGCTTTAGTGATATCATACTCGCCTCCACCTGTAGTTTGATATTCATCATAACGGTTTTCACTTCAATGGCAAGAGCGTCCGGAGAGTGATTATGGTTATCCAAATGCCAAATAACACTATGGCCGTTAGTGTGACACCTCCCTTTGCAAATATGAAGCTCTGCAGGTGTCCAATTCGAGCACTTCGATATTTGTTTCTCTACAGCTAGTTTCTTGAAAATAAAATTATACCCTTCATATATAGCATATCATTTCCTTTTGTAGTTTTAGTAAATCGAAAAGCCATCAAATCCGAAGATGTTATTTTATTAACCGCAATGTTAAGTTAAAAGGAACCACCTATGGACTGCATTGTAAAGGATGATAAAATTGGCGAATAAGTAAGTAAATTAATTTATTTATTTTAGTTTTACACTCGAAGATCTATTTGGTCCGAGTTTCGCGTCTTTTTGTGTGCTCGAAGACCTATCGGTAGGAGCTATTAGTAAGTTTTTAAATTTCTTAGAAATTGTTTAGGGTTTAGCTTTATTATCCCTTTTTATAATGGACTACTTATTCGCTAATTTTATCATTATTTTACTAACCGACCACACTAAAATGAAGGAAAATATCAGCGATAAAAATTGGCCGACAATCTCATACCCGGTACGCGATAAAATAAACTTATCGATAAAAAATTTCGCAATAAAAAAGCTAAAGCAATAAAGCCACCCGCCATAAAATAGGTGATATAAAAATGTCCGCGAAAAAAAGAGAGCGATAATCCATCGTGCAACGACAACATTTATTTTTAAACTCTTTTTTAAACAAAGAATTTTTAGACAAAATTGTTGTTTTAATCAAAATTATAAAGTTTTCAAAACATTATATTGGTTTTATGAGGGATAAAAAAGTAAATATTTTAAAATCATTCAGATTATAATGGGGATAGCAAAAAGCTGTTGTTGTTTTGTTTAACTGAATATGAAAATTGTTTAAAAATCGAAAAAGTAATCTTCACAGTTATTGATATAGGATTGTTTATTTTATCTATTTGACGTAAAAATAATTTCCTTTATATCTTAAAAGTTAAATCAATCAATCATCTAGACTAATACCCAAGGCACCTAGGCCTAAGTCATCAAGCAGCACACAAATAATAAGTGAACTTTAGAAATTTCTTCTAGCCCTAATCGAAATCGACCTTAATCTTGAACCTGTAATAAGGGATCAGACCAAACAGAGCTGGGATGTCATTTGGGTGGGGCAAGTGGGACCAAAAGGCTCAAAATTATTTGAACTATATACGTTGCTTATATTCAAATGTTTCTTTAAATGTCCTTTAGATGCGTTTAACATTCGAATTAATGTTCACAAAGAATTTAGTTTTTAAGGTTTTTATTGACTGTGTACTGTCAATAAAAACGTTAATACTAAAGGACGTACCCATCTGGATTTTGTTAGGAATTTTATCAGTATACAATTCTCAGAAGAACGGAACCAACGATGTAATATATAAGGGATTTATTTGATGGAAACGATTGGCCACTCTAGTGCTACACTTTCAGGCCGTGTTACACTATAGGAAACGTTTCGCCTTGAGTGCTACACCTAAACTTCTACACTGGAAACGTTTCGTCAGTGTTTTTAAAAAGTGTAACACTCGTGCTACACTTTCTCCCCCTACTCAAGAGGAGGGGTAATTCTAAACTCAGAAAAAAAGCAAAATGGCGACAGCTCAGACTGCGGTAGAACAAGCAGATTCTCTTTCCCATTTTTTTAATTTACTGAACGAAGATTTTACTCAAATAAATTGCGTAATTCAGAAAAAGAAAGGAGTTCCTTTTGTGTTAAACGAGAAATATCTTTTTTTAGGAGAAGGTAATTTAGTTTCGAATTTTACACAAATCTAAGAGATGTCGTTAAGCCTTGGTTTGTCAAACTAAATTTAGATGGTGAACAGTATCACATTCCAAGAGACGCAGTGGATCTATCTAAATTACCTCAATCAATTGACTCGTGTCTTAGAGACAACTTTGGAAATAGTATCCATTTAGTTCTTCATATGGATGAAAATTATGGAGATGATCTCGTGCCTAGTCCAAGGCAGGCTTTGGTTGAAACCATTAATGTATGGTTGTCGGTCATAGAAGTGGAGAAATGCGTTTTGTCTCAAAATTTTACCTCATTGTTATAGTTTGAGCCACCACCTAAAGCAAAGATTTCTTTTGATGACATTGCAACAAAGCGTCTTCTCTCATTGTACAAAGATATGAAACCAAAGGTAAAAGAGAAAAAGATCAAATCGGCGAAGAAAATGTGGGAAATGATGGCAAAGGACATAAATGAGCTAGGATATAGTTTTGATCCAACGCAAGTAGAAAACAAGTAATAGATATGAGTATTTCTCTACTCCTTTATATTTCCAAACCCTCTTCGGGTGTAATTAAGTAGCAGCGTTTAGTCAAATTGAACACCATGGAATTATATTACTCTCGCAAAAAGCAAAATAATTATCAAAAGTGTGTCATTCTGACCTATTTCGTAATGAATGCTACCAGCGAAAATCAAGTTGGGTCCGTAGTGATGAATGGAAGAACTACGTAGTACTGGTCAAAGCTACTTTCTGGAAAAGTCAGGGAATTTGAAACTGGAAAAACTGGCAACCCTGTAGTAAATTTATCAATATAATACAAGAGACTAAAAAAGAAATTGAAAGGGCGATCATAAACAGTCTTTTATGTGGTCGATCTTGAGTCGAGCATTCATTAAACTTTTAGAATAAGAAAGTACAGGGAGTGTCACACTTTTGTCAATTATGTCACTTTTGCTGGTTTTTTTACACATTAGAATCTTGAGATATGGTACAACTGCATTGAAAGAATTCTTACGTTCAGAGCTCTGATTCTAGAGTTGGAGGCTTTGAAGCTAAACTATTAAATATTTAAATTGTTATTAAAGTTTTCATACTTACCCCCCCCCATTTGAGAGGATATATTTGAGACTTCTGGTTAATGTTATGAATTTCTATATGACATGCACTAACCATATTTAATCTTGGTAATTTATCTCTCTAGATGGAAAACTCTTGAGAGAGGATTTAAAGCTGTTACAAAACTAAATAAAAAGACTGATCATGGTAGGGCAGCTTGTTCCTATCAAAGGTACGTATAATCAATCTATTAGATGTCAAACATAAGAAAATTTTATTTTAATGTAGAGAACTTGAAGAGATATTGCTGGATAAGCCTAATGTAATGCCTGTTGTTTTGAGAGCTCCGGGTGAAACTTTAAAAAAAGTGCATTGTTGGACAGATTTAGAAATGAGTATGTTAATGATTCTATTTTATATTACTTTTTTTGGGTCTTAGGGGCTGTTCACAAATTATGTAATGTGGAGTAGCTAGTAGGGTTTGTAGACACGTGGCTAAATGTTACAGATCTGTCCATTTGTTACTCTGCATTTTACAAGGGAGATTGTTGAAAGTCTTTTTGTATGAAATAATTTGTGCGCAACCCCTTAATATTTTGTTTTAATTTAGACAAGAAGGTTTGGTAAAAACCCAATCTAAAACTGTGGAATTGGCTGATGGAAACATTGAACCCAAAAGCGTGGATTTGGACGATGGACAAGACTGTCAGGTTGAACAATGTGAACAGATGGATAATTATGGTGAAAATAATGATGTGTTAGAAACCAGAAGCAGCCCTAGAAAAACCACTGTAGCCATCCAGATGATAAAATTAAGGGAAGATTGTCAAAGACGACACGAAGAGAGAGAAAAAGGAAAATATGATAGGCTGAAGAAGCATCATAAATTTTTATCAAAATTATACAACCACTATATGGCTGCTAGAGACACTACTAATTCAGCTAGTGAAAATGAATCCTAGTAACTTGTTGATAACATTTATTTTAGCCAAATATATATATATTTAAAACAATATTATTTGTAAATGTTTTTAAAGGCCTTGGATTTGTTCTGCCTGTTTTCCTTTCCCTTCGCGCAAATATCTTGGTGGTAGGCCAACTGCAGAACATGTTGGCTTACCACCAGGATATTTGTGTGGCGGGAAAGGAAAACAGGCAGAACAAATCCTAGGCCTTAAAATACAAGTTCATTAACTCTTGTTTACTAAGTAAAAGTTCATTGTGATTAAATACAAGTTCATTAAACTCTTGTTGACTTTTAAGTCTGTTTTTTCTCTGTTAGAAAACGTCGAGCTAATTCATTTCTTAGGCGCACCGCTTCTGGTGATGGTCTATCGTTAACTTCAATGTCATTCTTGCATGAATTTTCTACAGTTGTAGTAATGACTTCAAGTCCATTGAGGTCTTCCTTTTCACCTAAATTATGGAGAACTGCGCAAGAGATGACCAAATCACAAATCATTTCAATTTTTCCAAATGACATTAATCTATGATAGGAAAACGTTTCTTCAGTAATCCAATTGTATTTTCTACTATAGCCCTAGCACTACTATGTTTCTTATTAAACAGCTTCTGCTCAGTTGTGTTATTTCCAGTATCACGAAATGGTGAGATACAAAAGAGGGAAAGAGGATAAGCACTATCCCCTAATATAAAGCTACCATCTAAAGTCAGAATACATAAATTTAAGTACTATTATAAAAAACTACATGAAAATAATCAAAAATATCTTAACAACCTTTACAGAAATTTGGAAGCTCATTGTATACGAAACTGTTTTTCCAAACTCTCGCATCGTGCACAGATCCCAGGAACCCAGTAAATATGTCTATAATTTTCATTTTTTCATTACAAATAACCTGAAACTGTATTTGATTTTCTTAAACGACATTATATTATGTTTTCATTTCCGTAAAGTACTTACTTGAATGGAGCACCGTTTTTTTCTATTCAAGTACGTGTCAGGATTTTTACGTGGCCTATTTATTTCCACATAGCTACCATCAACGCAACCTTTAGATTAAAAAATATTTGACAAATTAAATCATATATATTTCAATCTATCTGAAATTACCAAATGCATTTGGGAACTTCTGTTTCTTCTCAAAATTTGCTTTAGCCGTAGCGATATTGCTTGGAAGATGAATAACATTTTTGGAAATAGAATCTAAAAACTTGTTTATTCTTTTAACAATTTCTCGTGCACTACTTTGTGCAATGTCAAACCGATCAGATAACATATTGAAAGACGTCTTCATATGTCCGATAAACCAAAGAAACACTAAAAAGTGTTTATAAGCACTAATCGGAACTCGACCACCACCTAAATGCAGAAATTACTGTGAGAAGATATACAACTAATTATAAGTTAATAAAATAATGAACTTGCCTTGTTCTGCTGATCCTGGATAAAATTTGGATAATTCAAAATTTTTGCCAGCTTATCTACAATAGCAGGCTGTAGTCTAAAGAACGATCGAAACTCATAGTTTGTATACTTAAAAACTACATCCACATCATAATTCATAATACTTGTTCTCGAATTTCTAGCTATCCCGTTAATAAATATTTCGATTTCAATGTCCTCATTCTCTGATTCATCTGATGAAGATTTTAAATCAAAAATATCCGTGGGCCAAACAAAACTTCCAATACGCACAGCCATTTTGATTTTCAAATTTTCGCGCCCTCGATTGCGCATGCGCAATATCTCTACACCGAAAACAACCGATTCGTTGGTGTAGAAGAACTATAGTCTAGAAAAAAGCGTATCAACTGCAGCTACACTGAATTCCTCGAGTGTAGTTGAGGCCTGTCCAATCGTTTCCATCAATTATTCCATATACTAAATTGTTTTTTTACAACTATGATAAAGTAGGTTTTAAACTGTTTTTGACCTACCGTCTAAAATAGTTTCTATACTATCGAGTACTTCACGTACTTATTATTGAAGATGACTGAAATTTTCCAAATTTACCTTTGAGAAAAAGTGTTGGGACTAAGTAGTAAGCGAAGTTTAGTACTTTAGTTATTATCTGCATAGATATCCTTACAATGTTTCCAAATAGCTTTGATTTGTCCGAGGATTTACTTTTAATCTGTTTTCTACGTATTAATAGATCCATATTTAACACGATCGAGACAAGAAGCAGTGCAGCAAAGAATAGTCCCAAAAACTAAAAATTAAAATGTGTAATTATTCTTTTAGAGATTCTCACATCTAAATAGAAAGAGCAAAGGATATGAGAAAATTGGCGAATACAATTTTGAAAAAACTGAAATTAAAAAATTTCAGTATAAGGAATAAACATTTCATGGAGTCGAATTTTTCATAGATTCATTTTATCCGATGTATTGCAATCTAAATCCATTTCGTGACAAGGTCTATGGTGCTAATTTGTCTCTAAATGTTAAGTATGTGAATTTAGGAAAGTATTTACATAACGTATATGCGCAGTTAAAAGCTCTAAAATGTTAAATCGGCTCCGGTAGTCTTGGGATATTTAGTGTTTTACCTTCGGCTCAATATGAAACAGTTTCCGATCAAGATTGTTTGGAATTTCTTTTGGGTTGATGGAGGTAAGACGTAATATCTCTGTGTATAACGAGGATGAAAATTTCGCCATCCTGTGTTTCTCGTAAGTAACATCGGTTACTCGAATGAATACATCGTACCCCTGAAATTCCAAATCGTAAATGTAAATAATAAGGAGGATTGACTTAGTCACATAGTAGGTTATTTTAAAAAATATGAAATCTAATTGAGTTACTCTAATCTTAGGAACTTTTGTTTTAAACTAGAAATATCTCTCAAATATTATTATTTGTTGTATTCGAAAAAGCTTAAATGACGAATGCATTAAAACACGAGAGCAACCGAAAACATTTATGCTATTCCGAAGAAACAATATCAACGGCTTTATTTCCGAATATAAAAACATTATAGTTTACGTTACCAGGTTATTGGTATAGCTTATTGCCTTAGTATTTGAACTTGTGTATGAATTCAGATTGAACAAATATTCTACGGGCATTTCATAAAGAAAAGAGTGCTCTATAGCTCAGGGACTCATTTTTGTTCACAATATCTTATAACATTTATTAGTAATAGCTGGATCCAGCTATTTGAGTTGATCGTATAATTCCTAGTACAAGACACTATCCGTGAGCATACGACACAAACCACCTAATAAATTTGAATTCGCAAGTTAGTTAAATAAAAGTCATATAAACTAAAATGCAATCCAAAAGTTTAAAAACTAAAAAACAAAACTTAACAAAAGGCGGGTCCAAAGAAATTTGCAAAAGCCATGTGGACTGATGAAAAAATTAAAGGGTCGTATGTCGCGCACTCTTTTGACGACTTCCAACATAGATCTCTATGGTTAAGAATTCCTGTGGCTAATACGACATGTGAAAAACAAACCACTCTTTATTTTAAACAAACAATAGCGGGACTCAGTTAATGGCAAAGTAAGAAACAAGTCGTATATTGCACATTTGTGTAGCTAGATTGTTGCACTTACCAGAAAACTATAAAGAAACGTTGCTGAGTAGGTGTAAATAATGACAACTTTGGTTTGTTAATTTCCGCAATAATTTAAGTTTGTACTTACCACAAAGAAATAATAATAAAAAAGCTAACATGTGAAACCCGAGCCTTGAACCTCTTAATTTAGGTAAGTACAAAAATACGAGGATAAGGCTACATAATCATGTGTTTTGGAAAGTTATGTGTAAGTCACATGAAGGAAGGAGCTACCTGAAATTTTCAAATGACTCTGTGTACTTTTTTAACAAAAACATTCAAAAACTTGCGAAACACATTTAATTGTGTGTATAACTTAAATGAATTTATTATCTGGTATATATTACAACATAAAACTGATGATTTTAAGAATAACTCCCCCGTCATTTCAAACTCACCTTCCATTGGTAAATTTTATTACAAAAAATACTTCACATTCGTTTTAATTAAGCGTTTAAACTTTTAACGTCGTAACCAGAGGACCTTTAACCAATAGCTATTGAAGGCTCAAGCAAGGTCATATGGGGACAATTAAATTTAAACTTTGGGGCCCAGGTGAAAGTTTATTCACAACTAGCCGTAGCACAAGATCTTCGCTTATTTTTGTATTCATTAACTGAAAAGGTTTTAAAATTTTATTACCTTCGTGGAGATCCACTAATTTACGATATAAAATTAACATTAATACAATCAGCTAGGCTAATACCCAAGGCACCACCTTAAGCCTAAGTCATCAAGCGACTTTTTAAGCCTTTAATTCAGGTGGCCGGGTTACAATGCGTAGGAGGGTGGTGGCAAGCCCTGTATGCCACGCGAGCCAACAGCTCCCTACACTAACTATTACCGTTAACCTAAACAAGTTTTTATGGAAGGGGAAACTGAAGAGCTCTGGGGAAAACCCTTTAAACCAGTGGGGAAAGAACTTGCAAACTCAACGCAGAAGGGATGGTTCCGAGTTTTCACCCAGGGCCACAATCTGGGATAGAACCCGGCTCCTCTTGCTGCGAGGCGAGAGTGCTATCCACTCCGCCACCCCACTTTTATTGTATATCCAATTCGGCCATTACGGGTCAGAGTGTGCAATAACTGGTGGCTTAACCGAGGAGTCAGGGTTCGGCTCTTGTAACCCATAAGGGTGGTGGTGCACTGGGAGATCAAATGGTCCTATCTCCACCTCAGACTTCGGTCAGGTTTGGGCTGGAAACTGGGTTTCGGCTCAGGCTAACGGTGAGGGTCCGGGCAAACTGGCCGCCTTAGAGGATTGGGTAGCCTGCTGTGAGTCGATGGGTCTCCGTATGAGGCGCAGTGGTCATGTTTCCCAGCCTTTTGGGGCAACGCCGAGTGTCCGGTGCCAGCTGTGCCGGGTTACGTGGACCACTGTCAGCCCGTCGTTCCCCTTTAGGAGCTCTTTCTGAAGGGTAGGTAGGGGGTCAGCTGGAGTTGCTATAGCATCCACTCTCTATCCCAAAGCTGTGCGCGAAGTGGTAGCTGGTCGCCCTATTGCTGCACCTTTTATCCTAATGAGTGGCATGCGTGGACGGTGAGATCATCAGTAGTTGGGTACTAGTACCAGGAGACATGACTAGGAGTCGACAGCAGTTGCCGCGGTGAATGGGTCCCGGCGTCGTGAACACTAATCCCGTTTTTCCCAATAATTCCCGCTTTCTACCCGCCCCTTGAATTTTCTCTCGGGCGATTTCTTAATTTCTCGGCCGTCGCGTGAGATACTATACTATCCACATTGCACCCTCTGGGAGAAAAAAAACCCTTCTCGCGGGCTCACGCTGAGGCGGCTCTACAACCCAGTCAGAACTGGTTTTTTCTTCAGCGGTAGTTCCTACTATCCTCGCTAGAGAGAGTCACTAAAATATTTCATCTCGTGTCGGTCTCTGAGACTGGAGATACCATGGTTTGGGGGGTAAAAGTTAGAGAAGGGAAAGACGCGTCTTTCATTGACAACGCGCGTTGGGAAAAGTGCCCGGCTGTGAACTCCTAGTCATGTCTTTTGCTAGTACCCATGCTGGACTTGTCACCTGTCCGGGCTTGTGGACGCTGGCGTAGGGCATTCTGATGAGACCACCGGTGTAGTAGGCTGTTGATTCGCTTTGATCACCGGTATATAAATTTCTGACCACAATCAATGTTTTGTAGTATGTTTACTGTTATAAGACTTTTTGTATCGATAGAAAGATAAAAATTTTAAAAACCCTTAAAAATATTTTGTTTCAATTTTTTATTTTTCCGATTTGCGGAAAATTTTCCGCAAATATGTATCGAACTTTTTCCGCATTTTATTTTACCTGAAAATAAACCACTCTTTTTAATTACATTTTTAAGATTTACTTTGGTTTTATATACTTCTAGTTTGCCGAATTATGTTATATTTATTTTTCCGAAATTGAACCCCGTTTAAGGTTATAATTCAAGCTAAAAGGCTTAGCCGTTGCTTGAGCATTTACTTCTATTTTAAAGAGATCCAACCAAGTTGTCCAATCGCTGTCAATGATAATTCGAAAATCACGATGTAATCTAAAATGAATTGTAAAAACAAAATATTATTTTTGAAAATATATAATATATATCTTTTAATAGCTGTAATTGTTTCCTCTATGTACAGTAATATAATGTACAATACAGTTGCAAATTATTTTTACGGGATAATTACATACTTAAATACAATATATTTTGTAAATGTGAAACCCGGCCAACTAAGTCAAATCTTTAAAATGTAAATTAAAATAAAATCAATAGAACATTTTGATTATGGGTCATAAGTTATGCGATATACGTGTTGGATAAAACATCTAGATCATACCATTTACGTGCATTTAGTCGAGAAAAATATTATTTAGAATTTATTTGGAAATGAAATCCCTCTCGATCCTAGTCTAATACAGGGTGTTACAGATAAGAGTACCGAAACTTTCTATATGTATTCTATGGGTCTCTATGAGTAAAAAATGTCTAATACACATAGGTCCTAAAGTGCTTCGTTTCAGATATATGGGCTCCCAAAAAACTACCCAAAAAACCGGACACAGCCTTAAATCTGGCAAACAATATCCTTCCTTGAACCAAATTGTTTTCATTAAACTATCAATTGTTTTTTATCCGTGAGGCGAGAAACTTTAATAACAAGTGGCAAAAGTTCATTAATGTACTTTTAGAAGTGAAATGAGTTGGAAGACAAATACAAGCCATTTTAATATATTGATACGATTTTAATTATTTTTACTCATAGAGACCCATAGAATGCATATAGAAAGTTTCGGTACTCTTATCCGTAACACCCTGTATATATTGAACAAAATAGACAGAAATCTAACTTAACATCTTAGACTTGGTTCTCACAAAATTGCCGGTCAATTTGATAAATAGTGGCTTTTGGAATATTTTACCAAATTTTGAATTTTCCAACAAAATAATTAAAATCGGAGCCAAAAATCGAATATTTAAAAAAAACTAGAGTGTATATTGTAGGTCGCGTTTCAACAACAAAATAATTATCTCTAATTAAAACGGATATAATGCACATTACAAAATATCACAAGAAAACCATTCCCCTCTTGTTTTACCTTAAATCAAGACGAGTGCGTGTTTCAAATTGTTTTCTAAGCATGTAAAAGTTATATAAGAGTACCTAAAATATAAGCTCAATTAAGCGTAGATATATTACGTGTTGTTGCATTTTTCTATTAAGTTGCAAATTCTTTGGGCCAAATCGTTGTAAACTTCATTAGTTGTCCACATATACTGAAAAAAGGCTTTAATTTAGATACGATAATAAAATCTCGTTTTAATAAAATGTATGATTTCCGAATTATTTTTTCCCAAAAGATCGCGACACGTAGTTGTTTATTCTCCCAACATAGGCGAAAATATAATAGTGACCCTCCTAATCGGGATTATTGTATACTAGATTACAATGAAAATACCATAATTATTATCTTTTTATAAAAAGCCTTTAATTTAAAAAAGGATTTATTATTAGTTGGCGTTATCTGATACCAACCGAAATTATCTGATCAATCAGTTATCAGATTATTTGCATTTACAATCCGATATTATTAGATCAGTTGATATTGATCGAAACCTACAATGTAAGCCAGATATTTTAAATCCGAAACTTATCCGAGTTCATTTTAAACTGACCTACATCAGTTATAGATTTTACATTTCGATCACGCGCAAGAAAACTCTTTGTTCACACGTTCGAATTCAAGGAAGTTATAAACAAATTCGGGTCAGACAATTATATTTTATGCACTTAAGTATTTAAATAAAGATGGATTAAAGACAAAAATGATAAAAATCTCAACTTTTCAAGAAAGACATGGTACGCGAAAGCCTACGCGATGACGTCACGGATCACTGTCAAACTAGCAAAGTGGTACAGGGTAAGTCCGTCTGAAACGCTTGGACGAGAAACGGTGATCGAATTAAGTCGCGTTAGGAAAATCTTTAATGACCAAAATTAGGTTCTAGCTCTGTTTTCACTAAGAGCGTGCTCAAATTGCTTTTAAAACGCCATTTAATGCCCGCTTATTTAGAATCATTTGGTTTGCGACTCACGTCATCTTTCGACCAAATGCTGTAATTATTATTAAAGTAAAGTAAACAAGTTGGCAAGCCAAAATATACCTCTCCTCGGAAGAGTTTTTAATTTTCAGTGAAGCGTAATTGTATCCGTGGTTCTGCGGTAGAACGCTCACCTGTCGTGCAAAAGGGCTCGGGTTCGAATCACGGCCGATTAAAAAATTATGCTACACCCAATGACAAAAAGAGGGCGCTTTTGGAAAAACCTTTTCCCTGATTCTAAGAAACTAGGTACGCAGGGATTACCCTTTGCCCCGAAAAAGCGTTCGCAGGCCTGACAGACAGACCCACAGAGAGACCCACAGACAGACAGACAGACAGACACGGAGGTTGTATAACCCCTCCTAGGGTACAAAGTCCCCTCGGAGAGGTAAAAATTAAAACTTGCGTTTTAACTAAAATATGTAATAGTAGATATGAATCGTTTTTCTGAAAAATGAGTAGATGGTACTAGTTTGCGTTAGCCGACCTATTTTGTTTTATCAGATTTATTTACCTTTTTTACAGGGTGTTTTAATTTGATCGCCCCAGGCATTTTGCTCAAATCTATATTACCTAGAAATGTAAAATTTTAAGGATGTACCCTATCGGGGAAGGTCGTTGTTATATGTAAATTTCAGCAAAATCGTTAAATTTTTCACGTTGGTAGACGAAAAATCCCAATGAACAAGTTGTAGAGCATACTCAAAAACCTTAAACGAAATTGGTTTGGTCGATATAGGTCAATTCGTCACTGAGATTTTACATCGTGCAAAATAACAAGTTGGTAGTAGGTGGCACAAGCCTTTTTACAACTTGTTTAAAAATAAACCTATCTAAACTGTAATGTTTGTATAAATGCTGAAAATGAACGTTTTTTAAATATTTTATTATTTAATATTAATTTGGAGAAAAAATAAATATTTATCCTAGTGTTACGAAATTGAATAAAAAAAAGGTTTTAAGAAGTCTACAAAAATGTCTTATTTATACCAACTGAATTTACCAAAGCTTGTTTTGCATATGCACTTCGTTTAAATTTAGTTTCCGTTTTAAGTATTTAAACTGCGGAGTCACCGATTTTGAAATCAATATCTCAACGTTCTTCAGTAATTAAACATTCCTCGTTATACCCCTGAACAGCAGTTCAAGATGGTCTTCAAAACGCTCGTCTAGTATGTCAGTTATTTCCAATGTACTATCCTGACAGTCAACTAGATCACAACACTATTCTCCGTGCTGTTCGTGACTTTGAAGATGATGGCCACGTGAGTCCTGGATTCCGTGGACGAGGACATCATTACATAAATATGGAAGACACAGTCAGTGCCTTTTTCGTCGCCTACCCTCGAGCAAATATAAGAATGGTATGCTCCGATTTAAACTTGTCAACGTATTATGTCTGGAGTGTCCTTGACCACCATAACTTTCATCCAAACCGTGCCACGCTCTACCAAGCACTTCGCTATGGTGATAGACGACTTAGATTCGACAATTGGAACTGGTTCTGTACCATGAAAATTAAAATTTCCTCCGTGTGATCCTCGTGCCCGATGGGTGCTCATTCTCAAGAGACAGCTCGTTTAACAGACAGAACAACCACATGTGGATTGATGATAATCGGCACTGAGGATTTACTCACCATAATCTGGTCAAATTCAACTTCTGGGCAGGTCTACTAGGAGATCGCGTAATTGGACAATTTGTTATACCGAATTGGCTTGATGGGGAGAACCACTTGACCTTCCTACAAAATGAAGTCGCAGAAGCGTTGGAACATGTACCTTTGATCGACATCCTACACATTTGGTTCCAGCATGACGGTGCGCCTCCTCACCAGAAAAGAGGTATGGTACAATTCCCTAATATTGAGTTCCATGGGCGTTGGAATGGAAGGAACGGTCCAGTGCGCTGTCCTCCTTAGTCACCATATTTGACCCCGCCGGACCTTTTCTTGTGGGGATTCGTGCAGGAGGACGTTTATAAGAAGCCAGTCACCAGGGAAGAAAACTTGCGTCAGATAATTAATGCACCGTTTCGCCTCGTAACTCCAGCTTTGGTCCGTGGTTCATTACAAAATTAAATCAGTTGTGTAAAGGTTTAGGCCACGTACTACCGACTTGTAAATTTCATGACCTAATATCTCAGTGAAAAATTAACCAATTTCGAGTATGCTCAACAACTATTTCGTTGACTGGTTTCGTCTACCACCTAGCGTTAAAAAAATTAAATTCCGCGTAAAATATCACGATTTTTTGAAATTTACAAATAACACGACCCCTCCCAGTAGTCTACATCCTTCAATTTTCACATTTCTGGATAATATAGCAAAATACCCTGTATATAGTAATAAGAGTATGAGCAAGTTAGGGGAAGTTCACAAACTACTTAACGCAAAAAATTTACTTTTCCGACATCCCTCTTCATCTCATCAGTAAATTATGGTTGTATACTATTGGACCGAATCCCGTTCGATCGAATCCCATTGAACCGAAACGTATTTTCGTTTATAGCCCAACATAGCGGGATTCGGTTGAACGAGAAATTTAAATCTGGTTCGTTTTCACTTCGGGTAGGTTAGTTCAGGTTGGGTTGGGTTAGATTAGGTTAGGTTAGGTTGGTTTGGGTTAGGTTAGATATGGTAGGCAACTATTTCACGTCGGGTCTAATCAAGGTTATTTTCAAAAATTAAACCCGGAAAATATCGAATTTCAAGGAAAAAAGGTCTAAAAATACACATCGGTACGAAATAATAAATATTAAAGACATAGTTTTGTCCAAATTAGATATACTATCGTCACGTACGATATATAAAAATGTATCACTAACGTTATATTGAATGAAAACCGCGCAAAACGCGGTTTTCGGTCGATTGGGATTCGGTTAAATGGTACATTCGGACGAATGGGATTTCGGTCCAATGGTCTACAATCGTAAATTATTATAGCACCTTAAACCGTATTTTTTTTTAATTTTCTTTTAAAATTAATACTTTTTAGTTCCACATCGAGATATATATATCGAAGTGGGACTATTGCTATGGACGGAATGTCGTTAAGTGTTGTTTGTTGTAGTTTGTTGTTTGTTGTTTGTTGTGTGTTGTTTGTTTGGTGTGGAAACCAACAACACGGCAGATGGAGCTGCGAAAAAGAATTTATTAATATAATTTAAATTACCGCCGGCGCCGGGACTCGAACGCAGATAGCTGCTGCCCGCGTAATCTCCAAAAGCCGAAGATTTTACCCACTATGCTACGCCGTCCTATGCGTGAGAATAGCTTAAACTTTTACTATAGAACACTTTTTGTTTCGTTCCCGCCCAATAGGGGGGCGCATTACTTCCATGGGGGGGGGGGAGCGGAACGAAATTTTGCGTTTACTCAATAGCGGTACAAGTAGATTGTTAACTAGTAGTGCCCGTAAAGGCGGGAGAGATAGATCCGTTAGGTTAGACATTGCAGCAGAGAGCATATAATATTATATGATCTCTGATTGCAGAGAGGTCTACCTCGTAGCTGTCGCAAAGGTCAGAAGTAAAAAATAAGTGTGCACTTTCTTATCGAAACCGTGTATGGCCAGAAGTAATAAATAAGTGTGGCACTTTCTTATCGAAACCGTGTATGGCCAGAAATAATAAATAAGTGGGGCACTTTCTTATCGAAACCGTATATGGTCAGAAGTAATTAATAAGTGTGGCACTTTCTTATTAAAGGGAGAATGACCGAAAAAAAACAGTGGGTCTCATTCGATAGAACTCTTTGACGCGCACGCAGTGCCGTTAATTTCCGCCCCCTCTGACCAACCCCCGTAAAGGGAGAGTTACCGAAAAAAAAAGTTGATTTCATGAGGGTGGGCGGTGGCCACTCTTTAACAATGGATGGTGAATTTTATATCAAACAATAGGAAATCAAATGGGCTCAACAGCTTTTTTATTAGTTTGCCCACCCGGGTCAGCTGATGGTGGGCGGCATCCACTCTTTAACTTAGGGTGGCAATTTATTTATCAAACGATAATAAGCGTTTGTATTAGTTTGCCTACCTATGTCTACTAAGGGTGTATAGGTTTGTCCACTCTAATACACTGATGTGGAACTAATATTACGGCCTGGGCCGACTTGTTATTTGTCTTGCCTCTCGAGAGGCTACTAAGCATACTACAAATTCTATGGGAATAGTGTTGTACATAAAAAAGTTTTATAATTTTAAAGTAAGTAACAATTGAACATTAAATCACTCTACTTTGAAACCCAACGGTCGTTTCGGCGAACTAGCGGTCCGTCTTCGTCGTCAGCAGCAGAAACAAAATGACCGCAGGAAGCCCAAAATATTAAAGATGAGAAAAATAAGGACTTTATTGTGGCTGAATACTGTTCAAGTGATTGCTAATTTAGTTACCAGTATAAAAATTAAATTGGTTTGAAACATTTGAGAAAGCCCTTCTCTTTCTCTATGGAATATTTTATAACGCAGGCAATCAAAATTAACTTAATTTCCTAGTTTTTCTCTCAGGTGAAATTTTCTGTAACCCAAATATTCTTTAAGCCTCGAGTTCTTAAAGACACATCTAATTAAACTACAAGCATATACACTCTTTGCATTCAGCCTTTTTCACGCCCAAGATTCTGTACTAGCGAAGCTAAGAACCTTAATTACTACTGACAACTTTAACGGGTTACGAAATTCAAATAAAATACTTAAGTTTATACACAATTTTTCTTTAATTCATTAATAATTATGTAATTAATACAGCATTTAGCGAGGAAAACTGCAGGAAAGTCCTCAAATGGGGGACGACGGTGTAGCACATATCGACTCCTCGAATGTCAACAACAACTGTGTCAAATATCAGCTTTCCATAACCGAAATCTAAAGTCTGTTTATAATATGCTACCGGTGAATCCGAAATAGATGAAGGCCGCCTTTTCAAACCATCGCCGCGAACTATCACGAGAAGTACTGCTTTAAAGATTTTAATTTTCAAATCGGCAGTTTCGCGCCAAAATATTATTCAATTATAATTAATTTATATCGATCCGGCGAACGGCTGACCTTCCCTGATATGCTTTCTTAAATTTAAAATATGATTTAATATATTCTTAAATTATGTAAATTTTATTGAGCTACTCATTATCATAAAACTAAAGTTTCCCATTTCTATCTTAGAAATATATAAATACTAGTTGCTAAATAATATTTAGAAAAACAAATTCTATCAAAATTAAAATTACATAATAGCTCGTAAGTATGCCATACAAGCATTTTCTTTAATGAAGCCTTGTTCACGGGATATGACGTCATTTTCGTCACTTCCAGCGGAAGTTAGTGAAGACTTTTAAATTTAATAATCTATATTTTAGCTCGTGCTTCGCGATCCTCTGATTTTATATCGATGGAAACCTTTTTAATAGTGCACATATTATAAGAATGTATCCATATTTTGGTCCCCCTTATTGTTAAACAAGGTATCTAAGTTTTATCACTTCAAGTTATTTTTTTTAAACAAGAGGTTCAATTTCTTCATCTCCCTGGACTTCGCAAATAGTGAAATCAGCTTGATCCTCTAGGGACACCTCTTTAGTGATATCGTCCTAAGTGACATTGCCACTTGTGATATCGTACCTATCTAAATACTAACTGGAATGGTTTTTCAAAAATACTTTATAATATTTGATGCTGTATATCTTACCAAATCTAAAGCGGAAGCGCAGTCTTGAAAATATGAAAGTTGTTAACTTTAGAAATATTGTGCTTCGCGTCTCACCCATCTGATTCTATTTCATCACTCAAATGAGATGGCATTACAGAAATGGCTAAAGACAATTTATTTGAGCGTTACTCAATTAATTCAGGGCGATGGTATTAACGTAACGGGACGATTGCCGTTGAGCGCCGACACCCTGTTATAGAATTTTTGCCTTTAAAAATGCCACTATCAAATTAACCATTCTTAGCTTCATATCTACTGAAAATTAACCTTCTCTTACTAATACAATTATAGTATGATTAGCGTTGGGGTAGAGTAAAAACCAAGATATTTTTTTATCTCTCTATTGTCAATCAACCTTAGGGTTTAGTATTATTTAAATGTTATTATTGCATAGCTTACAAATTTTTTATATCGTTAATATGCTTACATAATCCCGTGTTTACGTACATGTGCGTATAACTTACGTCATCAATAATAACTTTGAAAGAAGTGGCATTCTTCATTTTGATATATTTTTGCGTTTCTCTTGGCTCAGTAGCGACAAGTCGAAGCAAAACTGGTTTATTCTATGTAAAGTACCAAAAAATCACGTTACAATCGATAAGATAAACTTATAAGATAAACTGTCGTCGGTCCCGCCGGTGTTCCCACGATTTTCCTCTGTACGTTTTATTGCAAATATCATGCCATCTCCGGCATAGTTAACATCGTGGCCCCGGAAGTGGGGAATTTTCCCAATTTATTAATCTAAATCCAGCTAAAGCGACTTGGTTGAATATGACAACTACGTCATATTTTCGGAAATTTTTAGTTTAAAGTACGGCCTAATTAATTTCTATCCCATTCCACATACTATAATTCTTTAGGAATTCATAAATGGCCTTATTTTAAAATAAGTTGAGTTAAGGGTCAAACGTGTTAAATCCCAGAAAGTTCAGGGTTTTATCTATAATTATAAGTCTTATGTCATGTTCCTAAAAACTCGATAATGGTTAGCTCTATAGAGTTTTGTTCAGTTCCTGATTTCCAACTAAACACGCCTGATTCCAAATACTTGACATGGTTATTAATCTAATTCAATTTAACTCATAATTCTATTTTATTTTACTCGACTTTGGACTTTCGCCTCTTTGCTCCCCTTATCTTTTTTCCTCTCTTGAGTTCCTTGCGCCCGTCCCGGCCTTTAAATTTTATTAACGGGTTAGTGTGAAGTTCGTAGAAGGGGAGTTAGTGTGAAAGAAAGGGACTTAGTAGAAGGGGAAGATTTTTAAGAAGCGTTAGGTTTTTGTTGCGTTTTTGCTACAGCGTTTACCATCTCATTCATTAAAACTTAGACCCCGGCGAAGCCGGGTTAGTGTTCGGAATTGTTTATTCATTATTCTGAAATTTATTTTAAAAAAGTTGGTAAAAAGAATATAATTTTAACTTATTTAAAATTTATGTTTTTTACGCAACCAAGCATTTATTTGAATACAAGTTGGCAAGCCAAAATATACCTCTCCTCGGAAGAATGGTCCCTACTTGTATTATTTTCTCGACACGACCCCCAAAGATAACTCCGCAATTCAGAGTTATTTACGAGAAACGTATTCTCGGTTCAAACCCTGCCCGGTATAAAATTTTAATTTTAATTTAAATAATTGAGACGAAACAATCGAGTTTAATTTATTCGGAATATTATAAATTAAGTAGTTACAACAGCGAGTTAGACTTACTAAAACAATGCACAATTGAATTTAACCCTTTTTACAGTACATGTTTATCAGTTGAATATAATACTAAGCAAATTTAAATGAAAGAAATATCTACAGATGGTATTTGTATTTTTCTCGCTTACGAAATACTTGCCGCATCTTTAACGCTCATTTTATTTCAACGCTCGTAAACTTCCAGTTGACGTTGTGACACATACCGCATGAAAAAGACCAATGCCGTCCAATTTCAATATCATATAATGACTCGCACACCCAGGAAATCATTGACTGCGTTAGAAATGGTAGATATCCAAATATCCACACCAAATATATTTACAAGAAGCAAAAACCTTACTATCAACAAAGCACAGAGAGCCTGTTGACTAACCGCCAGCTCTTAAAGCAATTAACGTTAAATTATCTCCTTTGAATTAACACAACTATATATAGGTCGTTAAGAATACCCGTAAATAAATAACAAAAAAACTAACAAAGTGGACCACCCACAGGGTCTACCCTTTAACCCTCTAATCTCGGCTGACTGCGCTAAAACAAGATTTAACCTTTAAAATTTCATTCGTAAAAAAAACAGATTAGGCCTTCATAAATTCATTAATAAAAAAAGACTATTACCTATTATGCTTACGATGCGTGTCTTAATTTCAGTGAGCCTAAGCAGCTATCGGTGGTTCTGTGGTAGAGCGCTCGACTGCCAAGCCGAATGGCTTGGGTTCGAAACCTGGGTGGCGCATTTGTTTTTAATCAATAGAGAAACGCTAAATTAGAATTTCTTCGATGCAATAATTTCAATTTCAATTCTATTTCAATTAAACCAAAATTTCGTACTCTATTAAATACGCTTCCGATAAAGCTGAAGGTCTAATTTTCAATAAGGCGTTACAAGTGTCGGTGGTTCTGAGGTAGAACGTCCGCCTGTCAAGCAGGAGGTCTCGGGTTCAAATCCCGCCCGTTGCGATCGCAAATTGATACTAAGACGAATACCGTGTACAACTGGTGGAAACCATGCCATTGGACGTTGAGAGGTAGCATTACACTCAGCACTCGGTCCGTCCCAAAGTCATTAAGAAGAAGTTGGAGAGAAAACGCCCATACAAACACAACAGACTCAACATGCACAACCATCAGAACACAAACACAACAAATTCAACACTCACAACCTACGCATAAACATTACAAAAACCGTATACACCAAACCGTCACGACGGTGAGCGAAAAAACACCTACCAAACCCAACCGCAAATGAATCCGTTAACGCTCACCGTCATACGGTGGTTTGCCAACCCTTCGAGAAACTGCGAACGCAGAGATCTCAAGAAACTGCATACGCAGTGATTACACTTTGCACCGAAAAGGCGAACGCGTTCGCAGTCCTGACAGACAGACCCACAGACAGACCCACAGACAGACCCACAGACAGACCCACATACTTCACATGGTTATTAATCTAATTCATTTTAACTCATATATCAATTTTATTTCACTCGACTTTGGACATTTCCACTATCTTACTTCGCAGTGCTTCGAAATCCTTCTTAATTTTCTTTAAATCTTCCATTTCTCTTTGATATACTTAATAGTTACTGGTGACTACTATCATAGACTTGAGACTCATTTACTAATAAATGCTACTTTTTGCACCAAATAAGACGCTATGAGTAGAATTTGCCAGTGGGATGTTTTTCAGTGGTTGGAAACCTTCAAAGAGAAATCATTAACTTAGACGAAAATTATTTCCCTAATAGGTTTTTGTAATGAGACTTCGTGCAAGTACGCTTGATGAAACACGAATTTAACTTACTTAATAAGCTGAAATAAACGTTTATTTAAAAAAATTCTCAATTGCATTTATTTCATGGTTTGGTTAATCTCCAATATGGCACTCGACGACTTAACTAATTCAATATTTATTTTACTATGACTTGGTGCGAAAGTACAAAACACCAAAAAAGTGTATGTAAAAGTATTCCAATTTGATGTATTTAAGCTAGAAAAATTTCATAAAAATTTCAAACGTGTTCTCAACGTTGCAAAATGCATTTTTTTACCAGTCAATGCTAGACAAAACGTTTCAATGTACAAGTTGTAGAGCATCCTGTTGACCTTAAGAAAAAATAGGGTATTATATTTCATTGTGATATGAGATCATGAGAGAAAAAAAGTTAGTACTACTAAAAATATCTCGGGATCAAACAAACAAAATTGACCAATGTGTGTAAGTTTCCAACATTTAACAACAAAAATAGCTGAAAACAAAAAGATTAAAGTGTTGGTTGCACGAAATTTTAGCTATGGCTAATTAATGGTTCATTAGAAAGAGCAAACATTTTATAGCAAGTACAGAAAATTTCATCAAAATCGGTTAAGTGGTCTTTGAATTATTATAAAAAGAAGTCGAAATGGTGGAAATCGAGTTTTTCGGCGAATTTCCAGACTTCTCGGCACCCATGACGTCAGAAAATGCGAAGCGTATCATTGGCTAATTGTCTGTAATACATTTCTTTACATCTGGGATTAAAAGCAGGTTGATTTAATACCCAGGAAAAGTCCTACGCAGTAGTAATTGAAATAGGCATACACAAGCCTACGTAGTAGAAAAACGATATGAAACCGAAGGCTCCTTGTAAATTCTTATTAAAACGTCGGGTGCGCGTAGCGCGCGCGTAAAAAAATATTTTTATTTCGATAATAAGCCTAATATTATGATTAAACACCTCTGGTTGGAAAACTTCTACAAGTAAACAGAATCCCTCCACTTCAGTTCCTTCTATTTTTAGGAATAAAACTACAGCTTTGATTTGTCCCAAATTGCTCGTGCTACGGAGGAGAAAATTCGCCGAAAATATCAGGATTTTGGGGAGCGAAAAAGGTCAGTTTCGGACTCAAAGTTAATACACTTAGGCTTGGAAATTTGTTTCGACAATGACATTTTTGGAAAGAGAACGTACTGGGCTTCAAAACAAGCCCGCATTCATTCGTTTTTATTACTATCGATTTTTCGTGCAACCAACACTTTAACTTTTTTATTGAGTCATAATTTGAATAGGCATATTTAACAAGATAATTACAAATAAATTTGAATACCTCCGTTTTCCACCAGTGAAGATCTCTACCAGAATAATCATACTATAAAATGAATTCTGTATCATTTCGTGACCCGCAAGAAGACAAACTTTCATGATTCTATTGCGTAAGATTTGTAACCGACGTATGTTATACTTGTTCCTTAATGACGCCAGAGAGGAAAACGTCAACCAGTTTCACGTCTGGATCTTGAACGCCATTGAACGGGATCACTAAGGGAACTTAGTTTCGAGATAATCAACAACTTCGTGATGTTGATGAGTTGGCACACCGTCCTCCTGAAACCAGAGACGAATCAAATCTGTCGAAGGAACGTTGTCCATCTCGTTCCCTTCTTCATTTCCAAGCTCGGCCAAGTAGTTTGGTTCATTAAGGCGATTTGGCAAAAAAAATGGGTCGATTCCGAAGTATAACTGCCAAGACATTTAAAATAAATTTCAATTGCGGTGGTGAGGGAAACCCAGATGAGAATTGATATTATTCTACAATTTCGTTTATACTGAAGAAAGGTCCATCTCTCGAGAATAAACATCCCCATCTTAGACTAGAAGTAGACCATGAAAAACCTAATATTCGTCAGACATGTTCATGAGCCAATTATAAAAGTCATATAAGCGTGACATAAACCCGTCCAGAAGAACTTGATATATAGTTTCTCAATATGGGTAAAATTGTTGGCGTGGAAGGATTTTCCAGTCACAGGTTTGTGACTTAACCAAGTCCGTGCTTTCAATTCTGGCGTTTGCTCGGGGATTTTCAACTAAGTAGGCGAAGATATCGCCTTCGTGGTATATGTTTTAATTACCTCGAGTATTGTTGAAGTCCAGAACAACTCGGACAATGGTTTTGTAACGTTTTTATGGTTAAAGCCAAAATTACTATACTCCATGTAAAATAACTTAATAAATCTTAATTAAATTCTAAATGTTATTAAATGTGTAAACCTGTAAAAACATGAAGTGGGGTGGCGGAGTGGTTAGCACTTTCGCCTCGCAGCAAGAGGGCCCGGGTTCGATCCCAGCCTGTGGCACTGGGTGAAAACTCGGAACAACTCCTTCTGCGTTGAGTTTGCAAGTTCTTTCCCCACTGGTTTAAGGAGTTTTCCCCCGAGCTCTTCGGTTTCCCCTTCCATAAAAACTTGTTGAGGTTAACGGTAATAGTTAGTGAAGGAAGCTGTTGGCTCGCGTGGCATGCAGGGCTTGCCACCACCCTCCTACGCATTGTAACCCGGCCACCTGAATTAAAGGCTTCAAAAGTTGCTTGATGACTTATTAAACTTTGGAAATGTATAAGGTAAATATTTGGAAATTGTGAGATTCGAAGTACGACCTTATTTGTCGGGAAAATCCGGGAAACGATAGCGTCAGAAATATTTCATCGAAATGTGCGTTCATTGCCCCCCTGCTTTGTCACCGGATTAAGCGAGCTATCTTCGAGGGTGCAGGGAGCGGAGAAGCGCAAAATAAGCTTTTTCTCAACGTTAAAGGTCAAAATAAACCTTCTAAAAAACAATATGTAGTTTTCATTTCGAACCTAAGACTTAGGAACTTGTGAAGGCGCGTTTTAAAAATAATTTCCCTTAACTTGTTTCAGTCCGAGTTAAGTGATAAGCTCAAAATTAAAATTGGTGTAGGACCAAAAACCCCTTTTCTTGATTGCTAACTTATTTCCTGCTTTTCGGGGCATTCCATCCACATGGTTTCGATGTGCTTGATACTTCTGAATACGAGCCGTCTCAATCATTTCCCACTCTGGTATTCCTTTCCTTATAAAAGTGTAACGCACCGACGGGACTACATGACCCTGATTTTATAATATACAAAAAATATAAAAACCATTAGAATATTTTTAGAAGTTGCTAAATAAAAATATAATAAAAGCATTATACCCAACCACGCATTCGCAAGCTCCACCACAAATAGTTTTTTCCAAATTATTAAGTCAGAGGCATATCGAACCGGGTTCAGGGGGTACATTTTGAACCGGGCACCAGGCTGCCTTTCATGTAGAGAGCGCCAAAACAATCCTATCTTCAACATATAAAAGCTAATTATATATTTCTTGTATCAAGTACAATAAACACACGGTAACTGTTGGACCTCATAGATGGGTAACATCTTGATTTGATGTATAGAAACTGAATATAAATCTATTTATTTAGAATGAATAATTAGTCACGAATTAAATTAATCGATATCACTATAAACTCACCACACTCGTTTCTAACCCTCCTATAATATCGTTTGCTTCAAGAGGGGTCATTGCTTTTTCAAAACCTTTGAAATGTTATTTGCTGTTGTTGTCAATGACAGATTTTTGTTAACCATATAATTGTTAATTTATTTCATGGAAGAGTTGAAGGAAGGGTACGAGCTTTCCAGTTTAATATTTTATCTGGTTGTGGAGCATCTTTCCCGATTAAATCTATTCATTAAAGTTAAATTTTTAATGACTTAAGTTAATAACACCTACCAGTATTTTTTGTATAATAATAATCAGCTTGGCTAATACCCTAGGCACCACCTTAGGCCTAAGTTACCATGCTACTTTTAAAGCCATTAATTCAGGTGGCCGTGTTACAATGCGTAAGAGGGTGGTGGCAAGCCCTTCATACCACGCGAGCTAAGCGCTCCCTACACTAATTATTACCGTTAACCTCAACAGATTTTCATGAAAGGGGAAACCGAAGAGCTCGGGGTTAATCGCCTGGTTTGGGTCCACTTGCGCAGTTTTCATTTGCGCACTTCCCACTTCCGCAGTTTTCGTTTGCGCACGTTCCCAATTGCGCGTTTCCCATTTGCGGAATTGCTATTTGCGCAGCTCCCCATTTGCGCAGTTTGTCATTTGCGCAATTTCCCATTTGCGCGCTTTTTCCCGATTGCGCAGTTTCCCGTTTGCGCGGTTTCCCTATATGAAAACGGTGCCTACGCGCCTGCGGCGCGCCCGGCTAACCTAACCGTTGCGCGCTTCGCGCGCTAGCCTTGATATAACTACCTCTATATGACAAACCTGCGCAAATGAAAAACCGCGCAAATGAAAAACCTGCGCAAATGATAAACCGCGCAAATGGAAAATATCTGCGCAAGTGGAAAATTGCGCTTACGGAAAAAAGCGCAAATGAAAAACGCGCTAATGGAAAACTGCGGAAATGGGATACTGCGCAAATGAAAACTGCGCAAATGGAAAACAGCGAAATTGCATTGTGAAATTTTAAAAAACGCGACTTGTTTGCGCCTGTGTATCTAGAGTTCAATAGCTCTAATTGTTAAGCTCTCTTCGGTTTTATAATAACGAGGTTTTGTTCTAAAAAACCTGCGAACAAACGTTTTATATAATTAATAGTTTTTAAGATAATGGTACTTAAATATGGCTGAAATGCCCATACACGCTCACACAAAACACCGTTTATCTCGTAAATGGTTAAATCGTACTTCACGCGGTTTCTGGTATCGTTTTAAGCAAAGTTAAAACTATAAGGTGTACGAAGGAAATTTTATTTCATCTTTAAGTTAATTTTTAATTAACCTGGAAAATGTACCTAAAATGATAAGTATTTAGGTTAATTATTTAAATACTTTAAAAATAGATATCACTCTGAAATTCATGGTGCAATTTGACAAACTTGTTTTCTCTCAAATGTAGAAAGAACTAATCGGCTATCTTAAACATACATTAAAATAATGAGCATTAAATAATAATGCTGATACATATCAACTTTGGGCCTGTTATTCTAGAAAACCGTTCACCGTATGGCTTTGTGAAAGGTTTTAAGTGCCTCTGGAAGTTTCGTTTTAAAATTTGTGCGAAGCGAATTTTAATCAAGGGCTTGTTTAATGTTTTATATGGTTAAAAAATTCAGCAATATTTAACATATCTCGTCATCATTATTAATATACTTCACTAAAACTAAAATATTTTAGATTCATACGCTTTGTAAGTTTAACCTTATTTAATCGAATGCGAAACAAAAATTTTAAAAATATATTATATTTTGATAATCAAACTAATTTTTTTAAATTATTTGAATTCGGTACGTGTTTCTTTACGGCCATCTGCACGCGGTCGCTACCTTGTGGTAGTTTCCCAAACTAAAGTTAAATAAAGAAAAAAATATGTGTAGATGGCAGGATGAAGGTTTCCCAAGGGGGATTTTTATTTCACGTGGTGAGTGGTACTACTATAGAAGCCCCACGGAGGTTTTGGAAGTAAAGTTAGTACATGTAGGCAGGAAAACTCTTTTTTCCTCCTCTTAAAACTCTGACACCTTTTTCGACGGACCTGATAAGCCACGCTTGTCCGTCAAAACATCTCTCATCTCCGCGTACGTCGTTAGTTTATCGTCACTGACTCTCGTTTGCGGTATTTCATATAGGGAATAGCTATCCGTTTCAGCCCAACTTTTCAGTGAGCTCTAAAGCGTTCGTACTACACTCGCAAAACGTTGCTATTTCATCGAGTGTTCCATTGTTGAGAGAGGCTACTGTTCATAAACTAATCTAATAGGGATAAAAGTGCTGTTTTATCTGTTCGATCATTATACTATGATCCCTTCAATGTGTAATCGAAAACTTGTGTATTTAAGTGGGGAGAGAACTTTGCAAACTCAACGCAGAAGGAGTTGTTCCGAGTTTCCATTGCCACAATCTAAGATCGAACCCGGCTCCTCTTGCTACGAAAGTGCCAACCACTTATTTAGGTAAAAAAATTACTCTTTTCATAGTCCCCTCGGAGAGGTGAAAAGAGTGATTTTGGGTGGGCTGAAACGGATGAAATACCGCAAACGAGAGTCAGTGGTATTAGTATTTTCAATTATATATACCTCAGATATCATAGTTTGCAAAAAAATTTAATTAGTTAAGTCGTCGAGTGCCGTATTGGAGATTAACCAAACCATGAAATAAATGCAATTGAGAATTTTTCTTCAGTGGTTTAAAATCTCATTTTCAAATAAAAGTTTATTTCAGCTAATTAAGTAAGTTAAATTCGTGTTTCCTCAAGCGTACTTGCACGAAGTCTCATTACAAAAACCTATTAGGGAAATAATTTTCGTCTAAGTTAATGATTTCTCTTTGAAGGTTTCCAACCACTGAAAAACATCCCACTGGCCAATTCTACTCATAGCGTCTTATTGGGTGCAAAAAGTAGCATTTAATAATAAATGAGGCTCAAGTATATGATAGTAGTCACCAGTAACTAGGAAGTATATCAAAGAGAAATGGAAGATTTAAAGAAAATTAAGAAGGATTTCGAAGCACTGCGAAGTAAGATAGTGGAAATGTCCAAAGTCGAGTGAAATAAAATTGATATATGAGTTAAAATGAATTAGATTAATAACCATGTGAAGTATTTGGAATTAGCCGCGTTTAGTTGGAAATCAGGCCCTGAACATTGAGTTGAAATTTCAAAACTCCAGAGCTAACCGTTATCGAGTTTTTAGGAACATGACATACAAAAAAATAATAAAAGGACAAACTTTAAGACTTATAGTTGTAGATAAAACCCTGAACTTTCTGGGATTTAACACGTTTGACCCTTAACTTAACTTATTTGAAAATAAGGCCATTTATGAATTCCAAAAGAATTATAGTAGGAGGCATGGGATAGAAATTAATTAGGCCGAAAAAATTACTTAAAATGACAAAAGCAGATTAAGGCTGACTTTTGACTAGTAAATATAATACCCGAAATATTGGTCTACAATTTAATGACCAATTCCGAAAGTTTTTAAATAATAAACAATATATATATCACTACAGTAGTAAAAATTTTACATAATTTTGGACGTTCAAGTTTTCTTATCTTACCGAGTGGTATAGTCTTTGCTTCTGGGTGGACATTATACAATTTTAAACGAATGGCTAATCCTGGCAAACAAAGTCCTTAAGGTATGAACGACCACAGGATTTCACAGTTTCCCAGTCGTATCCCTATATGACTACTTCGAAGGTAGTAGAAGGAAAGTGAGGTCGACCCATCAGTCCCGGGTTCAGTTTTAGGTTCGGGATCCAAATTCAGGATTTTAGAGGTGAAATGGGGGTAAAAACGTCGAAAGTCAATGTATTTATGATATTTCTCGCGACGATTGGTTTTTTCGTATATCAACATATTGTGTTCAGGCCAACTTGTTCATATATCTCCGCTTATCTCAAATTTCAAGAGTACACTTATATGGTACTTGAACGTATTTCTTATCGCGTTTTAACGTACGGAATAAGATGAAATGATGTAAAAAGTGATAACCTAGGTGGCGCGTGCGCGGATTACCCGGGAGGCGCGGTTAATTTGAATTTAAGAGTGTTTTGACGTCATGGAATATTCGTTGTTAAAGTAGAATGGAAATATTTTTAAACTTCATTTTATTATGTCGAGAGATTCAATACTTTAAAGAGATAAACTGTTATATAAGACGCGTGTGGCATTGGGTAGTGGGGGTTTTTCCGGGAACTTTCCCGCATACGAGTGCGTTTACCGCGTATATTTCCGTATAAGGGCGTTTTCCGCGTAGTTTTTCCGCGAATGAGCACGTTTTTCGACACCGGCGCGTTTTTGCGTAGTTTTCTGCATTGGGGATCTTGTTTCTTGGTATGTTTATGAAAACTCAGAAAAATTTGAGATATACTGATAAAATATTACTCTGATAGACGGGAATTCTCGTCACTGCTTATCGAATGTATAACACCTTTTAAGGAAAATAAATTTTTATAGAAGCGTTTTACAGTTCATTGAAAAATCTAATTTTTTTTTAAATCATCATCTCGTTCGTAATTGCCTTTCTATCTCTTCAATTTTAAAAGTATATCCTAATTAATTCTATATTTTTAACATTAACAAGTCTCCAAATTATACCAACTTTTAACCAATTTTCCCCAATTGTACTAATTTTTAACAGAATTTCCTAAATTATTTTAATTTTTACCATAAGCCAACTTAATTTCAAAACTATTGTCTATTTATGAAAATTGAGTTTTGTACATATTTAGAATCGTTCCATTTTTATCCCTAAAATGGGTGATTTGTAGGAAATTTATATTATTTTTATTGGCTTTACGATATTTCAAGTTAATTTATAAAATTTATAAATGAGTTTAATTAAATTAATAATTAAGTTTCGTTCGTATATTGAATCGGTATTTATTTATAATAATTTTTTCACCTAGATTATTTTTTTATTATCCCCCACACTCTCGATCCAGCTCCCTACTATACGTGCCCATTTATAAAATCAAAATTGAACCGTCATAAATAATCCATATAAACGTAAAAGACGCGGGCATCTTGAAGTCCAAGTTTCGTTTCCACTGAACTAGAAACAACAAGAGGAAAGGGTCTTTCTGGCGACCTAACTTTTAACATTGCTGGACGTTTTATATTTATTGTATTCTGTTACTTATAGTCATATGGATTTCCATTCATTCGAGGAAGTTCGTGAAATAGTGGAAGAGTATAATAGGACGTGGTTAGATATGCAAGAAATAAAAGAGCATTTGGACGAAATGGAAAAGCATTTAAAAAAGTGGGAATTGAAGTTAGAAGAAGCTTGTCAAAGGGAAATTGTACTGAGAAATAAAGTTAAAGATATAAAACCAAATACAATTGGATTGAAAATATTGCGAGATAGTTGGAAGGGAGCAGAGAAGTAAAGGGATAATATTGTATGTCATTGATTGGCTTAAGACCTGTTATATAAAATATAAAATAAAATATGAAATAAAATAAAATATAAAATAAAATATGAAATAAAATAAAATATAAAATAAAATGAAATAAAATAAAAAATATAAAAATATCGAAATATAAAAATATAAAAATATTAAAATATTAAAATTACTAATTTTTAACAGAATTTCCTAAATTATTCTAATTTTTGCCATAAGCCAACTTAATTTTAAAACTATTGCCTATTTACGAAAATTGAGTTTTGTAGATATTTTGAATAGTTTCATTTTTATCCCTGGTTAAAAGTTATTATAATTGGGGATATTTTGTTAAAAGTTAGTATAATTTGTGAGATTTTTTAAAAAAAAACTGCATAGTTTTGGTTATTTTCAAACAAAAATAGAAAATTAAAGCCTGCTTTTTGATTTTGGATACCTCGGAGCTTAATAACAACGCTAATCACTTGCATCTTGTAAAAAACAGTAACCTGAGATTAGAATTAAAATTTGCCAAACCGTTACCGGAGCCGATTTCCATTCTAATTTACGCTGAGTTTCTTTAAGTATTTTTTCAATCCTTATACCTATATTTACATATTGGAATTGTTAAAAAGGTTCTTTTAAACGTAACTTAGTACAATAATTTATTTTGGAAGTTCAAAACTTATTAAGAGCCCTTCAAAGTACTATAAAAGGATTTCATTTACAAACTAAATTAATATTTTCTTCAAACTTTCAATTCGTTATAATTTGAATTTAAATGAAAACATCATGGATTATAGGTGCGTAATCTACTATTAGACCGAACGGATTAAAAAATACTTAAAGTAAGTGGTTTTACTGATAAACTCTAAAGGAATTTAACTTTAAAGGGTATCTTAGATTATTGTTTTTAATTTTATTCAAGTCCTTCAAAGTACTATAAAAGGATTTCATTTACAAACTAAATTAATATTTTCTTCAAACTTTCAATTCGTTATAATTTGAATTTAAATGAAAACATCATGGATTATAGGTGCGTAATCTACTATTAGACCGAACGGATTAAAAAATACTTAAAGTAAGTGGTTTTACTGATAAACTCTAAAGGAATTTAACTTTAAAGGGTATCTTAGATTATTGTTTTTAATTTTATTCAAGTTCAAAACGTATAAAGAGTCCTTCAAAGTACTATAAAAGGATTTCATTTACAAACTAAATTAATATTTTCTTCAAACTTTCAATTCGTTATAATTTGAATTTAAATGAAAACATCATGGATTATAGGTGCGTAATCTACTATTAGACCGAACGGATTAAAAAATACTTAAAGTAAGTGGTTTTACTGATAAACTCTAAAGGAATTTAACTTTAAAGGGTATCTTAGATTATTGTTTTTAATTTTATTCAAGTTCAAAACGTATAAAGAGTCCTTCAAAGTACTATAAAAGGATTTCATTTACAAACTAAATTAATATTTTCTTCAAACTTTCAATTCGTTATAATTTGAATTTAAATGAAAACATCATGGATTATAGGTGCGTAATCTACTATTAGACCGAACGGATTTAAAAATACTTAAAGTAAGTGGTTTTACTGATAAACTCTAAAGGAATTTAACTTTAAAGGGTATCTTAGATTATTGTTTTTAATTTTATTCAAGTTCAAAACGTATAAAGAGTCCTTCAAAGTACTATAAAAGGATTTCATTTACAAACTAAATTAATATTTTCTTCAAACTTTCAATTCGTTATAATTTGAATTTAAATGAAAACATCATGGATTATAGGTGCGTAATCTACTATTAGACCGAACGGATTTAAAAATATTTAAAGTAAGTGGTTTTACTGATAAATTCTAAAGGAATTTAACTTTAAAGGGTATCTTAGATTATTGTTTTTAATTTTATTCAAGTTCAAAACGTATAAAGAGTCCTTCAAAGTACTTTAAAAGGATTTTATTTACGTACTAAATCCATATTTTTTTCAAACTTAGAAGTTAGTTTGTATGAAATACTTACTAATACCTGAAAAATGGACTTTAGAGTGGATAAGATTTGTAAATATCATTTGAAACTAATAATTTTCACGCTTTATTTAAGTCAAGCAATTACATTTTTAAAAATCAGAGAAGTTAAACAATATATCAAGGTATTACACTCAGGTAAAAAAAAAATTAGTTGCATTATGTTTTTATATTTCTTTCTTAATTACAGTGATGCTTAAAAGCAAACTTCAAATCTAGAAAACAAAGTTTTTTTAACAAGGGATAAATTTATTTAAATAGATGCTTTGGTGACATCTAACGGCGGCAATGGAAAATAATAAACAAAATACTAAAAGTATCATGTGTTATTAAAATTTTAATTGCTATATTATATTTATGGTATGTACTTGAACCCATTATGGTATTTGAAATAGCTTAATATATGAAGAAAGTAAACATATTTCTTAAAGCATAGAAAGCGTTATTATTTTTATAATTTATTAATTAACTATTAATATGGTTACATTATTTACATAGGGTTCTTAGTTAAAAAGATCCAAGTACCTTTAAAGCTCACCAATACATAAATGTAATATTTAGTTGCATAATCTTATCGGTATTTATATTATCAATAAACACAAAAATACAAAACCTGATACATTAAATTATGCATTTGTACTTTAAACAATACCTGCATTTGTAATTATATAGCATAAAAACCCACAGCTTATATATAAAATTACATCAAGGTTTTCAAATCAGTATTATCAGTTAAAAGAATTAAATTATTTGCATTGTGTTTTATATTCTTCAATTGTGTTGAAATCCATACGGTAATAAGGATCAAAACGCGATAATATAAAAAGTTCTGCAATACTAATCCTTTATCGAAAAGTCATCTTCGTATTGTTGCTATTACAGTATAAACAAAACGATAACCAAAACTAAATCCTATTCCCAATTTTTCTTTCTTATGGTGAAGGACGAGGTTTTTCTTGTAGCATTTACGGATGGAGGTTCAAAAGAAATCTGGAAAATTCGTTCGCTATGTCATTTTCTGTTCAGCTGTAGAACGAATAATCGTAATCTTATCATTTCAGGGTAATTAAAGCAAATTAAGCTGTACCACACGATCTTCGCTCCGATAAACGAAGGTATGCTCTATCCAAATGCATACAGATAGAAATTAAATTAAAAACAAAATAGATACGCAGACAGAATAATATAGGCACCCTGCTTAAATCGTTTATAATATTTGATAAAAAGTACACTGGTTGTTTGCGAAAACATCTGTCACCTTTAATTACTATAAATATTATTTATTAAACAATTATTAAAAACATTATTATTTATTTTAATTTTCTATTCAGAACTGTTTTATACACAACTTACTTATCTCTTAATCATAGTTTCGTGCCTTTGGAAAAATTATAAATATTGTAAATTTTGCAGAAATTATCTCCAAATGGCTATGGACAGAATATTTTACCCGACGAGGAATTGTACACTAACTCATATACAAATTACGACGTTAAACCGAATCAAAATTTGTAAAATATTGTAAATATTTTAAGTCAATAAAGAAATTAATAAATGTTTTAAAAAATAAGATATCTTCTATTTTCTACCTTTTATTTTCTACCTTTAATTTCTATAAATATTTCAATATTGATATTTATATATATTATTTTTATTTTAATATTAAATCGCACAATTTTTACAGGACTTAAGCTAGTCAATGGTATACAACATTACAAAAAGTTCTAATGGTACTGATTCACGATGTCAATTATTCTAGATTTAGTTTCGAACTGAGAGACTGTTTAAACTAGTTGGCGTGTTTCACTTTATCTTTCAAGTTCTATGCTCTCTTCCACTATGACGCGTAAACGTTCGGTTTCTACGTTTATATGGTTTATAGTAATATGACGGTTCAATTGTGATTTAAACAATGGACACGATTAAAGTTTATATTTATAGATTTTTGAAAGTAGAATTTTCTTATCACGGAGATAAACACATTGACATAATCTAAGATAATAAAAACTTTCAGGGGAGCCCACCGCGCTCCGCTCAGACCCACCCGCGGTAACTTTTATCTCCGCGCTGCACCCTACGGTAATTTATTTTGTTTTTAAAACAATTCCAAAAAATAACTCTTTAATTCTAAAACATTTCCAATATCTGTGCCTTCATAGATCCCAACTACCCCTTAAATCAACCTTCCAACTGCTTTGATAAAAGCATTTTTTATTTAATAGCTGTCCCTTTGCTGTCTCACAGGGAATATTTTGGCTAAAATTTATAATTGAAAATAAAATCCATAAGTTAGAAAATAAATAGGTTTTATTTTTTAAATATTTTGTAGGCATTTTAATATTATTGAATGTAATTTAATATATTGAATATTATTTTAAAAATTTTACTTAACATTGGGAAATAAAGATGATAATTGGTTATGTCAAATTGAGTTTTAATTTGCCATTAAGACTTAGATAACAAGATAATAGGTGTATAACTGGTTCTTGTAAGCAAATGAAATATGCAAATTTTGGTAAAACTTTCAATCAAAAACAGACCTTTGATGAGATAGTGTTTATGGGTAGCATAGCATGAATTGTGAAGAGCTTTTAATCGTTTTTTTATCTCAATCATGAATCAAGAATTTTCCAACTCTGCCGAGCTTTCAAATAAAAAAACCAACCATGTGTAATTTATATTCACGAAGGCAACGTGTAATTTATAGCCACAAGGCAATATAAATAGAATGAGGTACAGAACACAGACATTGTAAATGAATGTAGTCACAAAGTTCCCATAAGAAATGGTTTATTATTTCTTGAGTAAAGTGCGAAAATAAACGTTAACTCGAAGAAGGACAAAATTTGATTTTTGCATTTTTCCGGGATACTGGCTAAGAGCTGATCAGTTGGCCTTCCATGTCAAAAATGGTTCACTAACTCATAACAGTACGAAGCTTCTTATCTACAATCGACTAGCTTTCGTTAAATGACGGGATTCTAATACGTTTCTCGCTGAAGTTGGCAGTAGCAACAAATCCGTATGGCAATCTCTGTACTGTACACCAACGCTGATACATTAATATTAATTGTAGTACTGGCAGACAATAATTGTTGACAGTAAGAATAATGCCGCTAGGCATCCACAATACTGAATCTTGTGCATGAAATTCGCTTAAAATAAAGTCTTAAAATTTTTAGCGACCCGACTATTGATTCTCCTGCGCTTGGCTGTATTTATTTTAGCCATATGAAATCACGCTGACCCCTTGATATGAAACCTTAAATGAAATAATAAATTTATAATCTATAAACTTGAATTCGATTATAAAAGCACTTACATTTTTTGTAGTCCCTCTCTGGTCACTATACAAAACACAGCACACTTTGCCAGGTGGGCCCATAACATCCCCTGTAGCAATAGGGAGTCGGTCTAGAGTCGGATATGGGTCGAAAAGTCGTTTTCAGGTCGAAGACCATTTGCAGACTCAAATTGTACCATTTTTTCATATCCCGAAAATTTTTAATTTCGATTTTTAGTCTTTATAAAGTCGGCAAGTCGACTTTAATGTATAGTCGATATGCCGACTTGATAAAGACCACATAATTATGTGTTTCCTGTCATATTTTTAAAAATAACGGTATTTTATGATAAACTGTCAAATTTAATTTGTACTAACGATATTTAATGAATTTTTACAAATTGATTTGCAAGAATTAAATCACTTTGCGAGTTACAATATATTTTCAAATGCATTATTCCTTATTTGTATTGATTTTGATTAATTATACTCCAAATACCTTTAACAATTTAGGAATATATTTCGAAATTTCGATATTTATGAGCGCAATAAGTATTTCAATTTTTTTATAGTTTTAACATTTTAAAACCAGTTGATACTTTCGCAGCGCCATCTCAGGACTAGCTGAAAAATAAGTGAACAAGCACGCTTGTAGCACAAAGAGTAAATTTAGGGTCGGGCTTTGGTTGCAAAGACGCTTGTCCAAAGGCCGATTCTAAAAGTCTTAAACGTTTTTGAGAAAATTCCGCGTAAGTAAGCTTTTGATCCCTTTTAAAGTCGGTATGACGACCTAAAATTTTGGACCACTTGCCGACTCAAAAAAGACCTTACAATGTTTAGTATTAATTTATAAGAGTACCGCAATTCAGATAGTAACTTAATTAACAATATTTTTTACTATCCCCTGTATCACTTTAAATGGCTAGCTCTTACAGTCGAATTGTCCTAGGAAGATAGGGTCGACTCTGCCGACCAAAAATGTACCTGTTTTCAACTCGAAAATGACGTCGGGCCACAGTCGGCCCCATTTTAAACCGTGACTCTATACCGACTAATAATGTCATGGTTAACCGACTCCAAGACGTCGACGGGCCGACTGCCTAAAATTGCGTATTACTTTTGCGTATCGCTTCTGTTGTTCAAGGGTATATTCGAAAAACAAAGTCACGCGAATCAATTCTAGTAGGATTGTCCGAAATCTTGAAAAATGGCCGCCACCGCCAATTTTTAAAAGATTGTGACTCGGACACAGCTTAATGGAAATTAAAATATGAGTAGTTGCTTTTATTCTACGTGTTTTCACAATCTTTGGTAACTCTGTTCCCCTGTAGGATATTAGAGTCGGGCCGACGCCGCGCCCCGGAATCACAAAGAGTCGATTTAGGGTCCTGGTCCAAATGCCGACTCTAAAAGTCTTAAACATTTTTTCGATAATTGCAGGTAAGGACGTTTTTGATCCCTTTTGAAGTCGGTATGGTGACCAAACATTCTGGAAACAAATAAGTCTTATCATAGCAACTATTAATTGGAGAACTGTGAAACTTTGCGATTTAATAAGATAAATTTAAATATTTTTTTGAATAACTTATTTTCTATACTCTATTTTTTGGAACAAGATCACATATTCAGCTTTTTTAAAAATTACTTAATTCAAGGAGGTCACATTCATATAAATAAATATATTACGGAAATATTATTGCGAGCAATAATATTCTAAAGTTCACCAAGCACTACCAAAATATATTCTTTCTCTTGGATTAATTCTTTGGAATGACGATAAATCGTCTATTTATATCTACGTATTTATAAAAAATGTATTATCAATTAAATCACAGCTAGATATCTTTCAGGGCATCAAAATTTGTAATTTTATGAACGAGTCCCAATTGGAAATACGATTTAATTGGACGTCGGCCCAACGATTGCGTTTGGTGGTTTTTTTCGTTAACACTCACCGACGCGACGGTTGCATTTCAGTTTTATTGGAAATTTTGTTATTGGAATGTTTAGGTGTAGTGTGGGATTGATGAGGTTGTGTTACGGCGCGTGTTGAGTTGGTTGTGTTTGCATTTTCATGTATAAATGTTTCCTCTCGAACTTCTTCTTATTGACTTTTGGGACGGACCGAGTGCTGAGGGTAACGATAAACGTCTCAACGTCCAAGTGATGGGGTTTCCACCAATTGTTTACGGTTCTCGTCCTAGTACCAATTTGAATCGCATCGGGCGGGATTCGAATCCGAGCCTTCGTGCATGACAGGCGAGTGTTCTACCACAGAACCACCGACACGTGTTACAGCTTAGCTTAACCGGAAGAGTATATTAATAGTTTTTAAAGTCTAAATTTTTTACGTATGACAATTTAAAGGTCAAATCTTGTTTTAGCGCAGTCAGCAGATAAGAACATTGGTTAAATGGTAGAACCCGTGGGTTGTTCACCTAGTTAGTTTTTTGCAATTTATTTCGTTTTTTTCAGTCGTATATTTTTATCTATTGTGTGTTTAGCGTATTTAGTTTTCAAGCGTAATAGTTCATTTATGAAGAAAATTTCGAGTGGTATACATCGTGCTCTTACATTTATGTTGGACTGGTTTTTAACTGGGTCGTCATTACTTAGTAATTTATTTTAAACGTTTTCTCGACGGATTAAGATGTTTAATGCAGTTCATCAATTGGGTTTGTTTGTTTTTATTTATAAAGAACCCTAACTACTCCGTCTACGGTCATTTATTGAACGTTGTAAGCCTTGTATTGCTAACGGTAAGATGTTTTTCGTTTTTCCTTTCACATAATTTTTTCAACTTACGGTATTTAGGTTTATTTATTCTTGATTTCAAAGTATTTGGATTAACTTGTTTCTTGTTTGAATATTCTTTTATATTTTTATATTGGTTATTTTTGTTGTTGTTTAGTTCGTCTAACTCACTGTTGTAACTACTTAATTTATAATATTCTGAATAAATTAATCTCGGTTGTTTCATCTCAAAATTTTATACCGGGCGGGATTGAACCGGGATAACGTTTTTAGTAAATAACTCTGAATTGCGGAGATATATCTTTAAGGGCCATCTCGAGAAATTAATACCACTAGGGACAATTCTTCCGAGGAGAGGTATTTTTTGGCTTGCCAACTTGTTTCTTTTGAAGACCGTTCTGCACCATATCGACACCTAATACAAAATGTTACAATATTGCGAAATACATCCCCCCTTTGAGTGGGTCAAAACGCTTCTTTTTCAGTTTATCAAATACCAATCAAAATTTAAAATTTCATGTCCAACCGGTGTTTAGCTTGGGTTTATCTTAGGTGGTATGTAGTTATTACACGTGTTGTTAGCACTTGTGATAGGTGCTTTTATGTTTAACAGCTATACGTTTAAAATTTCAACACTTTGCCGTATACAATTTAAACGTAAAATCTAAGTGTTTAATTTTTAACATGTTCATTTATTTTTGTGATGTTGAAAATCTAAACGTATTTTTTTCTGTTTAGAGACTGCCAATTGGGCTTAGCCCTGGTCGGGAATTTGGTGAGCGTCTGGCCTGGCATGCCGTTCCACCTTCGCCAATGGCGTTCTCCGAGACTTACTCACTTTCTCTAATTTATTATTTGGCCCTATATTTAATATAAAATAACCAGGCTTAAGATTGCCAGGTTAACGGTAATAGTACGTGTAGGGAGCTTTTGGCTCGCGTGGCATGAAAGGCTTGCTACCACCCTCCTACGCAAATTAATCCGGCCACCTGAATTAAAGTCAATAAAAGTCTCAAGATGACTTTGAGGGCCTTACCACTATCAGATGGCCTGTACAACCAGTACGCTTACTCAACATTGTTAAAGGTACCGACTCTAAAGATTACGCGTAATCTCATTAGGACAGTCAAAGGAACGGGCTTGTACAGCGATTACAAAGAGTGGCTAGCCCATCGGATTACTTAAACCTATGGTGGTGCCTTGGGTATTAGCCTAAATGATTATTCTTTTACTTATCTTTTAGTATTTTTATTTATAATCAGTTATTTATTTTTATAATTGTTAGTATTGTGCTTAATTGGTATAAGATAGTTTTAAATGAGTTTAAAAAGACATAATTTTTTATTCGTGAATGCGGTCAGCGAAACAATAAGCGTTTTAACGAACGCTATGTTGAGATCTCGATAATTACGGAATTTTATCTTCTACCAAACATCTATAATATTTTTCCATAAGTTACTCACTTTAGGGAATATTTTACTGAGGGCTAGTCACAAAGTTACTTCATCACAAGAAAAAAACTCCACCTACTGACCCGTTGTCAAAAGCTTCGTGTGACGCGGAAGCAAGTGGAAGCCAAACTGCGAGAAAGCCCGTTACGATGCATTGATGTCTGTCTTGTGAATAACATAACTCTAACTGAAACTTTTGCATGTGAAGAATATGAAGTTTAACACTTATGGATGTAACGGCCATATTTTAGGCTTACGTTAGCCTGTTAATTTTTGGGCTTTCTAGTTTCGGTTTAATTGTATCGTTCTTTAAGTTTTGTAACTTCCCCTCGGGCGTTCTCTCTCTACCCCTTGGCGTGGGTCGTCTTGGGTTTTGTAGGATCGCGTGAACCAGCGGTTCTTAGCCGAGCTTCCCTCTCTTCCATGGGGTCCATAGTGGCTTTAGTGGCCACGGGCCACTGTGCCCCCAGTAGCTTTTCTCATTCCATATAACGATGCGTTTCGAATAAAGGAATGCCCTCTTGTCTTTGTAATGCCGCACTATCTTTTCACCTCCATCTCCCCATTTGCAGGGTTGGCAAAATCCTTGTTTTTTTCAAAAAGAACAAAAACAATGTTTTTTATTGTTTTAAACAAGATTCATTGTTTTTAACGGTTTTTAAATCAAATAATAAAAAACAATAAACAATAAAAAACTATGTTTAAAACACGTTTTAAACTTTTTATTATACTTATGAATCAGACTCACGAGTAAACTCATTTAAAGAAATATTACGTATCATTAAACGTATTATCATAAGTGACATAATTACCCTAAGTTTGTCAATAAGATTAATTTTTCAATGATACCTTGTTTAACGAAAGTGACGTAAATGACGTCATTTTTTCCAGTGGCGAAATTTATGTAATGTGTTTGCGAAGTGGCGTCTGCGGCGCGAGCATTAAAAATACCATATAGGGTACTTGAAGGGAATTCGCGAGTCCTACGTTTCTTTCGTCTGTTAAGAACAAGCTCAAATTGAAGATTTTCTGTGGGAAAGACTCCTATTGGCACATTTATTGTAAATATGCCATTGAATAAAAAATAAAAAACCACGAATTTAATGCGTAAGTAAAATTAGTTATTTATTTAAAATAACTAATTTTACTTACGCATTAAATTCGTGGTTTTTATATTTTTAATTCAATCAAGTAGCGTAAGGTGTTTCAACTTAAATTTATGTAATTATGCCACTTACGGTATTATAAATACACTCACAGGGCGAAGAACCAAAGAGTACACGCTTATTTAAACGAGCCAAGAATTTCGCTAAGCGTTGTTGACCAACCATTGACGGCCTTAGTGTTTTCGATGCCCCATGCAAATACTACCTAACCTGTAGTAGGGTTTTTAATATAGCTATAACCTTGAAATTTTCGGTCGCATAGTACCAAGAAAAGGGAAAATAGCTAGTTATTCACACATTGTTTTTATTTTTGGTTTATTGAAATGTGCACGTCTGCAGTCATAAATCATCACAAATAAACAATGTAATAAAAAATAAGAACTTGGATACCTCTATAATCTTAAATCTTCCATCACGTCATAAAATTTCTAAAAAATCGAGAAAGGGGACCGAAATCCCTTGATTTTTATCTAGGAGTGCCGCCTAGTCGGTTTTAACCCGATCTGTCCAGACCGGCCATGTCTCTTGCACAACGCGACTAAACAGCAACCCTACTTTAATCTCGTGCATAGGTAGTGTCACAAATAGATGTATATTGGCAGCTATATACATTCTATTTAAACAAAAAGACAAAATTCAATGCGTACGTAGGATTTTTACACTGCACTGGTAGAATATTTATGAAATCATATCGAGCCCTTTCAGTCGCTCTTTTCAGAGAATCTTAAAATCAAACTACACGTTATCAATACAATTTACCTTTCTTAGAGCCTTCGAATGTGTTTTTCTACCTTTTCCCTCATATTGAATCACCAAAATCTTACCAAAAAACAATGAAAATTTACCTAATAAAAAACATGTTTAAAACAGATAGTTAAAAACGTTTAAAACAAATTGGTGTTTGTTTAAAATATTTGTTTTAAACATGTTTTAAACACCCGACCTTTGGGTAACTTTGGTCACTGACGCGAAGTCGGAAACACCCATAAGCTAACGGCGACTATAAGTCGTGATGAATCAAGCTAACCTGGCGGTTTAAGTTAGAAAGGCGTAAGTCCCGTTAGGGCAGCAGAAACCCCGGTGTGCGCGTGAGTGTGTCTGTGCGGCATTAAACAAGCGGTCACCGTCCCGAAACCGCAAACTGAGTGCCGAGCCGAAACAGCAATGGTATGATGTATTGTTTATTTTCGTAAATAAGACTTTAAAAACTGTTGTCAATTCCCTCGGAATTGTTTTTGTGTTGTGTTTGTTATAAGATGTATGTCATGCATCAGTTAGTCTCTGCAGAGTCTTTGGTAGAGTTAAATCTAATTTGTGTTTAATAATTAAAAGTAACCATTCTAATGGCAATTTGGCAGTCCGTCCTTTTATCCCTATGAGTAGTTTAAGCATATCCCTAGACTTCAACTCGTTAACTCCAATCGTGTAAGTTATACGAGTTTCCCAGTAACAATCCTTCCCTGTAGGCTATTGTCTCTTGCGCTGTCGTCCTTTTGGCTAGGAACAGTTGTTAAAGGTAAGGAAATAGGCTTACATGTTACAATATTATACAATTATGCTGCTACCAAGTGTAGCTGAAGTCGTAAATAAATATTAATTTTTCCCTTGTTATTATTTGCTTATAACGGTGGAAACCTGAACGGATTCTAGTAAGGTCGATAGGACGTCCATCAAGACCTTTATAATAGTAAATATACCCCTGTAGCACATGAAGCCGTTTTATAGTCGCTTTATAGTCGACGACCAAATGCCGACCAAAAAACGTCCGATCGTTTTTCGACACTAAAACCGTAAATCCTTTTTTGGGACTATTTATGGTCGGTATGCCGACCATTATCCGACTTAAAATAGACCTTACATTTAATTATTACTCTGTAGCGCAAAGAGTCGATTTAAGGCCGCGCTTTGCCAATTAATCGCTCAAAACTGTGAAACTTTGGCGATTTAATAAAACAAATTGAAATATTTTTAAAATAACTTCCTTTCTGTATTATATTTTTTCGAAAAAGATTATATATTCAATCTGATATTGTTTCCTTATTAAAAATCTCTTAGTTCAAGTAGGTTAAATTCGTATAGCTAAATATGTTAGGCTAAGATATTATTAATGAAGATTCGTTACTTTTACTAAGCCCCAAGAAACTCTAGAACTATGTATTCGAGGTTCAAGAGCTTTCCGATTGACGGAAATAAACTCATTGTTTCACTCCCGTTCATGGGACTTGACCAAATACATGTATATAGCTATATTTACGGTTTTATTTGGTCATTTTCAGTCACTTAAAATATCAAAAAGTAAGTCGTTTCGACGTAATGATACCGTACATTCTAAGTCGGCCCGACGTCGTTTCGGAGTCGGTTCTTAGGTCTATTAAAAGGCGGTAAGAAGTCGAGGTATTGTAGTCGGCCGACGGTCGGCCGTCCCTTTTACCCCTAGGACATTTCGACCCTCAATCCAAAGGTCGGCCGACCGTCGACCGACTTTAGTGTTTAGTACCTTTTGCCGACGTCGGCCCGACTCTAATTTGCTACAGGGGTATGTTAGGCGACGTTTCGATATTTTCCTGTTAGTCGAAACGTTTATTTAACCACATCTTAGTCTTATTTTTTTGATACAAATGGGTTAGAATTCCTTTGTTATAGTTCTTTGTGGTGTTTTATGGTTTTTGGAGTATAATTGTACCCTTACCCTATTTGAATCCCATATTATCATTTATCTTTCGATCGCTTGCTCTGACTCTTATACCCCAAACGGTATTAGCTCTTCGAGACTTTTTATGTGTTGCAGCCTTCCTCTAATAACTACTTAATTTTGGTCTATGAATGACCTAGCTTATAGACTTTGAGGAAAGCACCTACAGCGTCTTAATAAACTAAAAGAAAGTGTTTTAGTTCGGTTATCCAATAATGAACTTAGTAAACCCGAAACCATCAGGCCTCTTACTCGTAGATCTATCACGTTCCATAACATTGGATCAATCAACAAGTCGTGTCTTGGTTGAACTCTTAAAATTATATTTAATTAGCTATGTTTTGGCGGGAAAATTGTTTCGGCATATTTCTAAGGGGTAAAGTTTGTATGGTTTATAACCGTTATGAAGCGTCTTGGGGATCATTGACCTCTTTTAGTGGTCTTAAGAAGGAATTGAGAGTTAAATATAAAAGGGATAATAAAAGATTATACCATAATGTTTAATAAGCTGTGTTTTGGCCGCCATCTTTAATTATTCATATTTTCGGTAATGACTTCTTAACAGTACATAACGGGGTGAGATTTGTAGGGTGTATTACTTGTGAAGCGTGGCCATCCTTGTAACGGGTATTTTTAGGAAATTTATTCGTTTTAGAAGCGCCATATTTACTTAACGTTAATAGATCACGTTCAAGGTTGTTTTCGATTGGACACTTTTAAACAAGCTATATTTAACGGAGTTTTAATGATTATATATATTAACCTTTTTCATGTACCTAAAACGTCGCATAAAAAGTTGCTAGATGACTTGGGCCATAGGTGGTGCCTTTGGTATTAGCCTAGCTGATTATTATTATGACATTGTATATGCATCAAAAACTATGTATTAATTGAAAAATTTATATTACCATCGAACATATAAGGGCGCGGGGTGAAGTATATATGGTACCAGACTTTTGTTATTATCTGGAAATGTTGCTACAAACATTAACGATTCTTTATAAATCTGCGTTAACATAATGCAGCGGTTCAATCGGCTATTATTATAACAAGTGGTAACACGTTATAAAACGGTCCGCAAATTTTCGTAAGTGGCAGCCATATTTGGAACCTTATTGTATATAATTGCCATTTTTCACCACTAGGAGATTCATTATTTTAATAGCATTAACATAATTTTTGAAATACTTGACATTAGAAAACATTTCAGTCATTTCAGCCAAGGTTTTTAAATGTACCTATATTTTTGTAGTATAATGTTGATATTTCGGTTAATAAAAACCACATATGGACTATAATGCGGTAAAATGACCAACTATAATAAAAAGGGGGCCAAAAAGCTAAACCTAACAAATTTAAAGATAATCAATATTTCTTCAAGAATAAAATTAAAACTCGAACCAAAAGCTATAACTTGTTTCTATTTTTGTTGTACAACATTTGTAGTTACACTTTCTGTTCTAGAGTATTATCATTATCTCCCACGTGGTATTTTAAAGCACTCTATTTTTTAACGCGTACAAGATTGATTTTTTTTTTGGTTAAACTTTTTGGACAAGGTCGTTGGTATTTAATAGCGTCATGGAATAATGGGCGGAAATTATTTACAGGTGTTTTCGGTAATAGGATAAGGGTGAAAGGGAAACCTGCATTGTACGAACAAATACCAAGAATTGAGATTTTACATATTTCATTTCTTTTAACCCATAACAGAACAACATTTTGTTGACGACAGGTGAAAAATGAGTGAAACGGAAAATAAGGAACCGTGTAAGGAGCTGTTGAAACGTATAAATAAAGAATTGACAAAACGGAAACGAATAATTCAAGCAGAATAAAAATTGATAGTTGGTTTCCTACCATACGAATGGAACCTTCTTACGAGTCTTTAAAAATGTTTTCGGTACGAGAAAGATTATTGAGTTTCAAAAACTGGGCTAGCTATGGAAAAGAAGAATTAGCCGCCTGGGGATTTTATTCGCTCGACAGCGGCTCGAGTGTCAAATATCCTTTCTGCGGACTAATTGTTGATGAGTGGAAGAACTGAGATATACCGTTAATAGTTCATTGCGATCAAATTCCTTTGTGTCCATTTATTCGAGGATGCCAAGTTGGAAATATAACAATATTACAAAAGTTGTAAATATATTTTAGAATTTTAATTTCAAAGTGTAAGGAAAATATTAAAATAAAGTATACATTTTTATGTCCAGTGTAACGGAAAAATGTGTATCCGAGTTTTTTAATTGCACGGGTATACTTTAGATTAATTAATTTATGCCGCCTATTTTCTACTTTACAAAATCATGGTTATATGACATATTTAATATTTTCGACCTTGCGTTTGTAGCGAGGGGCTGATCACTCCGCGTAATCGGTGTACAGAGCCGTACCTTTGACTGTACTAATGGGACTACGCATAATCTTTGAAGTCCCTGCCTTTGGCAGTGGTAATCTAAGCGTAATCCGGTGTACAGACTTTCTAAGAGTGGTTAGCCCCTCGGTTTGTAGTTAATTTGAAATACAGTGAACATTTTTAATTTACATTTTTCTGTCAGTTACAATAAGTGTTGACAAATATTCTATTTAAAAATCATAGTATAATTGTTAGTTTAGTTTGTAATTAATAAAAATTATTTCTATATCATTGGATAATTTTATACTTCCACTTGGCATCTTAAAATGTTATTAAATTTAAAAAATAACAATGAATTCAATAGAAAGAGCGTTTATTCACAAATTCTTTACAATAGTTTCCCCGACAGTATTAGGAATTTGATTAGTTTTACAATAATCTTGAAAATTAACCAGAGCCTCCATTTGCTCGTCAGTCGCCATTTTGAAATCGGTTGGAAACACCACCTGAGATGTCATTAGAGTTTTTGCGGTCATTGTTGGCTCGTATGATTCCATTGTTTCATCGCGCTTTTTACATGCCACAATACGTTCGTTAAGATAATCGATAATTTTATCATCTGACATTTCCTCTTCCTCCGTATATTGGAGAGATTCACTTGCCGCACAATCACACGCAAGATGCGATTCTTTTTTTATTTTATTACAAGATAAATGAGTCATTCAATGTTGTTTTAAACCTCTCACGGATTGGTATCTTTCCTCACTTATCCAGCATTTCTTTGGTACCATATGCGGAGACATCTTGCACTTGCCCATAGCGGCTGGCTTTTGAAAACAACTTCTACACTCTTAAAACAGTTGGGTTAAATATTTTGGGTTGTTTTAGTTTTAACCCAAAAATGGCTAAAATTGACTAGTTTTGGGTTATGGTTTTTCTTACATTTTGTTCTGGGTCAAAAAACTGGGTCGAAATGTCTAACCCAAAATTTTGGTTATTTTTTAAACCCATTCTGGGTGGTTATTAACCAATTTTGGGTCACATGTTCTTACAACCCAAAATTGAGTTACAAAATTCGCGGGAAAATTAATTATGACGTCACTATCGTAACGATTCGTCAGTAAGTCGCGCGACGCCATATTTTTCGCGCGAAAGCAGCGTTTTTTCGAGTGAGTGAATGTTGATTTCATTCTTTTTACCTTTTCAATTATACGGTGAAGATAATTAGTTTAACGACTTTATTGTGCAGCATCTTCATAATAAATATTTAGGGTAAAAGTCATCCATGAACAGGTCCATTCAAGGTTATTTCCCCAATAAGCCTAAACATGCATGCTTCAAAGTGTTAGGCTTAAGTGTTGCCAGAATAACAAAAAGTAGTAATAATAATAAATAGACCTTTGCACAATTGCAAAAGCAGATTGCGTTCTATAATATATGTTTAAATAAACTATTACATATACCAAATGCGCCTAGATCGTGGAATTAGATGTATGGTCTTCTTAAAATTATTGAATATGATAATCTACCATAACCAAATTAACTTAAAAATCATAGATGAAATATATTATCCAACCATTGGGAAAAATTAATTTTTGTAAGCTCAATAGCGAACGGGGCTGAATATCTGATGGTTTTGAAGAAAGTTGGAAGTACGCTGTAAAGTACACTATTTCGAAGAAAAAACACTACTTGGTAAATACAAAAATATTTCATACAATATTTCTTTGTATATGACCTCTTTGCGATAAACTGCCCAAGTGGTGAAACATAAAGAGATTTATATCCAATCTAATTACTCATAGAAGTAAAGAGAAAAAACTTAATTAAACAGTTAAATTCACAATATATTTATTTATAACATCCAACGTTTCGGAGGAACTCTTCCACCTTCTTCAGGGATTTTTACAAGTCTGACGATATAATGGTAAAACTTCTAACTATTAAGCGCACAAATGTTTTTCGTCCCTAAGTTTTACCATTATATCGTCAGACTTGTAAAAATCCCTGAAGAGTTAGTAATATATTTATAAATAAAAATATTGTGAATTTAAAACCGTTTAAGTCTCTTTAATTTATTTACTCATACATATCAAAATTTTTATCTATTAAACCTGATACTTTGTATGTATAAATTAATTTTCAAATTTAATAGGTCTCTTAGAATATGAAGTTTAGTAAAAAAAAATTCACTTTCGCATAACCGAATTTACAGCCATTGGGTTAATTAAAATATATTACTAACTGAAATAGGTCAGAAATAGAGGTATGGTACTGAATTTATTTTAAAAAAAATTATAAAAGTGTTAGTGTGGACAATATCCATAAAAGTACCAAAACCTCTGTTACTTTTACAAGGGTAAGAAATCAAAAATTTTCATTTTTAAGAGCAGGATTTAACTAATAATTTATTTAATAGCCACAATGAGTCTGAGATAGGTCAGAAATAAAGGTATGGTTTCAGTCTCATTGTTACTATTTATAAAATAATTAGTTAAATGCTGCTCTTAAATATGAGGATTTTTGGTCTTCATCCCTTGTTATACAACGGGTGATACGAAACATTTATGAAACTTTCACAGACAAGCACTTCTATAAATGTTTTTGAAAAATCATTTTTTTATCATACCTATATTTCTGACCTATTTCAAACTTATTTTTACTATTTGTAAAATTATTAGTTAAATCCTGCTCTTAAAAATTAGGATTTTTGGTTACTTTCTATTGTAAAAGTAACTGAGGTTTTGGTACTTTTATGGTTATTGCCCACACTAACACTTTTATAATTGTTTTTTAAATCAACTCAGTACCATAGCTCTATTTCTGACCTATTTCAGACTCATTGTTGCTATTTATAAAATAATTAGTTAAATGCTGCTCTTAAAAATGAGAATTTTTGGTTACTTTCCCTTGTAAAAGTAACTGAGGTTTTGGTACTTTTATGGATATTTCCCACACTAACACTTTTATAAATGTTTTTGAAAAATAATTTCTATATCATACCTCTATTTCTGATCTAATTCAGACTCAATGTTGCTATTTATAAAATAATTAGTCAAATCTTGCTCTCAAAAATGAGGATTTTTGGTTTCTTTCCTTTGTAAAAGTAACTGAGGTTTTTGGTACTTGTTGCCCATTGTGAACATCAGTTTATTTATGAGATTTAACTTTTAAGTAATTAAATTAACGAAAATTACTAAATTTGTGAGACTGAACTTTCGTGAATCTAAGATGTATTCAGCCAAAATGTGTAATAATTATATTTTTCACATAAGTTGAACAACTTGTTAAAATTTCTCGTAATTATAGTTTCATTTTTTTAATCCTAATTTCACTGAAATTTTAAATCTAGTCTTTCATTGTTATTTTTTAAGATAATATACTTTTATATAGCGAGGCTGAACTTTTTATAATTTGTGAAGCAAAAAGCAGTTTTAAGTCAAATTCCTTTTCATATGTTTTTTAAGTTTTGTAATAAACAATTTTTAATTTGTTTTACCACAGTTTAATATTAGTATTTTGCTGGCAGTTGTGGTAAAATACAGGTATCTTAAAAATTTGTAACATAATAGTTCTGTTGAGTTAAAATTTTAACTTAAAAAACCAAAGAACAATATAATTTTTAAAGTACAATAATGTCATAATTTAACTATTTACAACAACATTTTGAAAATAAAAAAATTTCCTAAGTGATTGAGTTTGGTATTTATTGATTGTATTCACAAAGGGTAGATGAACGGGCTAGGTTATACCTGCTTAGGCTAGAAAGGATTCTTTTAGGTGAATCAGAGATAGTTTTGATTCTTTTACTAAGAATGTTACGAAGTTTCGGTATATATAAACTAAATGAGTGTATTTTTAAGCTAAATATCAGTAAATACAGGTCCAGTATTATGACTATTTTATATATAGTCTGGAAACCAACTATATTTGTGTCCCTTTGTAACCCAAATATGGATTCCTTCAGAGTTTTGTTTTTTAAGGAAACCAAAATTGGGCTGTTATTGATGGGATATTAACCCAGTTATGGATTAAAATTAAAAAAAGACCTCAAATAGGACTTTTATTGTAACCAATAATGGGTGTTTTGGGTAAATAAAAGCCCAAATTGGGTTATTATTGCAACCAAAAATGGGGTGTTTCAGTTTAAAAAAGAGCCCAAATTGGGTTATTATTGCAACCAAAAATGGGGTGTTTCAGTTTAAAAAAGAGCCCAAATTGGGTTATTATTGCAACCAAAAATGGGGTGTTTCAGTTTAAAAAAGAGCCCAAATTGGGTTATTATTGCAACCAAAAATGGGGTGTTTCAGTTTAAAAAAGAGCCCAAATTGGGTTATTATTGCAACCAAAAATGGGGTGTTTCAGTTTAAAAAAGAGCCCAAAATGGGTTATTATTGCAACCAAAAATGGGGTGTTTCAGTTTAAAAAAGAGCCCAAATTGGGTTATTATTGCAACCAAAAATGGGGTGTTTCAGTTTAAAAAAGAGCCCAAATTGGGTTATTATTGCAACCAAAAATGGGGTGTTTCAGTTTAAAAAAGAGCCCAAATTGGGTTATTATTGCAACCAAAAATCGGGTGTTTCAGTTTAAAAAAGAGCCCAAATTGGGTTATTATTGCAACCAAAAATGGGGTGTTTCAGTTTAAAAAAGAGCCCAAATTGGGTTATTATTGCAACCAAAAATGGGGTGTTTCAGTTTAAAAAAGAGCCCAAATTGGGTTATTATTGCAACCAAAAATGGGGTGTTTCAGTTTAAAAAAGAGCCCAAATTGGGTTATTATTGCAACCAAAAATGGGGTGTTTCAGTTTAAAAAAGAGCCCAAAATGGGTTATTATTGCAACCAAAAATGGGGTGTTTCAGTTTAAAAAAGAGCCCAAAATGGGTTATTATTGCAACCAAAAATGGGGTGTTTCAGTTTAAAAAAGAGCCCAAATTGGGTTATTATTGCAACCAAAAATGGGGTGTTTCAGTTTAAAAAAGAGCCCAAATTGGGTTATTATTGCAACCAAAAATGGGGTGTTTCAGTTTAAAAAAGAGCCCAAATTGGGTTATTATTGCAACCAAAAATCGGGTGTTTCAGTTTAAAAAAGAGCCCAAATTGGGTTATTATTGCAACCAAAAATGGGGTGTTTCAGTTTAAAAAAGAGCCCAAATTGGGTTATTATTGCAACCAAAAATGGGGTGTTTCAGTTTAAAAAAGAGCTCAAAATGGGTTATTATTGCAACCAAAAATGGGGTGTTTCAGTTTAAAAAAGAGCCCAAATTGGGTTATTATTGCAACCAAAAATGGGGTGTTTCAGTTTAAAAAAGAGCCCAAATTGGGTTATTATTGCAACCAAAAATGGGGTGTTTCAGTTTAAAAAAGAGCCCAAATTGGGTTATTATTGCAACCAAAAATGGGGTGTTTCAGTTTAAAAAAGAGCCCAAATTGGGTTATTATTGCAACCAAAAATGGGGTGTTTCAGTTTAAAAAAGAGCTCAAAATGGGTTATTATTGCAACCAAAAATGGGGTGTTTCAGTTTAAAAAAGAGCCCAAATTGGGTTATTATTGCAACCAAAAATGGGGTGTTTCAGTTTAAAAAAGAGCCCAAATTGGGTTATTATTGCAACCCAAAATGGGTTGTTTTAGATATTAACACAGTTTTGGGTTACGAAAAATAACCCAGTTTATGTTATTCTTGTAACCCAACTGTGGGTTAAAACGTAACAACCCAACTTTGTGTTGCAAGTTCTAACCATTTCTGGGTTGAAATTTAAATAACCCAAAAAAGGGTAGGGTAAATACTGACCCAGCGTTGGGTTACAAAAATAACCCATTTTGGGTCGATTTTAACCCAACTGTTTTAAGAGTGTGTACGCATCTATGAAAATCATTTCACGGCTTGTGTGATAGGTTTAGGTGACGTAGTTTATATCACGTGACCTGTTGGATATAGCTAAAAAAGGTCGTTTCGCTTAGTTTTGTTGACGAATAATGAGTTCTCAAGAAAATAAGGACCCGTGTAAAGACTATTGAAACATACAGAATTTAAAAAATTTAAACATAAATTCGAAATCGATTTGGTGACACAACGGAGTCTTATTGTAACGAAATGCTTTTGGAACGAGCTCCAAATACTGGGTTCTTAAAGGTGATAAACGAATTAGGTACTTTCATAGCGTGTTAAAGAAGGCGATAGTTCTTTTGTGACAACAAAAAAGTTGTAAAATTTTAATAAAATATAAATTTTTATAACAGAGTGTCATAGCATCACGAATTTGGTAATTGTTCGGATGATTGGATAACGCCGCCATCTTTTTCATTTATAAACAAGTGGTCAAATGTCAGAGTAGTTACATTTTCTATTTTAGTTACACCTTCTGTCTTAGTTCTATTGTACAGTACTAATGTAAATCGAAGTCCTCACTATAATGTTGAACACCTCTCAACTCGCATTGCAGCTGTAATTTCGTTATGGGATGGAGGGATGTCATCGGCGTCATCTTCCGTTTCAGAGTTAACAACTGTATCCCATGACTTAAGCCACCCTGAAAAATAGCCGATGTCATCCACGCGTTTTGATTTGAAATGTAGTCGACAGGTAGACGTTTCACTCCTTTAAAACAGCGTGGGTTTATACTTTTCCCGACCACCAAAAGCTTGCGTCTATTTCCCGCCATACTAGCACTGCACAGCACAGTGATACGCTCTTTGCACGATTTTTTTCCACTTGCGCTTTCATGTTTTAAAATGTAAGTATGCTCGGGTAACGCGCGGTAATACAGTCCAGTTTCATCCGCGTTATAGACATCAGCAGGAGAAAATTCAGACATTAAAAGTGGCCATTCCTCTCGCATCCAACGATCTGCGGCCGGTCGATCAGCTTCCCCCTTCTCTCCGTGTGGTTTACAGTAAGTTAGATTATGTCGCTTTTGCCACCTGTAAAGCCACCCATTAGTCGCACAAAAGTCTTCTTTCCCCATCCGTTTTGCAAAATCTTCAGCTTTTTGCTTCAAAAACGGTCCGTTAACCCGACCATCTTTTTCTCTTATGTTTATAAACCATTCTTTTAGCGCACCATCTACGTCTCCGTCTTTCCCACCTCTCTTTCTTTTTCTGTCCTTGTTTACATTTTCTAAGCAAGCAATCTTAATTTCGTACCTGTTTTTAAGGATTCGGTTCAACAACGACTGGGAAATCTGAAGTTGAACGGCAGCCTCACGTTGGCTCATCGTCGGTAAAACATCGTATGATTTCAACAACTCACATTTATCAGCCACACTTAGGTCCCGACGTCTACTCATTTCCGACAAGACTCGAACTGATTCGGACGACGGACTGTTAAAAATTTCATTAGATAAAAAAATCGTGAGATAACAATAGGTGGGACGATGATCACAGTAAGGGGGCGGATTCCAATGTTAAAAGATAGGAGTGAATCGGTTCCCGCCGTTTTGATCATAAAAACGGGTGATAACATTAAACGGATTTACATTAAGCCGGGCCTGCTGTATTACGTTAGATTAAGAAATAGTATAATTCACCACCTGTACATATTTAAAGGCATTTTCTTGTTTAAAAACAACATTTACCATAATGGAAGAACTCAAATGCCTTTCTCCGAAGAGTTCCCATTAAAAACGCTCGTCTCTACATATTTTTTCTTTCTTGTGCCAGGTGTTTTGGAAACCATAATTAACCCCTAGGTGAAACTTCTGATAATATCCCCGTGCTACGCGAAACGAACGATCCTGGGAATTTAGGACATATGCGAGTTGAACTTTTAAGAATATAGTCGTTAAAGATTTCCCGTTTGACTTCATAGACGTGAGAGATTTGGCACAGGCTGGCCTCTTCTACACATATTACAAAGACTGTGTCAAATGTTTCTGCTGTGGTGGAGAGTAATTATGTTGGGAAAAGAACGATGTTCCTATCCAAGAACACCCTAAATATTACCCGACATGTAAATTCGTTTTTAACCAGAACTGCGGTAATATACCGCGCGAGTATGGTTCAAATCAAGAACCCTATTCCAGCACTAACGAGAAAGCTCTGGTCTATTGTTTAAATACTCTTGTAATTGAAACTCTAGATTGGACGAAATCTAGACCATTTTGTAGCATTTTATAATGAATTTTCAACCGAGTTCCAGAAACAATTATCATTAATGTATTTCAATTATAGGGATGGATGTAATTTAGACGTAATATCACGTTAAAAAATGATATTTTTTTTGGAAAGACCTTTATGTTTGGAATATTTTATAATCGTACCCAAAGAAAGGTTGAAATTAAAACGTTGTATTCAAAAGTGTTTCAAAGTTTGAAAGTAAAGTTACGAGCTACCGTGCAAGTTACACGCTAATGTGTTGGTTACAAAACCTCGTTTTCAACATATTAAAACTGATATCAAAGATTGCGCGAAAAGACTACTCAAACGGACAACTCTACCGAAAGATTAATTATAAGGAACGCGTTGGTATTGTAATGTTATGGAAATTTTGAATCTAATCAAACTGGATTCTTACCACTCTCCTACGCATCCTAACACGGACACCTGAATTAAAGGTTTTAAAAGTTGCTAGGCCTAAGGTGGGGCCTTGGGTATAAGTTGAATATTAACGTATATAAATTTGAGGAGGTTCGTACGAAACTACACTGCAAAAATCTATAATTATAACGGTGTATTTAAGAAACTATTTGGTAGTTTGTTTGAGTTGATCAGGTTCCTCAATTTGTTTATGTAATATAATATTATATAATTTTCTAGTTTACACTAAATAGTGTGTATGGAATAATTAATTTTTGGTAGAGTAACGGTGTGATAGCAAAGAAAACATTTAGTAATAAAAAATTTATTTATAAACTGAAAATGTTTTCAAAGATTTTACGTCACTTAAACAATGATCAATCAATTCCCTTACGTTAAATGGGCAATAACCTATTTTCCATAAAATCTTTTTCCACTTGGTGATCCTGAGATGTGCGAAAGGCGGCATAGATTTCTATAAAATCACGTGGTACTTCTCGCTTCTAGGATGGTTTATAAACCACTTGAAATTTCGAAATATTGTCGACCAATACACTAAACATAAGGATATAACCTTTACGCTATGTCTTAAAGGCCGACTACATAAATCTTCGGTTTACTCTGTCTTTCACTGGAAATAGGATTACTGCAATACACCAGTGCCATGCAGTCAGCCTACTTCCAGTGAAAGTCAGAGTAAACCGAAGATTTATGTAGTCAGCCTTTAACAGACTTAACTGTTCATCTATACACACTTAAAATTCATTTAATGCTAACACTTGCGCTCTACTAACAATTGTAAGGGATAGGCTGGTTGAATAGTTAATTTCGTGTTCCAAATATTTTTGAGTAAATGGAATAAAGGACCACAAAAATCTTCCTCCCGAGGAAGAAACTTAAAATTGTGTTCAAAAGTGCAATCGGAATAAGGTTCAACGGTCGGAATTGGCAGATAAATCTTTTTTTATTGATGTAGAGCTTAGATTTTCAATGACTGAAGACCATTCTTCATTCTTTTGTAAGGGCATCCCATGTTTCCAAGGAAATGTCAGTGCTTTGGTTTCCATTAGAAATGTAAATCCCCGGCTCTTTGTCAAAAATTGATACGGTGACCACCAATTGATTGGGCGATTTTCACGTAAGAGAAATAAAATAAAATACGTGTTTAATAAAATAAAAGTTTCAAAAAGTTTTTAACGTCCTTTTTTTAAAGGCCATTGTGTAAATTGTTCTTTTTGTTATCAAATACGAGTTAATTCAACGGAGCTGCTATAAAATTTAGTTCAATATTGTATAAAACTTGCAGGAATCTATATTATAAGGAGCGCTTGGTACAATGGTCTTACGTCCGAGCTTTCTGGAATGTTTGCTTAGTCTGTCATGAAGCCCAAGGCGAAGAGAAGGCCAGCGCGGGACGGAAGGAGGAGCTGCTGCATTTCGCTTCGTTAGTGGCTCAACTTTTTTTGTGTTTTTGCTTAGTGAGTAAGGGTACCAAAGGCGGCACGGGACAGAGAGAAACCGGGATTGCCTTTCGTCTTGTCACTTGTGGTTTTTCGACTCCCCCCGCCTCCCACGCTGAAGTAATTATAGTCGACCTTGAAACACCGACGTTCGGGCTTTAGATTAGTCACTAACGAAATCGGGACTGCCTTAACCCGTTAAGCCGGCCAAGTGGTAAAATCTGCGCGTATGGGTAGTGGCTCCTCTTTTTCCACGCTATTCTGTGGTCGAGAAAACCTATTAGCTCGGTTTCTCGGTCTCTTTATACTCCTGTTAAGCCGGCCGAGTGATAAAATCTGCGCGTATGGATAGGGGCTCCTCTTTTTCCACGCTATTCTGTGGTCGAGAAAACCTAATAGCTCGGTTTCTCGGAGTCTGTATACTCCTGTAAAGCCGACCGAGTGTTAAAATCTGCACGTATGGGTAGTGGCTCCTCTTTTTCCACGCTAATCCGTGGTCGAGAAAACCTAATAGCTTGGTTTCTCAGAGTCTTTATACTCAGTCAGGGCAGCAGTAGGTAACATTGTCAAAGCTGGGAGGAGGAATGCGGCAAGCTTTTCAACACTCCCGCCTTTCCGCCGTTTTTCGAGGCGAGGCGGTCTCTCGGTCTCTTCAAAGTTTGGGTGGAGTGCATTTGGCCGACTCCTCATTTGACCGACTTTTCATTTGACCGACTTTTCATTTGGCCGACTGCTCATTTGAATGACTGCTCATTTGAATGACTGCTCATTTGAACGATTGCTCATATGAGCGATTGCTCATTTGACCGACTGCTCATTTGAACGATTGCTCATTTGACCGACTGCTCATTTGAACGACTGCTCATTTGAGCGATTGCTCATTTCACCGACTCTTATACTATAGCCTTCCTTATCGATGTCTTTAGTGTTATGTTGACTTATAGAACGGGCAATGTATTCTAAGTATAGGCGCCTGACGGCGCCGCGCACTCACTTCGCAGGACCGGCGCCCCCCACCAGCCCCGTTCTTTATAACCAAGCTGGGCCTTCTAAAACGCGACCTAGAGGACAGTACCTAGCCAAATGCATCTAGTATCGTCCAAATGCCTAATTAGCAGTTGGCAAAATGAGCAGTCGGCCAAACGAGCAGTCGGTGAAATGAGTAGTCGCCAAAATGAGCAGTCGGTCTAATGCACTGCCCATTTGGCCGACTTCTCAGTTGGCCAAATGGACAGTCGGACAAATGTTCAGTCGGCCAAATGGACAGTCGGCGTAACATGCATTTTGTGGTCGGCCAAACAAAACTCTCCCCAAATTTTAAGGGATGAGCGTATTTGTTTCTATTCGTCATGAGGGGGGAGCAAATCTGCCATTGGGTTCAGGGGGTTTACCGGGAGGGTTTGCGACGAGAGAGAAAAACGAGTTTTTATGTTATTTTTGCGGGGGGGGGAAGGGTACCCCAATAATTCTGACAAGGGGAAAAGGGGCAGGGGGCCTTAAAGGGGTGGAGTGCCTCGAAACACACAACTAGCCGAGAAGCCCACCCGTAGGGGGGCCTTAAAGTGGTGGAGTGCCTCGAAACACACAACTAGCTGAGGGCCCACCCGTGGGGTGGGCTTCTCGGCTAGTGTTTTAATATCGCGCACGTTTCGCATTCTCTCTCGCGCGAAAAACTTTCTCTCTCTCGGTGGGGCTTTCCTCGGCGAAACGCTTTCGCTCTCGGCGAGGTTTTCGTCGACGGTGCGCTTTCCTCGGTGGGGCCCATTTTTCTCTCACGTAACGTCACTCCGAGATAGCCCTAGACAGCTGGGGAAACTCCGCCTGGATGAAGGCGTTGTAATTATGTAAATTCATAACGCTACAAAACGGTTTTGAATGTGATGGGCCCAGTCCTCCTGTATATTATACATTTTTTTAATATTAAAACAATTTCACGAAACATTTAAAATAATCAATCTACTGATACCTTCTGTGAGGTTAATACGTAAGAAAAAATTTGTCTCTTTTGATCAGTGTGTTTCTTATTTGAGTGAACTAACAAAACTCTATTTTTACTAAACTTCATTTTTATGCAACTTAATTTTTACACAACTTTATTTTTACTTCGATGGTGATTCCCGGATATGTAATTTAAATTAAAATTAAAAATGAGAAACATGATAGTTTAATTTTATAAAAAAGAGAGAACAAAGTTTAATTCAAACTAACTGCGCGCCAAAACGTTCGGACAAGAGCAACATCTCTGGACCAACTATACAAACTATAAAAGTGTTCAAGACTAAGCGGGCCGGACGGCGTGGCTTTCTTGATAAAGGCGTCGGTTTTGGACTACGCGGCCAGAAATCTGGGTTAGAATCCCGCTGTCGACGATATTATAAATTATTTTTCGCAGCTGCATATACCGTGTAGTCGCTTTTCACGATGCCGACGCCAAACAAACAAACAACACTTAACGACATTACGTCCATAGCAATAGTGTCACTTCGAATATATATTCGATGTGAAACTAAAAATGTGCGAGCTATTTTCTCCCGAAGACCACTCGATCCTTTTCACTACACTTCCGGTTGCGTCTAAGGCCAATTTTGATTTATTGGTTGAGCAATACTTCTGATACACGTGGACCTGGGAAGTCGACCAAAAAACAATTTAGAGGGGCGGAAACCAAGTTCCCTTATAACTCCTTTGAATGGTCTCTGATCCAACATCATACTTAACGTTATAATAGGGTTTGTGTTTAGTCGAGTTTTTTTCAACGCACTGTATTTGGCTACGCTTAGTACGTTAGAGGTGGGCAAGTCATTGGGTTCTAGATCTCCGAGTTCCATGATTTCGTCCGCTTTATTTTTCATAAGTGCACTTGGAGCTATATTCTTCTCTGTCATCTCCTTTATAGTCTGTTCCCTTGCCCATCCCGATAACTTTCTTTTTTTCAAATGTTCATGCTCTATGGATAAATTTCCGGTGATCCTACATCTAATATCAACATCGGCGTTAATTTGTGGTTCCTTTTCTATTGCTCCAAAAAATTGGGACTCACATAAGGTGCAGTGACCCACAATTTTAGGAAAGACTCCATTGGTTTTACTCAACATAGCTCGTTTGTAGGCAATTAAACAAGGCAACTTGGTCTCCTCTATAAAACGACGGTTTATGCCTGTTTTGAAAACCACGTATTTCCGACTTCGCTGAGTAGTGATTTCTCATTTCTTTTATACATAATTTCACGGGGTGACATGTTTTGGTATTCCTCTGACGATATAATCAAATTAAAATACCTTGTTTCTTCGTTAGAGTTTGTCTTTGTACTTTCAAAACTGCCAAATGATCATCCTGAAGAAATTGAGCTTTCTGCGTCACTATACCCTTCTACTTTGGTATTGTCTTGCTGTTTGATATTAGCTGTCTCTTCTTCTTTTCCTTTGGTTCCTTCAATTCCCACAAACACCCAAATGTTATTGTAGTTTTTTCGCACATAGGTGTACAAAAAATTTCCACTGATGTACCCTCCTAACGATAAAGAAACTTTATTCCATATAGCCTCTGATTTCCCGGTAAAGCCACCAGAAGGGTTATTAAAAATTTCATTTTAATGAGATATTACTGCACTAGCTATATTATCGATATCATCTTTACTTTTTTTCTTAAAAACCATTTTATTAACTAACTTGTAAAATCTAAATAAAAAGTATTGAACTGCACGCACAATAGATGCGAAAGGTTTCACGTCGGAAGAGGGCAAAGGTCTTACGGGCGATGTTCATTTTTAAAAACAAAAATTGAGAGGTAGCCTTAGTGGAAAGAGCAACAAAACGCTGGATCGTACATATGTGGCGTTTTTAGCTTTACAACTAAATTCATCTAAAATTATTCTCTTACAAATACTTTAAATACCATGATATCAAATGATATCTCTTTTCAAAACGGTAAATTCCAAAAAGGGCCCATGGGGTCTAGTTGCTGGCAGGCCCAAAATGTGAAGCTACGCCACTGCGAATGTACATTTTTCGGCATCGATAGCCTTTCATAAATTTTTGAAATTGGGCATTTCCCCAATTTAATGTTATATGTGGTTTAACTTTGTTGTGGTAGATATTTTATTTAAAATTAAGTCCGATAAATTAAAAAAATTTGGTAAGATTAGGATTCAGTGGACAAATACCTTCGGTGTATTGCGGGACCCCAATTTTCGAGGTTTTATATTTTCGCCTAAAAGTCTACATAACTTTCCTTAATTTAAGTCATATTTTCATGAAAGTTTTATTTATGAAGAACCATGGTTTCCATGGAACATAGATTGGCAATTATGTTGTTTAATTTTAATTTTACTTCTACGATCTAAGTAAGGTTTTTTGAATAGCGTAGACGGACTCCCGCAAATTCCAACATGGTAGAGGTCTGTATACCATAGTTTCCCTCTCGCTTTTTCAAGACCATTCGAAGTACAACGCCAATTCAACGTATGACCACTTGTAACGAATAAGGATTATGTGTATTCTGAACGTCGTACATCTTATTTTTATTTCACAAGAGTCTATTCGTCCATCGTTTTGGAAAATGGTTGCCCTTTTTGGAAAGAGTACAAAATAAAAATTGCCTATCCAAATTTATTTTGAAAATAATAACAATAATTGTAGAAAATAGTATTAGTTTGCAAATCGGGTACCTGAGGGGCTGGCTATAAAGTTGGCCCCCCAGTTTGGTTTTCGCTGTTACTTTTGAACTGAAGCGGTGCAAGCTCCAATTTAGGGGGTGCAAGCTCGGTGAGTATAGGAAATAGTTTAATTATTCATATCTGGTACCTGGCTATGAAGTTAGCCCCCCAGTTTGGTTTTCGCTGTAACTTTTTAACTGAACCGGTGCAAGCTCTAATTTAGGTGGCGCAAGCTATAGTGCGTATAGAAAATAGTTTAATTTTTGATATCGGGTACCTGGGGGGCTGGCTATGAAGTTGGCCCCCCAGTTTGGTTTTCGCTGTAACTTTTGAACTGAAGCGGTGCAAGCTCCAATTTAGGTGGTGCAAGCTCGGTGAGTATAGGAAATAGTTTAATTATTCATATCGGGTACCTGGGGGGCTGGCTATGAAGTTGGCCCCCCAGTTTGGTTTTCGCTGTTACTTTTGAACTGAACCGGTGCAAGCTCTAATTTAGGTGGTGCAAGCTCGGTGAGTATAGGAAATAGTTGAAATATTCATATCGGGTACCTGGTGGGCTGGCTATGAAGTTGGCCCCACGGGCCCCCCAGTTTGGTTTTCCCTGTTACTTTTGAACTGAAGCGGTGCAAGCTCCAATTTAGGTGGTGCAAGCTCGGTGCGTATAGAAAATGGTTTAATTTTTCATATCGGGTACTTGGGGGCCTGGCTATGAAGTTGGCCCCCCAGTTTGGTTTTCGCTGTAACTTTTGAACTGAAGCGGTACAAGTTCCAATTAAGTTGGTGCAAGCTCTAATTTAGGTGGTGCAAGGTGGTGCGAACTCAGTGCCCTTGTTTTAAGCTGAATAATAACACTTCTGGAAAAACTGGGGGTTTATGGTTTTAAGTTACCCCAATTGAATATTGCCGGTGGTCTCCGCCCCTTTCTGGTGCAAGCTTTAATTTTTGTGGTGCAAGGTGGTGCAAGGTTGGTGCAATTCGTTTATAGGTCTAAGATAGAATTCCATGTTTCTGGGGGGCCAACTTAAGAGACCCAGTTTGGGTGGCAATTTTTGAAGCAGTGATTTTGTTGATATATTTTATGTTAAATTTATTAAGCGTTTTGGGGCGGTGGTTTTTGTTACCTAACATTTTAAGAGTGTCAGGTAATGTTACCATTAATAGTAGCGAAAGGAAAGAGATAAGAGGTTAAGGAAGATACTCCACCAAAAACCGCTATAGGTCCTGAGAATTGCTCGGTAGCGGCGAACGCAGCGCCAGCTACGCGGCTGGTAGAAAATATTGGAATTTTTTGTGTGAAAAGAGACATTTCGAAAACGCCGCTCGATTCCTTTCACACAAATAGTTCAGGGTTTTCACCCCCTCTACTAGAGTAATTGTAAACCATGGTCGTGAAGGTTTATTAACAGTAAATAAACTTTTAATCAAGGCTATGGGAAAGAGTAGAATTAATTATTCAGTGCCTGGGTGCAAGAATTTTTACGCAAATTGTCCACAAGGGACAGCATTTCATAGTTTTCCTTCGGAAATAAGATTTCCTGGAAGAGCAAAACTATGGGTTAATGCATTGAAAAGAGAAAACTGGTACGTTTTTAAGCCTTGGAAAATTAAAAATTTCAGAGAAAGGGATGGGCCGCTGGTGAATGAGAATTTCATTATCATTCACCAGAAGGACACAAAGCTGTTGCTTGGCTCCCGCCGTTCACCCGCTGCTTTCCTCCCTTAATCACCAGAATTTCTAATCACCAGATTATCTCTCGTTCACCAGCTGCTTTTCCCCACCCCCATTCACTGGATACTTTATCTCTCTCGTTCACCAGCTGCTTTCCCCCACCCCCATTCACTGGATAATTCTCGTTCACCAGCTCCTTTCCCCCATTGCTATTCCCATTCACTGGATACATTATCTCTCTCGTTCACCAGCTGCTTTCCCCCGTTGCTAACCCCACTCACTGGAAGGACATAAAACTCTTTTCCCCCATTCACTGGTTCCGTCCACCCTCCATTCGCTGGCTCCTTTCCCCCTTCCAACCCTCCCCATTCTCCAAAATTAGTTTTCCTCGTGCAGATATCTGGAGATTAGATGTTACCCGTTTGCTTTTCCCCAATCACCAGAAATTCTTTTCGCTTCCAAACCCTTTTAATTTCTAGGATATAAGCAATAATAATAATAATAATAATCAGCTAGGCTAATACCCAAGGCACCACCTTAGGCCTAAGTCATCATGCGACTTTTGAAGCCCTTAATTCAGGTGGCCGGGTTACAATGCGTAGGAGGGTGGTGGCAAGCCCTGCATGCATTACAGTACCCAAAATTGGACCGCCAGTTTATTATTCTTTTTAAGGGAATCTCTATGGGAGTTTAACATTACAATAAAGCTAAAAGGTCCAGTTTGGGGTACATTTGGTCCGAAATGGGGTACATAGGGCCAAAAATGGCGACTTTGGTCGTTTTCAGGGTACATTTGGTCCATTTTGGTCCATTTTTGGGTACATCAGAATTGCAGTTGGAAAAACGAAGCGTTCACCAGCTGCTTTCCCCCACCCCAATTCACTGGATACTTTATCTCTCGTTCACCAGTTGCTTTCCCCCACCCCCATTCACTGGATACTTTATCTCTCGTTCACCAGTTGCTTTCCCCCACCCCCATTCACTGGATACTTTATCTCTCGTTCACCAGTTGCTTTCCCCCATCCCCATTCTCCAAAATTAGTTTTGCTCGTGCAGATATCTGGAGATTAGATTTTTACCCGTTTGCTTATCGCTTCCGAACCCCTTAATTTCTAATCTCTAGGCAATAAAAACAAGTTATTTACATTTAATTTTTTATTTTAGAACTTTGTTTTACATGTTAGTAGGTACTATCAGATATTCCATTAGATGGTTATCTTGTACATTACACAATTAAAACAAATTAAAGTAGTTAAGTTTACAGGCATTTAAATGGGGTGAAACGATCTCCTGCAACTTAATTTAATTAAAAGTTCTAACTCACGTATTTGTAGTGTTTAGCAGCAGTAGAATAAAGCCTTCGCTAGTTGCTCCTTAGTGACGTGCGGATTTTTCCAGTGACGAAACGTTTCAAGTCGATACACTTCAATGTCCATAGCTGATCTAGACCAAATACGTTCTATAGTTTCAAATGATACATTATCTAAGCCTACATTTACCCCTAAGTCTACTAAACCTAATTTTATCAATATGGTTAAATTTCTACGCTAAAATTCTCAATATAAACGCTTTTTTCAATATGCAAATTGTTTTAAATATGTCTAAAAATATAGTCTATTACCAAGAAAAAATAGTTACTTACTTTACGGGTAGAAATCCTTTGTCGAGCTGTAGAAAAGACTGAGCGATCCGTCAGCAGGTCTTTACTCGTCAATGTGCCGAAGAGAAATGACGCGTGTAAGATTAATTTATTCCTATCTTGTTGAAAATAATTCATCACGTGATCTAAACTTCAAATAACCCTCAAATTCTATTGGCTGTCCCTCTCTCTCTGACAGTTTAAACTGCCTCTAATGATTGACGGCAGATATTAACCCACTTGAGTATTTGGAAAAAACCCTTGGCTACTCGACGGAGAGTTTTGGCAATACCACGTTGACAATTTTCAAAGTAAATTGGCATTAAAATGAAATGAAAGGTGTATAATACCCAGAAATTAATTTAGTTGATACCCCTGAAATGATTATAATCGACTCCCCTTAATTGATTGATATAACTGATAACGAGCTCCCAGAAGTACCCATAGTAACTTTACCCGATTCTCCAGAAATGGAAATAATAGATTTAACTGATACCCAAGACCCTACCCTTTCCTTAACTACAGTAACTGATTCGCAATTGGAACGTTTAAAAGAAATGACAATGGTACGAGATTATCTTAGAGAATATCAAATCTGTTCGCACCCTATCGTTAATTTACCAGGTTACTGCTCATTGGTTGGCGCTAAAAAAATCGTCACGTGTTAAATTAGGCAAATTAGAATAGCTGAAAATACATTGCGCTTACTTCGCTCTAATTTACTTCTGATACAACTTTGATAAAAATTAATCCTGTTTCGGGGTTCCCACTAGAGGAAATCTTAGAGACTATTAACTCGGTAGAATACACTATTTTAGCAATTGCAGATATATACTGAAATGATTATTGTTGGATAGGAAATAAAAGAATCGTGCTTCGTGTCTCTCCTCGAGGGGGTCCAGGAACTAAAAGAACGCTGGGTCGTATATCTAGAGATTAAATAACACTTGAGATAATCGAAACTTCAAGTCCTAAAAGTTATTTTAATCGCGGTACGGGTAAAGGGATATTTGGAATTACTATGTAATAAACCTTGTTGAGGGGGTAGTAAAATTTAGGCATAATTTCAACTTTACGCGTCAAGAGTGTCGCTAAATAGGGTTAAATCATTGTTTTTTTCTAGTTAGAGAAACTTTAAGTTGTACACCGTTAATCAAAAAATATCGCAAAAATGTTTCCGTAAAGTTCAATTTCTTTTGATTCAGCTGCTACAACCTGACGTTTTATGAATCCGGCGTTTGTTATCAGATCCATGCTGCCAGGTGTATCTTTGTACAGGCCAGATGTCGCTAGATCCTTCAACGAATAAATATTTCACTATATTCGGATCAAAATAAATTTATTTATTTTATTTTTATACAGATTTTTTTTCATTTTTTTGCCTTAATTTAAATTTTGGGAGTCGGTACCCGTTTCACCGATGAAGATGAAGATGCTTTGTTTTATTCAGCGTTAGGTAAATCGCCGTGTAAAAAAACATCTAGCATTGCATTAACTTTTTCCTCCTCCTCGTCCGAGACCCCTACAATACGTCTCTCGATCTATAAAGTAAATAAATCAAAATAATAAGCTAAACGATAATCCATACCTTCCATTCACTAGTTCAATTTATCACTGTCTCATATATCCACTATCGTACATACATACATACACTAACTTACTAACGCTTTAGTCTCCGCAAGTTTTTATGTTGTATAATCAAAGTTTTGAATCGAATAATAATAATAATAATAATAATAATTAGATCAAAACAAATTTCAAGCTTACGTTAATGTATTCCCTTGAGTGAGGGCCCAATCTTTGAAAAATCTTCTCAATGACGACATGGGTAGCTAGATGGACGTCGATGTAACCTTCCTCCTCTTGCAGGTTCAATTCACGTAAATACCAGTTTTTATATTTTCTTAACATTATTTCTAACGTTCTAAACGAAAATTGTTTTTCGGTTGGCATATCCGGCTTAAAAGAAAACCTAAGAACTGCTTTAGTTACACGCTTATCCACGTTATTTTCCATAGCTAATATTTAGCCCTTAAACTTGCTCGTAATTACGAAGAACGTAAAAATATAGAATGCTCGCTCCTATATTTATGCCAAATCAGAAATCACTTGAAATAATAACTTCATTTGGTACTTAAAAACGGGGAGATGAAGGGAGAGGTGGGAGGAGGGGTTTGGTAATTTATAAATTTTTATAATCAAATGTACCATAGCAAAAGTATATAAATAATACAAGAAGTGCACTAATTAGAATATGCTTGGCACTTGAATCAATATCACGAGTATTTTTTTAAACGAATATTTCAAGTTTAAGTATGAGAAACGTATCGTTCTCAAGTATTGTAATTGTACACGTGATTCCGTATGAGGACCGGATAAATTCCTATATACGTAACGCGATACACTTCAAAATGCGTATACGTAGAATGGAATTAATTTTAAACCCCATTTTAATAAATAATATATCGAAGATCAATAATTTCAGAGTATAAAAAGGGAAAACCGTATAATAGTTAGACCATCGGTTGGCATATCTGGCTTAAAAGAAAACCTAAGAACTGCTTTAGTTACACGCATATCCACGTTATTTTCCATAGCTAATATTTAGCCCTTAAACTTGCTCGTAATTACGAAGAATGTAAAAATATAGAACGCTCGCTCCTATATTTATGCCAAATCAGAAATCACTTGAAATAATAACTTCATTTGGTACTTAAAAACGGGGAGATGAAGGGAAAGGTGGGAGGAGGGGTTTGGTAATTTATAAATTTTTATAATCAAATGTACCATAGCAAAAGTATATAAATAATACAAGAAGTGCACTAATTAGAATTTTCGCTCGCCAGTTAATTTCGTTTGATTTCCGTTTCGCACGGACACAGATAACATGGTAACGCGACTACAGCGAACCGATAAAGCTAATTAATAAAATATTGTCAACCATTTGATATTAGAAATGTTTAAATAAAACTTTTACAGATAAATCTAATTTATAAAATATTGCCAATTGAGGGTTTGCAAGTTAGTTTGATTATAGGTTTTGAGTGTTAGAAAAAACTGTGTTTCGCTACATTACACGGTGCGTTTAAGAGGTTAGAGGGAGAGCAAAGACTATTTATACGCTTCGCTTCGCTTAGATACGCATATGCTTTGTTGACCTCTACAAGAGTTACAGACCTAGACCAATCAACATTTTCTGTAGACTTTCGGTTTAAAGTTCGGTTAAAGGCTGAAAATAAGATAGAAGACTTAATCAATATGTTTGGTGAAATATATTTTTCTCTGGAAGTTTGTGTAAATATGACTCAATTTTCATGATGACTATCAATTAGTTTCAACTTCCACATTAACAACCAAGGCTTCAACTTCTTTATAGATATTACTTAGAAATAACGCTAAATACAGGGTTAAATTCAGTTCAAAATAAAAGACCATGACAATAAAAAAATAACCTTTAAAATATAAATCGCGAAGAAAATGAAGTAGCGCGACTTTTAAAATTAGTATAAAATGTTTAAACCCTCTGAAAACGTGAAAATTCATATAGGACAAAACCCAAATACATGTTTACTGAGCTTAGCACTCTACTTTTTCAATCCTCTATTCTCAATGGTGACCTCTATTTTTACCATCGTCTGCTTCGTAAACTTTATGGATGCATTGGGAGGGCTCAAATTAAGCTAAGGGGGTACACTTCTTGTTTAATTTATATACTTCTAACCATATTAAAGTATCAGTTTTAATAAAAGGAATTCAAATTAAGTGTTGTTTTGCTATCTGAAATTCGAAAACAAAGAAGGTAGTACAGGGGTACTTAAGTTGATTTTAATATTTTTTAGAAATAACTTAAGTATACAGCGAAATAATCATTAGTGGTATCTAATTTTTTAAGTGCCCACATACTTCTCATCTCGTATAAAAGAGGGTCATTTTTGTACTATAAAACCATTCCATTCCTGAAATCCGCTACAGGAAAATCTGCAAAGGGATAAAAAACAAACATATGTATATATATATATATATATATATATATATATATATATATATATATATATATATATATATATATATATATATAGCTTAAATCAAATAAATAAATAAATAAATATATTCCTTATGGATTATAAGTTCGCGAAAGGTGTGTATTATATTTAATTTTTTACATTTCGTATAATTATTTAATGATTTTTTTATTTTTTAAAAAAAATATGTCTTACTCTGAAGTCACACTCTGGTTTTGGAGTTACAGCTTCAATTTTTGATGGTGCCCCAGCCGTGTACTTAACAAACGGTGTCAATAGTATCGTTGTCTCAATTCAATCTTGGGATTGTCTTACTGAAAAATGGTCCTATTTCATTGACGCTCTGGGGTCACAAACAGGAATACGAATTACTCTACCAACGCCTACTATTGAGCAGTATTCGGATTGCTGTTACAACCATTACTTTCGCGTAACGTCGACAGGCGGAGAGTTTAATTGGATTCTGCAACCATTTAGTCAAAAGTATTTGCTAGATGAAATGTGTTTAACTGGGAGTTTGACGCTTAGCGTACCCCAGGTAATTGCGTTCGATCAGTGTAAACCCAGAATTGATGAGCAACTTTCCGTACTTCGGCAAAATCAATCATCCATCACCACAATGTATGAAGTTCTCGAACAAAAATTCAGAACTTTCTATAGTGTTTTCAAACCTTTGGAGAGGAGAGAGAATCCCTGTGGCTTTTTAGAACTATACAGTGGATTCCGTCTCTCAAACGACAGCATCCCATGAAATCGAACGCTGAGCACTCCTCCCGTCGACGGCTTCTCTTCGACCCTCTTCTTCCACAGTACGTACAACGGAGATGGGGCGGGAACTCCTTTATGAGATGCCCGGGGAACTTTAAGTATTTTTTTAATCCGTTCGGTCTAATAGTAGATTACGCACCTATAATCCATCGAAGATATACAAATATAATCTCTTGATGCACCGTAATCAGTCGGTTTTTGTTTATGATTTTTAATTATCTGAATACTGCTTACTGCTGAATCATCTTTTGGATTTTCCAAGTTAATATCTTGATGCATTTTCTTTACATTGGATTCAATAGATTCATTATTACTTCCGATTATCTAAATATAAATAAATTATAATTACTTATGTAACTATATAATATAAATACAAAACTATTTTATTTATATAGATTACCGAATTTGTAATAGATATTGATGAAGGTGTATCAATTTCTCCAGATAAAGATCGAAGATTATTCGATGCCATTTCACTATAGAAATAATAACTAATATTTAGCTATACTATGAACCTTAGTGTATAATTTCTTTATTCTTATTATTTTATTTTGAAATATATCAAAACTTTTTTAAAACTTTTTATAAGTTATTTACATTTTTTCTATTTTTTTTACCACAATTAGATAAAAATTATTTTTATATAGCATTATAACGTACGTACCCTCGTCCAATAAGAAATGTTAACGATGTTTATCAAATCCCCGAACACCCGCAAATCAATTCCGATGGATTTATGTAATTTACTTTTTATTATATTTATATATTTTTTAATTTAATAAATTAATTTATAAAATAAACGATTAACCCTTTGTCAGCAGACACAGGAAATGAACAATTCCTATAAAATACATACATTAAGACAAAGTTAAGAATTATCACCGAGTATTCCTACTTACATTTTAAGATTCCTCGGAGTCACTTCCAATACAATTCAGATGGTGAACTTTCAAAATCTGGTCTAACTATTATACGTTTTTCCCCTTTTTATACTCTCAAATTATTGATCTTCAATATATTATTTATTAAAATGGTGTTTAAAATTAATTCCATTCTACGTACACGCATTTTGAAGTGTATCGCGTTACTTATATAGGAATTTATCCGGTCCTCATACGGAATCACGTGTACAATTACAATACTTGAGAACGATACGTTTCTCATACTTAAACTTGAAATATTCGTTTAAAAAAATACTCGTGATATTGATTCAAGTGCCAAGCATATTCTAATTAGTGCACTTCTTGTATTATTTATATACTTTTGCTATGGTACATTTGATTATAAAAATTTATAAATTACCAAACCCCTCCTCCCACCTTTCCCTTCATCTCCCCGTTTTTAAGTACCAAATGAAGTTATTATTTCAAGTGATTTCTGATTTGGCATAAATATAGGAGCGAGCGTTCTATATTTTTACATTCTTCGTAATTACGAGCAAGTTTAAGGGCTAAATATTAGCTATGGAAAATAACGTGGATATGCGTGTAACTAAAGCAGTTCTTAGGTTTTCTTTTAAGCCGGATATGCCAACCGAAAAACAATTTTCGTTTAGAACGTTAGAAATAATGTTAAGAAAATGTAAAAACTGGTATTTACGTGAATTGAACCTGCAAGAGGAGGAAGGTTACATCGACGTCCATCTAGCTACCCATGTCGTCATTGAGAAGATTTTTCAAAGATTGGGCCCTCACTCAAGGGAATACATTAACGTAAGCTTGAAATTTGTTTTGATCTAATTATTATTATTATTATTATTATTCGATTCAAAACTTTGATTATACAACATAAAAACTTGCGGAGACTAAAGCGTTAGTAAGTTAGTGTATGTATGTATGTACGATAGTGGATATATGAGACAGTGATAAATTGAACTAGTGAATAGAAGGTATGGATTATCGTTTAGCTTATTATTTTGATTTCTTTACTTTATAGATCGAGAGACGTATTGTAGGGGTCTCGGACGAGGAGGAGGAAAAAGTTAATGCAATGCTAGATGTTTTTTTACACGGCGATTTACCCAACGCTGAATAAAACGAAGCATCTTCATCTTCATCGGTGAAACGGGTACCGACTCCCAAAATTGAAATTAAGGCAAAAAAAAATGAAAAAAATCTGTATAAAAATAAAATAAATAAATTTATTTTGATCCGAATATAGTGAAATATTTATTCGTTGAAGGATCTAGCGACATCTGGCCTGTACAAAGATACACCTGGCAGCATGGATCTGATAACAAACGCCGGATTCATAAAACGTCAGGCTGTAGCAGCTGAATCAAAAGAAATTGAACTTTACGGAAACATTTTTGCGATATTTTTTGATTAACGGTGTACAACTTAAAGTTTCTCTAACTAGAAAAAAACAATGATTTAACCCTATTTAGCGACACTCTTGACGCGTATAGTTGAAATTATGCCTAAATTTTACTACCCCCTCAACAAGGTTTATTACATAGTAATTCTAAATATCCCTTTACCCGTACCGCGATTAAAATAACTTTTAGGACTTGAAGTTTCGATTATCTCAAGTGTTATTTAATCTCTAGATATACGACCCAGCGTTCTTTTAGTTCCTGGACCCCCTCGAGGAGAGACACGTAGCACGATTCTTTTATTTCCTATCCAACAATAATCATTTCAGTATATATCTGCAATTGCTAAAATAGTGTATTCTACCGAGTTAATAGTCTCTAAGATTTCCTCTAGTGGGAACCCCGAAACAGGATTAATTTTTATCAAAGTTGTATCAGAAGTAAATTAGAGCGAAGTAAGCGCAATGTATTTTCAGCTATTCTAATTTGCCTAATTTAACACGTGACGATTTTTTTAGCGCCAACCAATGAGCAGTAACCTGGTAAATTAACGATAGGGTGCGAACAGATTTGATATTCTCTAAGATAATCTCGTACCATTGTCATTTCTTTTAAACGTTCCAATTGCGAATCAGTTACTGTAGTTAAGGAAAGGGTAGGGTCTTGGGTATCAGTTAAATCTATTATTTCCATTTCTGGAGAATCGGGTAAAGTTACTACCCGATCAGCACGAAGACGTCGGCCCCGACGGAGTCGGCCAACAGTTGGGTCCGACAGTCGGAAAAGTGACTGTTTTCGCGTTGCCCATGTCAGTAACCACCTACTGTTCCGAAAAGGAGTCGGCCCCGCTGGTAAAAGTTTATCAAATGCCCAACCGTTGGCCGACGTTGGGAAAACAGTTGGCTCACCTGCCAAAGAAGCAACTTATTTCCGTTGGCACAGCAGTCGCTTTTTACATACCTAGAGTTGGCCTAGGAGTTGGATTCGCTGGAGTTTTATGTCTAATTATAAATAGGCCTAGTTTATCGGATTATAAAAATTAAACGTACAAAGCAAGTTCTAGGTAATTTTATTTTACACTAGTTCAATTCAAACAATGAGCAGGATTTATCACAGTTTTAGTAAAACACTTTTTGTGTAAACTTAATCAAGAGATGTAAGAAAAGTTGCTATAGTTAAGTTTAAAATTTAGCTATATTATTTTTAATTAACACTCAATATTTGTCACTTATTTTAGAATAACTTTTAACAAAATAAATAGTACTAAAATTGTTCTCACTCAAAGTCTTAGGAACTTGGCCAATTCGTTTGTCTTTTAAAATTATTTAGCCTTAGTACGCTTATCTTAGCAGTATAAAACCTCCAAACAATAATCAAAAACTAAGATTTGTTAATATTTTAGTAATACACTTCTTGTGTACTTATGAGATCTAAGAAATGTTGATACAGTAATACTAAATATTTGTCAATTGTTTTAAAGTATCTAATAAAAAAATAAATTGTTGCATTAGGAACTTGGCCAATTCTTTGGTTTTTTTAGTAATACACTTCTTCTATACATTAAGGAGATCCAAGGAAAGTTACCCTAAATTTTAACCTTTATTATGTTGAAACTATAATTAACACTTACGAGGTGTTTATTGCAAATTTTGTTCAAAGTCGGGTGTAATGTAGACCTATATGAGATATGAAATTTCCCAAAAGGAGACGTTGCACTACCCATTCCTTTTCCCATGCGAACCAAAAATGTTTTTGACCACTTACAACAAAAAAATCTCCATTTAAAAACGCATTTTCGGTTGCCATGGCAAAACGAATCCTTTTTGGAAATTTCATATCTCATATAGATCTACATTACGCCCAACTTTGAACAAAATTGGCAATTAACACCTCGGGTATTCTCCTTGTTTGTTAAATTTAAACGTTTTAAACATTAATGAGCAAGATTTATCACAATTTTAGTAAGGCACTTCTTGTGTAAACTTAGGAGATCTAAAAAAGTTAAAATTTAGTTTTAAACTATTTGTAATTAACATTTTTTAACGTAACTAATTAAGACTAGTTTGACTAGGTCACTAGGTATCTTTTATACGCTTAGCTTAACAGTATAACACCTTCAAAAAATAATAACTTCATCACAGTCCTATAGTTTACACTAACAAACCTAGAAAACTAACATTTTTTAAAAATATTGAAAATTAAATTTAATTTCAATTGAAATATATCAATTTTCTTCCCTGTAAACTATTCAAACTTATGGCACTGGTTGGCTTTCCTGACGTTTATTTTTATCCAGGTAGGTTTGTCTTCTCTCTTGTCGTCCACCATTTCTGTCTTTCTTATACTTTAACCACTTCTTAATAACTTCCTCAATTTCCATATCAATCACAAGCCTACTGTTTGTGCTTAGACGAACAGCTTCTGGAAGTATAATACATGTATGATTGAATTATAACAGTTGAATAATTTACGATACTTACCAATAACCACCTTCTTCAGCTCTAGTTCTTTGAACGATATTTTAGAATTTGCCCCAGACCAATTCATTTGAAGCGACAATGAATGACTTAGAATATTTTTTAAAATCCTCTTTGTACTTCCCACCAAGCTTTTGGAGCCAAATGAGGCCAATTTGTACAACTATTTTCAAAATACAAGGTGAATAAATTAGTAAAAGTGCTATTCCCAAATTAAAATAAAATAAATAACTAACAGCCAATTGTCTCTTCTGGAGGTCTAAGAGGAGCAATTCAGTAGCTTTTAAATCATTGTGTGTTTTTAAAGGAAACATTGGCGCACCCTCCAACTTATCCCACTCGTCACTGTCATTGTTATTGACAACATTACTATTGGCAATACCTTTTTTTGGATTTGGTTTAGTTGAACTTCGATTTCACATAACATAGAGAGAACTGATTTCCTGAATGATACTTCATCAAGGCCTTAAAGAATTTTAAATAAAATCTCTTCAGATTAATACTTTATTATTATTATTATTAAATAATTAAATTAGTCATAACATCCAAAGTGCATAGCTTAAATTAATATTCATAAGAAAGTTTTGTTTTATTTGAGAGAAAAAATCATTAATTATTACCTGTTACAATACTGGAAAAACTTGGTTCTGGATGTTGGGAAGACCGCAGTTCCTGATATTGGTTAACCCGCTGTTCTTGTTGTTGGGAAGCCCGCAGTTCCTGATGTTGGGAAACCCGCAGTTCCTGATGTTGGGAAGCCCGCTGTTCCTGATGTTGGGAAGCCCGCTGTTCCTGATGTTGGGAAGCCCGCTGTTCCTGATGTTGGGAAGCCCGCTGTTCTGGTTGTGGGGAAGCCCGCTGTTCTGGTTGTGGGGAAGCCCGCAGTTCCGGATATTGGTTGACCTGCTGTTCTGGTTGTGGGGAAGCCCTCAGTTCTGGATATTGGTTAACTTGCGGTTCAGGGTGTCGGGAAGCCAGTTGTTCTTTATGTTGGTTGTGACTGTTTGAATGTTCGGGATATTTTTCAGCTCCTGTGATATATTTAAAAAAATATTCAAACTCTCAACGTTAAATAGATCAGCTCTATTCCTCTTAATATATATCATAAAGTTTACCATTATAATTATCTGCATCTCTCTCATATATAGCATTGAAGACTGGAGTTTTTTCTAAACCGTTCCTTCTTGCTATTAGATACTAAATATTACAAATAAAAAATATTTTGTACCTGATAATGGTGAATGATGCTTTGCAATTGGTATAATTTTCTTTAAAGAGATAGCTGGTGGGAATATAGTTTCTGAACGTTGCTTTTTAACTAAACGTTTTTTGAGATTAGTTGATTTTGACAGAGTTCCTCCATCTGCCTTTTTCTTTTGTGCCTCTAAGAAATCCGCTTCTATATATAAATAACGAATCAAAAGTTATATTTTTCATCATATCAGCGCTACCATGAATAGCAATTTCAATAGTTAAACAGCCATAAAAAAAGTACATGTCAGTATCTGGGATTTTCCGCCTATACCCACAAGTTACAAACACAATTTTAAAATCTTATGTGGGCAATGACGTTACGTCCCAAGAAAATTAACAACCTATTCAACTGTTACTAAAACTCTCGAATAAAATCTTATTATAAATGGTCTATTCTTAATTTACACCTTTCAAATTAGCATTACTAGAACCTACCAGCTGGATCAGAAAGCATTTCGTCACTCGAAGAAGTTATATATTTCCTTTTTTGTCGTTTTCCACGCCCAAATTCAGTTTCACTGCACATATCTGAAGTCACTTCTGCCCTGTTTAATTTTTCTCTTGCCTTGTCATACGAGCCTTAAAAACAAATCAATTAGGCGAGTTTTTTAGCTATTACTAAAATCTTGCAATATACATGTTGTGTATAAAATTCTTATTTTATAGAATTTCCAATCTGAAGGTGCAGGTCTACATTCTCTTATAAGCTTATTCATGTCATATTTCCCAGTTGCATCAGGCCAAGCGCATTTATTATCAGAGCACCAACTAAGTGGGACCACTTGTACTACATCCTCCTCTAAAAAACAAATTACAGCATACATGTTCATCTGAAAAATGTTAACCTTAAATTAGTTAAAAACTTCACAATTAGCTGCAAGAAAAGAAACATTTTAGACACTAACCAATTAGGCTAAATGAAGCAAAGGGAATACATAGAATGTCCCTTTTCCGACATTGGGAATTAGAATACACTTTTTCTTTAAACTTAGGAGGGAAAATATTTGCGTATCATGAGATGCTTTTCCTTCGAAAATTCCCAACTCGGAAGAATTTAGCGGATACGTGTATACATTTTCCGAAAAACTAATTGTATTGCAACACACAAAAACATCAGCCTTATTTCCTGGATACGTAAATATAGCTTTTACAATAATGCATTCTTTTGATTCTAATTGGAAACATTGATTTCCATCTTCGGTTGTAACTGTGAACTTTGGGGTAACTGCTTTTTGGTAGCACGTAGAGTTTCGAGGTGCATTTTTATCACAACATTTCAGTTCACCCTTTAGTACTATTTTTTTCAAACGTGGTATATCTTTAGTTAAACTTGGACATTCACTCAACCGCCTAATTAACTGTTGGAGTGGCTTATTACTGGCTCGGAGTTTCTTTTTTAAAAATTGTAAGTAGTTTTCGAAGGGAAACGCGCTGAAAGAATCTAGTGGCCCAAACAGTTTAACGTCATTGACTATGTGGCTCAAGGCATGAACATTCATTACAACAAAGTTTTGCCCATATAATTGAGACGATAATGTTATGAAGCTCTTTATTAGGTCTTTTGCGCAGTCAGAGAAATCGTAACAAAGTTCTGGGTTAGCTAAGATGGAGGTAGCGCAATGCAGTAATAGAAAGTGCTTTACAACATCTAAGTTTTGGTTACCAGTGATAGCAATTACTCCGGTGTAAAGCAAAAATTGACGATACTCAGTTGCTTTCCATCTTTCCAAATATTTCAAAGACCTAGGCTTTCGTGCAAATTCCATTGGAATGTATTTAACGTAACTACCTAGATTTTGCGAAACAGAGATTATTGCTTGTGCACTCATTTTAACATTGAATGTTCCTTTTTTCACCCAGCAAAGCATCATCCTTTTCACAACTCCAAGACAAATTAGATGCATATAATCATGCGGGAATTGTTTTACAATGTCTATTTCTAATTCTAGCAAAGGGGAGTTTTCACCAGCCAAATGATATTCATCGTCCTCCTGGTTTAAGAAGGACTCATGGGTTCTTAAAGAGCAATTTAGGTCCAAAAATATTGTTGTATTTTCAGGACGTTCTCCGTGGACTAGGCATTTATCACAAGATGAAAATCCAGTATGGCCTTTTGTATTTTTAACCAACGCCTTAGCGGGTGTATCCATTATAAATGGACCGTTTAACGAACATTTATAAGTTCTGCCTTGGAAGACAAAGCCACTTCGATGTAGTTCTTGGAGCTCATTAATGACAGGCCCTAAATATTCTTTAAGTGATAAGGGTTTAGATTCTCCGAAAAATATTCCTACTGGAAAAGGCTTTCCAATCATACCATTTGCGAAACTAAACACGCATACCAAAATTGGCCAAAAACTCTTGCCCGAGCTTTTGTGTAGCGGCAACCCATCAATATTAATCGCAAATGATATGTCTTCTTCATATTCAGGATAACTTTCTAAATGCTGGTTCAATCCATTTTCGAAACCGATGTGGTAGTATTCCCCACCACTGATTAATTTTACTTCGGTTTGTCTTTGAGTATTCAAAAGGGTTCTTCCATCTTTAGGTAAATCCAGACCGTGTTTAGTAAGGATACCTAATAAGTCATTCAAACTAGAGAAAGTCACATTGTGATCAAGAGCCCATTTCCTTATATCAGATTGAATATTTAAACATTCCTGATCATTTTCTAGAGAACTGTCAGAACTAAATACGCTTGAGTCAGAAATATTTAATTCAGTTTCCCCACCGTCTTCACTCGCGTCACTAATTAAATTACACATGGGAATATTTTCCACAAAGACAGGATTTTGCCTTAGGTTTACACCGCTAATAGTTGCATCTGGGCGAGGCATATCTGGTACGTGAATAGCAACATCTTTGGACAAAGGCCTAGCTTCAGCTACCTGTTCTACAACATTACCTAAATATGCCCTTTTAATTCTATACATTTGCCTCTCACTCAATTCCTGGTCACTGTCACTTTCATCCATTTTATCTTATTAAACCTTAAAACAAGGCTTACTTTTCATTTGAAACTGGATTATTCCGTCCACGTAGAATGACTAAATCGATAACGTGCCCAAACAACAACCACGCGCGCACAGTGAAATATGGCGACCAAAGAACGCCTCGGGAACAACAACGCCGATGAAACAATAACGTACATGCATTAACCGTTTCTCCTCGATCGTCTTCTTCGTTCCGCCATGTAAGAGCTGCGCGAACTCGACTGCGCATCTGTTACGTCACCGTCGGCCAAAACGCCGAAAAGTAGTTGGCATATCTGTCAAGCCAAAATAAGTGTTCGGACTATTGGTTGGCCCAGAGTTGGCCAAATACTCCGACTCTTAGCCAACTGGCCAACTGTTGGCCAACATATTAGCCAACACCTTCGTGCTGATCGGGTATGGGTACTTCTGGGAGCTCGTTATCAGTTATATCAATCAATTAAGGGGAGTCGATTATAATCATTTCAGGGGTATCAACTAAATTAATTTCTGGGTATTGTACACCTTTCATTTCATTTTAATGCCAATTTACTTTGAAAATTGTCAACGTGGTATTTCCAAAACTCTCCGTCGAGTAGCAAAGGGTTTTTCCAAATACTCAAGTGGGTTAATATCTGCCGTCAATCATTAGAGGCAGTTTAAACTGTCAGAGAGAGAGAGACAGCCAATAGAATTTGAGGGTTATTTGAAGTTTAGATCACGTGATGAATTATTCTCAACAAGATAGGAATAAATTAATCTTACACGCGTCATTTCTCTTCGGCACATTGACGAGTAAAGACCTGCTGACGGATCGCTCAGTCTTTTCTACAGCTCGACAAAGGATTTCTACCCGTAAAGTAAGTAACTATTTTTTCTTGGTAATAGACTATATTTTTAGACATATTTAAAACAATTTGCATATTGAAAAAAAGCGTTTATATTGAGAATTTTAGCGTAGAAATTTAACCATATTGATAAAATTAGGTTTAGTAGACTTAGGGGTAAATGTAGGCTTAGAGAATGTATCATTTGAAACTATAGAACGTATTTGGTCTAGATCAGCTATGGACATTGAAGTGTATCGACTTGAAACGTTTCGTCACTGGAAAAATCCGCACGTCACTAAGGAGCAACTAGCGAAGGCTGGATTCTACTGCTGCTAAACACTACAAATACGTGAGTTAGAACTTTTAATTAAATTAAGTTGCAGGAGATCGTTTCACCCCATTTAAATGCCTGTAAACTTAACTATTTTAATTTGTTTTAATTGTGTAATGTACAAGATAACCATCTAATGGAATATCTGATAGTACCTACTAACATGTAAAACAAAGTTCTAAAATAAAAAATTAAATGTAAATAACTTGTTTTTATTGCCTAGAGATTAGAAATTAAGGGGTTCGGAAGCGATAAGCAAACGGGTAAAAATCTAATCTCCAGATATCTGCACGAGCAAAACTAATTTTGGAGAATGGGGATGGGGGAAAGCAACTGGTGAACGAGAGATAAAGTATCCAGTGAATGGGGGTGGGGGAAAGCAACTGGTGAACGAGAGATAAAGTATCCAGTGAATGGGGGTGGGGGAAAGCAACTGGTGAACGAGAGATAAAGTATCCAGTGAATGGGGGTGGGGGAAAGCAGCTGGTGAACGCTTCGTTTTTCCAACTGCAATTCGGATGTACCCAAAAATGGACCAAAATGGACCAAATGTACCCTGAAAACGACCAAAGTCACCATTTTTGGCCCTATGTACCCCATTTCGGACCAAATGTACCCCAAACTGGACCTTTTAGCTTTATTGTAATGTTAAACTCCCATAGAGATTCCCCTAAAAAGAATAATAAACTGGCGGTCCAATTTTGGGTACTGTAATTTAATTTAAATAACTTGTTATTATTGCTTATATCCTAGAAATTAAAAGGGTTTGGAAGCGAAAAGAATTTCTGGTGATTGGGGAAAAGCAAACGGGTAACATCTAATCTCCAGATATCTGCACGAAGAAAACTAATTTTGGAGAATGGGGAGGGTTGGAAGGGGGAAAGGAGCCAGCGAATGGAGGGTGGACGGAACCAGTGAATGGGGGAAAAGAGTTTTATGTCCTTCCAGTGAGTGGGGTTAGCAACGGGGGAAAGCAGCTGGTGAACGAGAGAGATAATGTATCCAGTGAATGGGGGTGGGGAAAAGCAGCTGGTGAACGAGAGAGAATCTGGTGATTAGAAATTCTGGTGATTAAGGGAGGAAAGCAGCGGGTGAACGGCGGGAGCCAAGCAACAGCTTTGTGTCCTTCTGGTGAATGAGAATTTCATTCTCATTCACCAGCGGAACATCCCTTTCTCTAATTTCAGAGTAGACACTAAAGTTTTTATTTTAAATTCCAGTGCTGACCAGTCTTGGTTTTTAACCAAATATTCAAGATTATGCAGTGCACATTTTATCACTGGGAAAAAGTCTGATAATCCTCTAACTCCAGATTATATCCCATCGATTTTTCCATGGTCAAAAGTTGGAGAAGCTTATTTATCTATAGGCAGGCAAAACGTTGATCTTTTAAACAGATATATTAAAAGAAGAAGTAAAACCGAATCTCAAGTTAATGGTTCTGGTCATTCTGGAGATTATAATCAAAGTGAAATAACACTAACTCGCCAACCCAATGTTGCTTTGAAGAACGACCTGGAACTATAGAAATCCCATTTTTATTTTGCTCAATACTACCCAATAATGATGTTTCTCTGCAAGTCAACATTTCTTAAACAAAAACTACAGTCATACGATGGCTGGTAGTAGTTTCAAAAGCTTTCATGATGTTGTGGTACAATCAAATGTCCAAACCAAGGACATTGCGTGTGAAACTGCTCTAACGAAGCGAAAACATTTTGAGGGAATTGAATCAATAGAAGAACATCAACTGGTAAAATTGGGTGGTGTTACTTTTCTCCTTTTTAACATGTTGCTTGGACTCATTCCTGGTCAATTTGCGGCTCATGCCAAATTTCAAAAGAAAACCGCCTATTTATATTCCCAATGAAAATGAAGTTGGGCTTAAGTTCATCAGCTTTGGGCGTCATTTGGGGCTTAGACCGAACCACAGTTGGAATAACATTTACGGATGTTTTAGTAGCGCTCTCGGACTGAACTAAAGATTGGATCTATTGGCCAAGTATGTTCGCGATAAAATCAACAATTCCAGAGTCCTTCAAAAGGGAATATCCAGACTGCAAGGCAATGGTTGACTGCACAGAAATAAAAGTGGAAAAACCTGCCTCAGTAGAACAACAGGTTATGAAGTAGATACACTCATCATAGAAATACTTCAAAATATTTAATTCAAACTTGCCGCCAAATTTAAGGAGGTAATTTTAAAACCATCTTGGATATTTATTTACTCTCCCCAATTTTTTTAAGATAATGGTTAAAATAAAAGCTTTCTAAAATAGGAACTTTTTCCATTAGGAAATTTTCATTTCGTTTAACTTTGACACTCAGGCTTTGTGTTTTTTTAATAAATAAATAAAATAGCAGCTCTAGCACATGTTACATAAATTGAGATCTGAATTTGAGTATAATAGATATGAGACTCTTTCAAAACAGTTTTTCCATTTTTATATTCCAAATAGGGAATGTTAATGCATTAGACCTGTAACTGCGTTTGAAAACGGCGGCGTACTCGCCTTAAGCCGAAACATGTCGCGCCTTTTCTTAGTTGAAATATTTTAATGTTTAAAATATCATAACAATAAATTGGCTTTATAGTGTATTTTAAATCGTTGTGTGTTTAATCCTTTTGCATAACTCTTACACTAGTTTGGAGTTACACATCGTATATATAGGGAATGTTAAATTTTCCATTAGCCTCACGAATTGCTTTTTCCTTACAAGTGGCTGGAAATTTAACTTCGAGCAGATAGAGTTCTTCATTTTTCAGAAATAACCCATCGGGGCTGCAGAAAAATCAAAAGCCAAATTTGATAAACTCGTACCTTGTGAAGTTCTTGAAATTTTTGGATCGCTTTACCTGAATTTTGAAATATTCACGGTTTTAAAAAACTTTCAACTAATTTATCTTGATCAGCTTTTCTTGTGATGATTCTATGGGCTTTTGAAGAAGCTGTTATTCTAATTGTCCACTCCTCCTTCCAGAGCTGAGATTCACTTTGATTAATGGTATTTAACGCAACATCTTTAACACCCGCTTCTTCCAATTTCACTTTCTTGTAGGCTTGTTGCTCCCCTTCCGTAAGATAGTCTTCAAAACACATTCGGGTAATTTTGATTAGTTTTACGGTTATCTCCACTCTTTCATAATGGTAAACTTTTGCAGTTTTCTGACTAGAAAGTATAAGGCTGATTAGGGAATTGAGATTTTCGTTTTCAAGTTTCTTTTCCACTTCATCTAGGAGATCATTCATAACTGAATTAACGATATCTTCTGTTTTAACTTGGACTTCAGCTCTTAACATTTCAGCCATTGGGCAATTAATGGAAAACAAATTTTCCAGAACAAATGGAATTTCTTTGCCATATTTAGGATTCCAAACTTCTACTCCTGATTTGGGTTATGTACGTCACTAACCGGAATAGCTTTACTATACTTCGCTAATTTCACTTGAGAAGGAACATTTCACTGACACCTTTCACTAGTTTTAGAATTTCTACTTTCCTCCGCATTAATGAACTTGATAAGAGCGAGAATGTGTTTACAGCGTTCACCAGCTCCAGCCATACATGTACAACGAGAGTTAGTGACTAGACGTTTGTCAGAAACCTAAAAATAATGATAGTTTGTTAAAATTACCTCTAACATCAATATTATTGAAATATGTATCTTACTTTGATTTCCACTAAATAAAGTTTTTATGGATAGATGTTTGGGGAAATACATGGGCTGTGATGATCTTTTACTATGCCCAAGTCCTCACTTTCATCGATAGGAAAGATACCAATATTAGCGAAATATCGACTGGCATTTTTATATTCCTTAACCTCGCAAACGTGACCGCTTTAGAAAAGCAATTCACCTTTATTTAAAGCTTCATGACGATTAAAGTTTTCCAGTTAAAATGGCGCGAAACCAACGTTACAACAACATCAGCCATGTTTCACTCAGATAGTTCCAGGGTTCATTAGTAGATCGAGCGCTGTCAAAAAATTCAAATCTTCCAGCGGGAAATTCTCGGGGCCTATCCCGCATTTCGCGAAAAGGTAAAAATAAAGACTCACCGAAACGAAGGCGTCTAGAATTTGCGTTGACGCTAATTACTTTTCAGTTCCTGAAAGATCCTTCACTGTCACAATAAAAAAACACGAACAAGGACTTTCTGTAACGAAAACTGTCATCAATCAGACTGTTAAAATCATACACGCTCTATTCAGCAAGCTTAATCGTCACTTTGACGCCAAGGATTTTGGAAAAGTCACCTATTTTTCATTCACTAAAAGAGTTTTCCATTGGGAACCTCCGAACACTCCCGGAGTGCTTCAAAATCAAAATCGTGTTCCATTGGGAAAAAAGGGGAAACTCCGAGAGGGAGGATCGTCTTCCATTGACCAAGGTACTTCCTCCCGGAGTGCTCCCAGCTGCCCCAACTCAAGAGTCGGAGGGAAACAAAAGAGTGCTCCGAAAACGTTTCGTATTTCATTTTGAGTTACCAGGATGAATCCTCCAAGCGCCTCCTACAGAGAGCAGTGACGTCATTAAAAAAATCCGGATCACACTCGGAGGTTCCCAATGGAAAACGCTATAAGTGGCGTAACACAACACTCTTTAGATTCCGAAAAGATAAATAAAGCCTAAACATTAAAAATTTCAAAACGAGTTGCGTAGAAACGGAAAGCCGAATAGTGGGAAAGTTGTGGAGAATAGTTCCTTTTAACGTTATTATTGAGTGGGGTGGCAAGCCAAACACTTCGACCTAAGATCCATTGTGCATCCCCAAACTGGGTAAACTTAAATAAGTCCTATTGCCGACATAAAGCTTAAAATCTGCCCGGCCGTGATATTAGAGACGTCATACGTCTCCAACCGATGCATACCCAAATGCTCAAACCTCTAGGCTGCATAGTAATCGCAGCTACAGAGTACATGTGAGGCAGTTTCCTCCTCAGCTAGACAAGATCTGCAAATCGGGTCATCACTGACCCCAATAAGCGTTAAATGTCTGTTAAGATGGCAGTGACCTGTAAGTAGGCCAGTAACAATCCTAATACTGGACCTAGAGAGCGAGAGTAATTCTCTAGCTCTTTGGCCTGCCTTTGACCCTCAATTTCAGACCATTGTCTGAGTTGACGATCCGACATAAACTTGGAGATTAAGCTGTTAGACAGACGCATATGAAAGTACCATAAACTGTGTCGAAATCGTGAGTCCTGTACGCGAACTTTGTCCTCCCATTCGCTTTTTTTGTTTTTGTTTACGAGAGAAACTCTACGCAGTTGCTCGCGAGTTACTAAACGAAGTGTATGGCAAATTTATCTTTTGAGTATTAAACTTAGTTCTTTATAGTTAAAACTTTGGTAATTCTTATTTCGAATATATAACTACACCTGTTACGATCCATTATTAACAGGTTATGGGTCCAGTACGCGTAAACTGCGCGTTATAAAGTGAAGAAAGTGATAGTTATTTTTATTCAATCCGATAAACCTTGGTCCTGAAAACCCCGGTCGCTAAGCCTAACGAAGATGGCTACGCAAGGCGAAGAATTCAAGATCAGTCGGTTATCAGCAGAGAAGTCGAATTACAACTCATGGGCCATACGAGTAAAGGCGGCACTCATTAGCAAAGGGCTATGGGAAGCTATTGATCCAGGCTACGGACCTAACATGTCAGATGCCGACAGAAAAGTAAATGACAAAGCGATATCATTTTTATTTCTATTAGTTGAGGATAATTATCTGGTGGTCACTTGAGAGCTAAGGACGCGTGGCAAACGCTATCGGATATGCACACCAAATTTGGTTTGTTGCATATCTTGCAACTCTTAAGAGACCTATTCAACATAAATAAAAGATCTGACGAGAGACTCCAGAATTATCTTGCGAGAATAATGGTTTTGCATAGAAAGCTTGAAGCGTGCGGATACGGCTTTACTGATAAAGAAGTTGCATTAATAATGTTATTAGGCCTCCCAAAATCATATGAAAACCTAATATTAACCTTGGAGCATGATATTGCAAATTTAACATCGCAATTGGTCAAGGCAAGATTATCCATCGAAGAGAAGCGACAGTGTAGACGAGACGAAGATAATCAACATTCCGACGAAGGATTACGCGGTGGAAAAGCTCTTATCACGCGTAAAAACACTAATTATAGAAACTCGAAAAACGCGTGGAAGCCGAACGATCGTTTTGTTATTTGTTTTTGCTGCGGCGCTGCGGGTCACATAGCGAACGAATGCCCAGAGAGAGAGAGAAGAATACCTCTACACACAAGCGGGACAAACAAGTCATCGCAAATAAACAGGAAGACTCGAAGATGGTTTCTTGTCACGAGACAGACACAGAGAAGGAGAAACTATCAGTCTGCAGTGTGGCACTCTACCTCAACGAGAAACGAAGAAGCGATGTAAACTTTAACGTCAACTTGTGGTACCTGGACATTGGGGCAACGGATCACATGTCTTCACGCAGGGATAGCATGAAAAATTTTAATAACACTTTCAAATCATCAGTTGAAGTTGCCAATAGAGAGGTTATACGAGTCGAGGGAAAGGGGGATATGGTATTATACACTGAAATAAACAAGACGTCGCTTAACATCCAGCTACACAACGTGTTATATGTACCAGAATTAGACGGAAACCTTCTATCCATCGGGCGTATAGAAGAAATAGGATATACGGTAACATTTGAAAATGGCGCGGCCATAATTAAACAACAAGATTGGAAAGCTATATTAAAAGCAACACGAGTCGGTAGACTCTATGCTGTCGAAGAAAAGAATATTAACGAAGTAATTAAAATTGTCAAATCAGCGAAAATTGTTAAGCACGATACTTGGCATAGAAGAATGGGCCATGTCCACGAAGACGCGTTACGCATTTTATTAAAAGAAGATTACACACCACTAGAGAAACCTTGTGAGATCTGTATTTTGGGAAAATTACGAAGGAAGCCATTCCCCAAAAATCAAGCGAAAAGAGCCACACGGCCATTAGAGCTCATACATTCTGACGTCCTGGGAAAAATCGATCCTACTTCAAAAGGTGGTGCGCATTACGTCGTGACATTTGTTGACGACTATTCTCGACGTATTGCAACGTATTTCATGAAATACAAAAGTGAAGCGTTTGATAAGTTCAAACTATTTAAGGAAAATGTGGAAGCTCAATTAGGACTCAAAATTGGCACACTGAGATCGGACAATGGAGGAGAATATATGAGTAGAGAATTCGACGACTACCTAAAGGAAAAAGGCATTAAACACCAACTTACTATTCCAGCTACACCGCAGCAGAATGGAGTCGCCGAACGCGTTAACCAAACGCTACTAGACATGACGAGGTGTTTACTACTGGATTCCGGAATTCCAAGAAATTTCTGGGCTGACGCCCTGAATACGGCGGTTTATTTACGAAACCGATGCCCTTCGAAGTCCATCAAAAATCAACTACCAGAAGAGCTGTGGACTGGACAGCCTACATCACTAGACAACGTACGAGCCTTTGGATGTCATGTTTGGACGGTCAAAGGAAAACTTGTCAAACGGACGAAACTGGATCCCAAGGCGGAAGAAACCGTCCTCATAGGATATCCTGAAGGAGTTAAAGGGTACAAATTATGGAACTACAAAACAGATAACATATTCGTTAGCCGTGATGTCGTTTTTGATGAACTCACCTATCCTTTGAAAAACAACGCCGAAATACCTCCTTTGACTACCATTACTGCTGAAAATAAAAACATCCAAGATTTTATTTTTGTTAACGAAGATTCGCAAACGGAATCAGATGAAGAAGATAACGTCACAGGATCGGAAGAAGATACCGTTGAAGAAAAAGACCATAAAGAGATTGAAGAAAACGCACCTTTGCAGGGGAAGCAATCAACAACTATAATTGATTTGACTGTTCATCCACAAACCAAAACATCAGGAGCTAACAGAGAAGAAGGAGTGGTAACACTTCAGCGATCAGAGCGATTAGCGCAAAAACAGCAGAACTGCAAAATGACGCAAGAACGACCAAATCTCAACCTCGATCCGGTAACAGTCAAAGAAGCTTTAACGGGTAACGACGCGGTTGAATGGACAAAAGCAATGACTGACGAAATCAATATTTTGAGAGACAACGAGACATGGACACTCGTACCACGACCGTCAGGGCGAAAAATCATTGGATCAAAGTGGATTTTTCGGAAGAAGTATAAACCAGACGGAACCCTTGAAAGGTACAGAGCACGCCTCGTAGCGAAAGGTTTCTCACAAGTCAGCGGTATTGATTACACAGACACATATTCGCCAGTTATGAAAATGAAAAGTTTTCGACTTTTGGTTGCACTTGCTGTGAAACGGAAATGGGTGATTCGACACATAGACATTTCAAGCGCTTATCTACATGGCACAATACAAGAAAATATATATATGCACCAACCAGAACTCTTTGTAGAAGAAGGAAAAGAAGACTGGGTATGTCATTTGCAAAAGAGTTTATATGGGTTGAAACAGTCCGGTCGTGAATGGAACAAGCATTTTGACGCGTTTCTCAAAACGGCAAACTTGACCAGGTCAAAGACAGACCCATGCATTTACTACAATCTCGACGATGGTATTATATTGGGAATATACGTAGATGACACTCCTTTAATCGCTCAAGATGATGAGACAGCCGATCATTTCATAAAGAAGTTAAAAGACGCTTTCGACATACATGACTTAGGCTTTGCAGAAAACGTGTTGTCCATTAGCATTACTAAAAACGAAGACGGATCATTATCATTAAGCCAAAAGACATACATCGAAAAATTGTTACAAACATTTGGAATGAGCAATTGTAAAGGGATAAAAACACCATTGGACATCAGTATTAAATTGACCAAACCATCTGACGAAGAATGGGCAAATGAAGAAAGCAATAACGACAACGTCCCATACAGACAGGCAGTGGGTAGTATCTTATACCTAGCAAGTATGACCAGACCTGATTTGTCGTTTCCCGCCACGTATCTTAGTCAATTCAATGAGCGATTCTCCACAGAACACTGGACAAGTGTGAAGCATGTCCTTCGTTACATTCAAAAAACAAAGGACTATAAACTAGTGTTTAACCACAATTCAGAGGGCCTCAAGGCATACAGCGACGCTGATTGGGCGAGAGATCAAACAGATAGGAAATCCTACAGTGGATATATTTTTATGGTAGGCGGCACCTCTATTTCATGGTGTAGTAGAAAACAAAAGCCAACCGCTCTATCAACCGTCAAAGCAGAGTATTTGGCAATGTGCGAAGCGACCAAAGAAATGCTTTGGATAACTAGCATATTAACAGAACTGGGCGAGAAGAACTTGGTAGAGATATCACCAATAATCCACGTTGACAATCAAGGAGCGATGTGTTTGGCAAAGAACCCAGTTAGTTCTGACAGAAGTAAACACATCGACATAAAACATTTCTTCCTCAGAGAAATGGTTGACGAAGGTAAAGTCGCTTTCAATTATGTCGCAACTGAAAACAAACTGGCCGACATGTTTACAAAACCACTCGGTGCATCGCACTTGAAAGAACATTGTGAACATTTTGGTCTTCGCTTGGACTAACACTACATCGACAAGGGGAAGTGTTAGACAGACGCATATGAAAGTACCATAAACTGTGTCGAAATCGTGAGTCCTGTACGCGAACTTTGTCCTCCCATTCGCTTTTGTTGTTTTTGTTTACGAGAGAAACTCTACGCAGTTGCTCGCGAGTTACTAAACGAAGTGTATGGCAAATTTATCTTTCGAGTATTAAACTTAGTTCTTTATAGTTAAAACTTTGGTAATTCTTATTTCGAATATATAACTACACCTGTTACGATCCATTATTAACATAAGCCGCGTACAAGTCCTCGGGAGATGGGGAGAGCAGGTTCTGGACCAATGAACCCAGCCCTCGCACCTTCCTTGGCCAAGGCGTCGGCCCTTTCGTTCCCAAGATGCCCCTTATGCCCAGGGAATTGTGCAACCCAAGAGTGCAGAGGAGATCTAAGCAGCTAAAAACCAGTTTAGAAAGAATACTATACTGGCTGAGAGCTCTAAGAGCAGCCTGGCTATCTGAATAAATCTGGATAACCTTCCCATGATACCCCTGATGTAAACAGTGAGCAACACAGGAGCAAATGGCAAAAATTTCAGCCTGGAATACACTAGTGTGTATCCCTAGGCTTTCATAAAAGCCAAAATTATTAATAAGGCAATACATCTCCGCACCAGTGCCATAGTGTGTCTTAGACCCATCAGTGAACCAGACGATCTCTCCTCTGGTACCGAGGGTCAAGTCAAAAGGTTTACTAAAGTGGAGTTTAGTAACCATCAGATCAGAGCCCATTGTTAAAATCGGCATCTGATTGGACATATCTCGGAAGAGCTTGGTGTGGCTATGCTCCCAATTATTAGCCTTCCACCAGCCATTTTGGTTAAGCCTATAGGCACCTAAAAGGGCAGCTTCCTCAATAAAAAGGTGGAGAGGAAGCATATTCAGGAGTATTTCCAGAGAAGCGCTTGGGGCTGTTCTCATGGCTCCTGTAATGCCGACACAAGCCAGCCTTTGCAGAGTGCGCAGATCAAACTGCACAGTCCTTAAAGTAACCCTTGGCCACCAGATGACAGCTGCATAAGACAGGATAGGTCTGATGATCATGGTGTACAGCCAGTTCACAGCCCTGGGGCTTAAGCCCCAGGTCTTGCTAACTGCACTTCTAGTTCTCCAAAATAACATTTTGGGTCAAGGTGTGGTTTCCATATTAGTTTGCTATCCAGGATGACCCTGAGGTACTTCACCTCGGTGCTCTTCACTAGGTCCTTTCCAAATAAGAAAATACCCTCAAACATACCTTTTATCCTTCTACGAGTAAAAGGAACCAAGACAGTTTTATTAGGATTAACCATGAGGTTGACTTCCCTGCACCAGCTCTCAACTGATGCTAGGGCCTTCCTCATTACGTCCTTCACTGTTGCTGGGAATTTATCAGTAATGATGATAGCAATATCATCGGCGTAACCGAAACAGCGGCATCCTCCCCTGTTCAACCTCCGAACGAGTTCATCCACCACCAGGCACCACAGAAGGGGAGAAAGAACGCCCCCCTGTGGACAACCACGATTGGTGGAGACCATAAGGGAGTTACCCAGCAAGGAGGATACCACTTTTCGGTCAGTTAACATAGATTTGATCCAAAGGCACAATGTGTCATTGATACCAAACCTTTTCGCAGCCTTAAGTATAACTGCGCTGGAGACCTTATCAATATCAAGAAAAACTGCTAACGCAATTTCCTTGTGCTCAATTGCTTTTTCCAGGCAGCTGCTGATACCATGGAGGGCGATCTCAGTAGACCTGCCCTTCTGGTAAGCATGCTGCGCAGCCGACAGAGGAGAGTTGCAAAGAACCTCCTCCCTAATGTAGTTGTCCACCATTTTCTCCAGAATTTTTAGGAGAAAAGAGGTAAGACTAATTGGCCTAAATGCCTTAGCTTCCAGGTAATCAGATTTACCAGGCTTAGGTATGAAGATCGCTTGAGAAAGCTTCCAGGTGCTAGGTAAATGCCCTAGAGCAATACAAGCCCTGTAGATTCTCAGCAGCATAGGGCATAGAATATCAATGCCCTCCTGTAGAGGATAGGAAAAATCCCATCCGGTCCCGGGGACTTATAGGGTTTAAATGACTTTACAGCCCATATAAGTCTGGAATGCGTGGCGACCTTATTCGCCACTGCCCAATCTTCCCTTTTGGTTCGATTGATCCTCAAGGGCGATTGTCAGTGTTACCATTGCTAGTGAGCTTAGAGTCCGGAAAGTGTACATCTAACATATGTGTCAGAGTGTCCTTACCAGACGTGGAAAAACTACCATCTTTCAACTTAATGGTGTCAAGATGCTTAGTATTATCGTGTGCCGAAATTTGCATTAATTTGGCCGTACTGGGAACATCCGCTATGTTCTCACAGAAGTCTCTCCATGAAGCCTTCTTGGCATCGCGGATAGACTTGTGGTAGGTGGTGAGGGTGCGTTTATAGGCATCCCAATCACCCCCTTCTTTGCCCTATTAAAGAGCCTACGAGTTTCCTTGCGCAGCCTGCCAATCTCGTTGTTCCACCAAGGCACTAGCGTTGGCCGGTTGGCAGGCTTTGCCGGACAGTTGCGGTGATAGGAGTCGATAATGGACTGTTGAACGCATTCAACAGCCAAATCAAAATCCAACACCAATGACAGCCGTGGCTTATCACCCTTTAGGAAGAAATTTAAGTCTTCCCTGTAACCGGACCAATCTGTGCCCCTAGGGTTACGAATAGTGGTACAAGCCCATACAGGTTTGACCAGAATATTGAAGCAAATGTGTCTGTGATCCGACAAAGACGGTTCGTTAGACACATGCCAGTTCTTGATTTTATCTGCGACATTTACTGTACACAGTGTGAGATCAATGACCTCACTTCTGTTAGAAGTAACAAAAGTTGGTACATTGTTCTTATTCAAGATGTGAAGTCTGGTACTAACCAGATATTCCATTAAGTCGTTACCGCGCTGGTTGCAGTCTGAGCTGCCCCAGATTTCGTGGTGTGCATTAACATCGCAACCGATGACTAGCCTCCTCCCCGAACCCTCACAGTAGTTGACCAATCTGGTCACCCCCTGCGAGGGAGGGGGGAGAGCATCGTCGTATGGTAGGTATGCCATAGTAACCTCCCCACCTTCCGTGATGAGCTTTACCGTGGCAATATCCCTGGAGGTGTGCACTGAGAGCGGAAGGGCATGAATGCCCTTGCGTGTCAGTGCACAAGCCCTGGGTGTAGCAGAGTTATAATCATAGAATATATTACCTGCATTTTGGAGAACAAGTATCTTTCCATTGGCAGTCCATGGCTCCTGTATGAGAGCGACGTCGAAGCTCTCCTTTGCGAACCTCCTACAGAGAACTGCAGTGGCTGCCTTGCAGTGGTGCAAATTAATTTGCAGCACCTTTACACTCATCTTGGTTTAAGGTGAGCTCGGTTGCAGGCCTTAGATGTCTATTCAGACACAGTGGTGGTTGTGTTTGTGGAAACCCCAACACACCCACCGGTCTGACTTACATTCCTAGCCTGCCCCCCTGTTGCACCCTCCTGTGGTACAACCTCTTTGATCTCGTCGGTGTCCGACAAAGCAAAGGCCTTTAGCTCCTCCACGAGATTATCTTCCATTGGAATGTCCTCTCCGGAGTCCCCGCCAGCCAGAGCCTCATCTTCCATCCTTGAGATCTCCAAGGCAGAGGGTTCGACTGAACCACCCTCCTTTACAGGATCCACCGGAGCTGTCGGGTCAGGTTCATGAAGTATCTTAAAGATACCACTGTCCAGACCCGTTAAGGCTCGGTGCCCTGCCTCCTTGATAGCCTTAACCGACTCTCCATCCACCTGGAAGATCCGCGGATGGCAGTCGGCTCATCGACTTTATTTACGACCTTCCAACATTGCGTATTTAGCGCGTTGTTGTAGGTCCTGAGTCTACGAAGGAGGACATTGCCATCCTTGGTGTAGACGTCCTTGGTGCGGAAGGCTACCTTGAAAGGTTTCGGTAGGTCGACGGCCTTCATTACTGAAAGCCGTGACCCCCCGGATACCAATTCCTTCTGGTCAAATCCTCCCACCAACCAATCCGCTGTAAACGCATCCTTACAGAGGTAGTGAATGGCGCCCCCAACCAGCTGAAAGTTCCCAAAACAAGGTAGAGGGTCTCCCGAAGGTGACCCATCTATCCGCTTCAGGACCTCACGCTGGATGGTGCCCATTTCCTCTGCGGAGATGGTTTTCACAGGATAGCCTTCTTTAACGATGGCCATCTTTGTGGAGCTTAAGGTTTCGCTATAGGTTTGGTCGTGAGACTTCACCTTTTTGGAAACCTGAGACTGGGAATCGGGGGAGTCATTTTCCCTGGAACGTTTTGAAAGTGATGGCGGGGGGTCGTCCTTACCAGAGACCTCCTCCTGCATCAATCTTTCCCTGCGGCGTCGATTCCGCTTTTGAGTTTTACTGAGGGGTTTCTCCCCCTTGAACCCTTGCTTCACCGACTGGGTCTTGCCAGAGGCAGACCCTTGAAGACTAGGCCGGGTTCTTGTAGGGGAAAGTCCCCCCTCCAGGTTAGAAACAGGGGGGTAACATCCGAAGATGAACCCGCCCCTTGCTTTGGGTCGGGTTCTTTCGAACCCTCCCCTTGCTTTGGGTTGGGTCCTTTCAAACCCTCCCCTTGCTTTGGGTTGGGTCCTTTCGAACCCTCCCCTTGCTTTGGGTTGGGTCCTTTCGAACCCTCCCCTTGCTTAAGGCCGGGTTCTTTCGAACCCTTGCCCGGTTTTTGCATGAAGGGTTTCCCCTCCACATGTTACTCCCTTCCACCACGAAGAGGTACAAGGTTGCAGTTTATGGAAGGGTCCTTTTAACGTTACATTTCGTATTTACTATTCTGCACCACTCTCGCCCTATTCGGCTTTCCGTTGCTACGCAACTCGTTTTGAAATTTTTAAGAGTGCGAACCAGGATACACGTGGCCAGATTGGCACTTAGAGCCCCCAGGAGTTTTATTTTGGGTGGTTTAGTTTTCTGAAACGAAAAAGATCGGTCTATTCGAAGTTGTTTCGAATTCAGAACAAGACTCGAATGCTAAACTTTCACCATTAACAGTAATTATCCAAAATAGAAGTAGCGTATACATATAATTACATAAACACACAATATAGTTCCGGTTATAGCTATATAAAATTTTTTAATATAATAATATAAATTTTGTGGTTGGGTAAACAAAGCAATAAAAAAGATTATTATTGTGCGGCGTAATTAAGTCACGCGATATTTAATGTGCTTTTATAACTAATTGTTTTGCGTTAGCTTCGCGCAAGTATGAAACGACAAACCACGAGACCTAAAAAATTGACGACGATAGCGTCGTTAACTATTCAATCTCAATATAAAATTCATATAAATAATGTAAGTTAATATGCAGGTTTTTCATTTACAATTGATATATACATGTATATACGGAAAGGAAGCTTTTGATGATATTGTTTCCTCGGAATAGGATAAATGTTTGTCGGTTGCTCTCGTGTTAATGCATTCGTCATTTAAACTTTATCTAATATAAAAACTAAAAATGTTAGAGACATTCCTATTTAAAAACAAGAGTTGCTAAGATAAGAGTAACTCAAATAGATTTTTATACTAACCAGTGATTTTTAAGGCTCACCACCTAAGTCATCTAGCCACTTTTAATGCCTTAATCAGGCGGCCGGGTTATAATGCGTAGGAGGGTGGTGGCAAGCTCTACATGCCACGTGAGCCAACAGCTTCCTACACTTACTATTACCGTTAACCTCTACAAATTTACTGAGTCAATCCTCCATATTTTTATCATCTAAGTTTTGGAATTTCAGGGGTATTATGTATTCATTCGAGAATCCGGTGTCACTTAAGAGAAACACAGGATGGCGAAATTTTCATCCTCGTTATACACAGATATATTACATCTTACCTCCATCAACCCCAAAGAAATTCCAAAGAATCTTGATCGGAAACTGTTTCATATTGAGCCGAAGGTAAAACACTAAAAAATTAGGGCCCGGTGCAGAGACGTTTTTAAGAATCGCAAAATAGCGATTCCTCGCTAAATTAACAGAAAGGGGGCACGGTTTCGGAAAATCGCGAGGTCTACGCCAAATCGGTTTGCAGAGACACGGCTCCCTGGCGCTCACGCTGCTCGCGCAGCGTGAGCGCGTGCAGGGAGCCGTGGCAGAGACATCGCGATCGCAAAATAAACAGGAATATGTTTTGTTTATTTTGCGAAAATTGGCACAGGCAAGGCCAAACGTAAGAATGCAGTTTCCTGTGTGGAACGAGAGGATGGCACGCTGACAGAGGGACTTACCGAAACATATGAAACTATTCTTAATTCTCTTTTTTAAGACGACTCGCATGAAGATGACTTTGAAGTACACAAGGAAATCAGAGAGTCAGTCGAAGCTCCTTACGTCGAGTCGGACGATGTAGAGTTTAAAGAAGATGAAGTACTTAATGTCATTGATTACTTCAAAAGGGGCAAAGCTCCGGGTTTCGATGGCATTACTATCGAATTCTTTAAGATTATGTTCTTCGTCTGTCCCTTGGTTTTCGTGCGACTCTACAATGCATGTTTGAGTCTTGGGTACTTTCAAAAAATTTTGAAAGTTGCAAGGATTGCATTAATTTATAAGGAAGGGAGAGATAGGTGGAATGCTCGATCATACCGTCCGATCTCTCTACTGTCAGTAGTGGGTAAGGTTCTTGACAAACTCCTGTCAAGAAGACTGTAATACTCTCTTCATAAGAGATGTCTCATTAATTCAGCCCAATATGGGTTCAAGCATGGCCGCTCTACGACGCGTGCTCTTTATAACATCGTCGAATGCGTCAATCACAACAAAGAGAGTGGTTTGCACACTAGTCTAATCTCCCTTGACATAGAGGGGGCCTTTGACAATGTCTGGGCGCCGCTGGTCCTCTCAGGACTCCAGCAAGTTGCTTGTCCAAGAAACCTGTATTTTTTATACAAAAGGTTTTTCAGCAACAGAATTGCTTCGATTGATGTAGGCGGTAGTGTTCTTAGCAAGTCACTTACCAAGGGGTGTCCGCAGGGTTCTTGTAGCGGACCTCTACTCTTCAATTTAGTCATGGATGGCGCTCTAAGTCTGGTTTACCCGGCTGCGAGTGCTATTTAGGCCTTTGCAGATGACCTACAGGCGATGGTCTGGAGTTCCTCGAGGCGTGACCTTGAGGTCCTCGGTAACGAAGTTCTGGATACTCTCAATAAGTGGAGTTCAATTTATAAATTGAAGTTCTGCGCTAGGAAGTCCGTTGCAATCACATTTGCGAAAACAAGGGTGATGAATCGGCTTCCTATTTTTTCTCTTAGTAATGAGAGAATCCTTAATGTCAAAACCGTTAAGGTTTTGGGCGTTACCTTGGATCAAATGTTGTGCTTCTTGCCTCACTTAGAGGAGGTTAAGAATAAGGTTACTCGTCTCGTTCAGTCCATTGCTTGGTTTGCAAAGGTCGAGTGGGGTCTGGACTATAGGGCGTTGAGAGTGGTATATAAAGGTTGCATTGAGCGTATTGTCACTTACGGTGCTGGCACATGGTGGCACGAGATTGAGAACTCTTTAATGGTTCGAAAGCTCAGGTCAATCCAACGAATAGCGGCTCTACGAGTCTGCTGTGCGTATCGTACAATATCTACCGATGCGTTATTGGTAATCACCAACTTAACCCCGATAGAAAACGTTGTAAGTGAGGAAGCAACCATCTTTAGGTCTTTTTACCCACAGATGTGCGCTAAACACTGTGAATACAATGTTATAGGTGGAAATTTTCTTTACCCGGGCGATCCTTGGGCAGGACACCCATCCTCTCGTGTAGAGATTTCAAGTGGAGACGCTCTTCCCACTAATGCAGGTTTAGAGATCTTCTCCGATGGCTCACTATCGGAGAATGCCGCTTCTTCGGCATTGGTGGTCTTCTCAAACGGATTGGAACTCGTGTCAAAGACATTTCGTCTAGACATGAGTTATAATCCTAGAATTTTTTATATTGAGCTTTACTCCATATTGGAGAGCATTAAGTGGTTCGTTACTGAGCGACCCCACAATGAAGAGGTATCTATCTTTAGTGATAGTTTATCTTCTCTACGAGCCATTAGAAATCCTTCCAACCTTTATGGAATGTGTGCTAACATTAGGGATTTGATAAAAAATCATGGTGCTAGAATCACCCTTAACTGGTATTCTAGGTAACGAGAGAGCGGATGCGCTGGCTAAGGGCGCATTAACAAATCAGGCGTTTCATTCTATAAAACCCGATAAGGGTAGTATTAAAAATATTTTGAGGGGCATTACCAAGAGGCATTGGCAGAGTAGTTGGAGCGCCAGCAATAAAGGCAATGTTACGAGGAATTTTATTCCTAACGTGGGCGACAATGCGATCAACCCTAATCACTTCTCAACGCAAGTTCTCAGTGGTCACGGCAAGTTTCCTAGCTACTTGTATAGTTTAGGACATGTGCTCAGTCCTGCCTGTGTTTGTGGGTCAGACACTCACACTCCATCTGGTCCCTAGGGACAACCTTGGAGATATGAAACTTGCAGACAAGATGATTGTATTCGATAAAATCATGCGTTTTATTACCAGCAACTTGTTGGTTTTTTATAATTTTAATTGTCCTTTCCGTTTTATTTATTTTAATCTTGTTACCCTTCTATTGGTTTTTTATCCATGTTGTTGTCAGAACCGTCCCTTGGGTAGGGCGAGAGGGGCAGGGGCCCAGGGCGCCAAAATGTTATGGGCGCAAAATCGATGATTTTCATTTTTCTGAAACATTAAAAAAATTCTACTTAAGGTTCTGGGGGCGCCATTTTGGTTTTTGGCCCAGGGCGCCATTGGGACTAGGTACGGCTCTGGTTGTTGTTTTTACTTTTTATTCAAAAAAGAAAAATTAGCGGGATTTGTCTTTTATACAACTTAGTTGTATAATTCGTGGTACCCCCAGCAGTGCCTAGTGGAATTGGGGGTATATAAATATTGTGTATTTTGCGAGAGGTCTACGGCAGTCGCTAGCCGCCGAAAAGCTCGCTAAAACAATGGGGGATAGCGGTACGCAAAGAGCTCGGGAAATAAATTGAGAAGTAAACTCTTTTTACCTACTTTGAAAGATAAATAATAAAACACGATAGATCAGAATCTTTTAAATTATTTAAATTTGAATTTCTAGCTCACTATAGCTTTCCGAAAAATGTCTTTGTCAAATTATGGTCAGAGCCAAGGCCTAACTACGATCACGATTTACGAAACACTAAAATAAGCAAGCCACTCTTAGCAACTTTACAGGTAAGAATAAATTATAATAGGGAATCTTATACATTACTTCTTTGGGTGTATTCTAATCCTTGGTTTAATTATAGATCCTTATTTGCTGGTAGTGTATGCACTGGGTTTAACTAATGAGTCAGTAATGACATGGTGAATTGGTTCAGTGTATCAAAGATCTTTAACTATCAATCAGCGTTTATACCAATTCATCTACCAAGAAGAAACCTTTCCTTAGGTAGACTAGGAGTTGCGATAAAAGATGTATTGGAATAGTCGAGTTTATTTGGCATGCATCAAGAGCTTACCGAGCCAATTTGATGTAGTACCTTAAAAGTGTTTGACAGTTAAATGTACACGCTTATATCATTTGTTACCATATATACCTTGAATAGATAATTAGGTAGAATAACAACTTATATCAAAAAGCAGGACCATTGTGTGATCAATATATTTAGCTATAAATTGTTTTAGACAATTATCAGTTTTTGTACACTCGTGAAATGGCTGTTTTTTTATTTATTTATTTATTTATTTATTTATTTATTTATTTATTTTATAACTGGATTTATTTTAATTGCTATCGGCTAAGTTTTGAAATAAATATTTTCCGAAAAACCAAATGATATGGCTCATTTTCTAACATTCTTTTCGGAAAATGTTGGCTTATAATAGTAATTAATCTTATTTTGATTCGTTATTTTATTGGTATACAAACCATATTATAAAAATATTTTTTTTAAATAATAAAACCATTAAACTGTGTAATAAATGCAACAAATCTTATAAATAATAAGAGTAAGAAAATTATATAATCAGAAGAAACTAATTTGCATGCACTATTTTATGGCTTTTAAAAAAAATTTGGATAACCTCTCATTCTTCAGAAACTGATTTGCTTTCCCTTCTTGGCTATATTATATAAATATATTTTAATAAAATAAAGGATTTAACTATAAAAATTATAAAGCCTAATAATATAATTAGAGTAAGGAAATTATTAATTAGAAGAGCCAATATCCATGATCAAAATGCAAGCCAACCATAATCACGTGATAGCTTTTTTGCTAAAATAAATCGAGCTCTCCTATTGGTCCGTGACTTGGGTATAAAAATTCGGAAAAATAACAGCGTCGCCGATTAACAGGAATCGCTGAAACGTCTCTGCGCCACGATTTCGATTGCGAGGATCGCAAATAAACAGCTCGCTAAATCTGAATCGCTAAATTGCGATCCTGTTAAAATTAACAGGAATCGCAAAACGTCTCTGCACCAGGCCCAAAATGTTTCTATATTTCACGCGCCTTTTTTCTCATATCCTTGGCAGTTTTCTATTTAGATGTGAGGATCCCTAAAAGAATAATGAAATATTTTAATTTTAAGTTTTTGGGTTTATTCTTTGTTGCGCTGCTTCTTGTCTCCATCGTGAGAGATAAGTGAGTGCGTATGCCGATAAGGGGGCACCTGCGGGCGGGGGAAACGGGGGTGAAACGGGCCCCTATAGGGGCCCCCTTTTGCGGCAATATTCGGCGGGGTCAAAAGGTTAGCTGATTTACGATGTTAGGTCAATAGGTTATCTGCCCCTATGGACACGATGCAAACAGCCGTTAAATAAGGGTGAAACGGGCCCCTATAGGGCCCCCATTTTGCGTACATTTTCGGCGGGGTCAAAAGGTTAGCTGATTTACGATGTTAGGTCAATAGGTTATCTGCCCCTATGGACACGATGCAAACAGCCGTTAAATAGGTGTGAAACGGACCCCCTATAGGGGCCCCCATTTTGCGTACATTTTCGGCAGGTCAATAGGGCAATAGCTGGAGGCACCCCATTTTAGGGTCAATAGATGATTTACGGGGTTGATTTACGATGTTAGGTCAATAGGTTATCTGCCCCTATGGTGGTGACACGATGTTATGCAAACAGCCGGCCAGTCATAGTTAATAGCTGGAGGCACCCCCATTTTAGGTCAAAAGGTTAGCTGATTTACGATGTTATAGCCCATAAAACCCAGGTGCTAACCCATTTTAGGTCAATAGGTTATCTGCCCCTATGGCGGTGAAACGATGTTATGCAAACAGCCTACCCGTCATAGTTAATGTCGGGCACAATTCGAGTTGGTTTTCGCCGACAAACACTTTCGGGCCCCTAAGGGTAGCGTAAAATAGCGGGCGGTCATCGGTAAAAGTGTTTTGGAAAAAAAGAGCAGAGTGTATACAAATTATACGGTTTTATTTATATATTTTTCGAGTAGAGGCTGTATAATACGATTTACATTGAAAATACGTCTTTGGAAATGTATTTTATTTATATCATGGTAATTACGTCGATCTTCGTAGGGTATATACCAAAGTTCACTCAAAGGGTTGAAACGAACCATCTGAAATTAGCGTTTTTACGAGCATTTTCATTAAATGTTCTACCTCGAGGCGTTTGATGGTAAGAGTTACGATTACGTTGTCGCCGGGTCCCTCGGGGGTGGTTGTGGTTCCGCCGGAGATGTATTTTTCGGATGGCGGGATATCTTGGCCCTTCAAAGCGGCGGGTGACGGACAGTTGGGATAAAATTTGTCGTGTTCCGTTTGGGGTACGTCGCCGGATTCCCAACTGCCTAACTGTCCGTGGCAGAGGTAACATTCGACTATGCCGTCCGAGTCTACGGCGAAAAGTCCTGCGTGGGCCAAGTCTTCCTTGTTCACGTGTACGTTGTCCCATTGCTTGAACGTTTCTAGCCGACCGGTTACGGTGGTGAGATCCTCGTGACTAGCCATCCCGATTCTATTTGAGCTACGGAATAATATTTCTGGGTCTAAACCCCAAAATGACGTAATCTATAAAAATGACGTAATCTATAAAAATGACGTAATCTATAAAAATGACTCACTAAAGATGACGTAATCTACACCATGAAACGTAAAGATTACGTAGATGCGTTGTGGTTTTCATAAGCCAGCCGCTATGGGAAAGAGGAAGATGTCTCCGCTTAGAGTACCGAAGAAATGCTGGATATGCGCGGAAATATACCGGTCCGTGAGAGGTTTCAAACAACATTTAATGACACATTTATCGTGTAATACAATGAAAGAAGATTCGGATCTGGCGTGTGATTGTGATGCGAGTGAATCGCTCCATTACACGGAGGCCGAGGAAATGTCAGATGATAAAATTATCGATTATCTTAACGAACTTATTGTGGCATGTAAAAAGCGCGGTGCCACAATGGAATCAACCGAACCAACTACATCTAACCTGCCAGCCGAATTAAAAATGCCGACTGAAAAGGAAATGGCTGCTCTGATTTATTTTCAAGAATATTGTAAAACTAATCAAAGTCATAATATTAAAACCGCTGTAAAGAAAATGTGAATAAACGTTTTTATATTGAATACATTGTTATTTTTAAAGGTGACCGTATAAAGTAATTTTTACATGGGTAAATTGACACTTAATATTTTTAAAATACGTTTATAATATTTTTCCAACGTGGGCGAATGAATGGACACAATGAACTATTAATTACGTAATCTAAAAAATGACGCGCTGACATGATGTTATGCAAACAGCCAGTAGCTATAAATAAATCCAAATAGTTTAATGGGTCGAGCCTTTTGTGTTTTCGCCGACAAACACTTTCCCCCGTGTAACATTATTTTCAAACACTTTCACGATGCGCAAAGCTACCCGTCTTACGGAATATCGGCCCTAGGGGGGTAAAGGGTAGCTAGAGAATGGCCCTTACCCTCAGCGCGTAAAATAGACACAGCGGGTGTCCCCTCTCGCTAGCTAAAAGTGTCGTTTTGGTAAAAAAGAGCCGAGTGTATTATAAAAACGGTTTATTATTCTACGACATTCTATGATTTGTAGAGACCATGGCGAATAAATTGAAAAAGTGGCCCCCAACTTTTTACATCAGGTGTGGATTCTTAGCGCTAAAATCGTTATAACAAACGAGTGGTCCCACCAAAAATGTTTTTTTGGCGCGTAGAATTTTATGGAGGCCCATAAACTAGTAGCGGGAATAGAACCTCTTAACTATTTCAGTTTAAACTACGAGGGTTCTCATAGATTGTTGTTTTTACATCCCAAATGGCCCCTACATAGGGGGGTGCCCCCTCAAAGTGTGTATTTGGGGGTCCTTTTGGGTATAAAAACCCAGGGATTGGGTCCCTAAGACATCACAACTCTGGTCTTTTTTGTATCCAACCAAGTCCACTAGAAATCCATCTCCGCTGTTCTCGGATGAGGACGTAGCCATGTAAGTTTTTATCAATTTTTATATTTTTAGCTTGGTGATCTATTCCAAAATTAAATGGTAACCCTGTATGCGTAACAATTTCAATATGCATTATACTCGAGAATGGTAAAATAGTCTATATTTAAAGATAAAGTGCGAAAACTATATTTGTATAGTCGAAATGTATTTTAACGTATTAAAAGCAGAATTCACCTTTCTGACAAGAGTCTTACCCATCATACATACACCATCTAATCTGGAATCTATGTTTAACAATTGGATGAATTCATGTTTACGAAAGGTTCTTTTTAAACGTAACTTAGTATTAAAAGTAGAGTTAAGATGCTTTTATAGTATTTTCGATGTATTTGCATATCTGAACTGGCGGTTCAATTTTGGGTACACGGACCACTTACACGCTAATGATATTAAAATGAAGTTTAAAAATATTTCCATTTAAACGAGTCCCTCTTTTTATATCCGCAAAGTACTGAACGATTCTATCTTATGGATTTAAATAGTTCTAACAATAGTACAATTACAACATTTGAGAAAGACACTTTTCCCATTGTGAAAGTGGAATCCAAAATAAGAATCACTGTAAATTTAAATATAGACTATTTTACCCTTCTCGAGTAACTCTTTTTTTCTTTAAAAGCTGAAGAAATATTAGAAACGACATCAGTGATCAATTAATTGTTTCCGAGTATGACAGACGATTTTTGATATTAAAGAGTCATTTCTCAAAAGTAAGATTGTTTTAGGTTATTTTTTTAAAGCTACCTTAGAAATCACATTATTTTTATATATAATTATTTAGTTGTAATGTTAATTCTTAATTACTGGTAGCCTTCCCTAGAAACTATTATACGAAATATATATGAATTTATAACCAAGCGTGTATTTACCACTAGTGAATGCAATATCAGTCGAAGAATTGAAGAAAGACGGAATCACGTCATTATTAAGAACTGGTGACTACTTCTGTATATATTGTGACGGTTCAGTTTTTCATGTTCCAACTGTCGGAGGGCTAGCATGGTACTGTGACGGATACTCAATCTGTTTGAAGTACCGTAAAGCTGTTTATTTCCAATCTAAAAGAATTCTAAGTATAAGAATTCCACCAGGTGTATTAAAAGCGTTACCACACATATATTTGTGTTTAAATTGTGATATGTTAGGGACTAAAGACCTTTTCACACGAGCCAACTTTTCAAATCAAAATGCTGAGTCAGCAAAAATGGATCAGTGATCCATTTTTTTCTCGCGTACTTTTCGGGTAGATCAACTCATCGAACTTTTATTCACACGATCCAACTAGTTGACTAAACTCAAGTTGACTCATCTAGTTGGGTCAAAAAGTTGGCTCGTGTGAAAAGGCCTTAAGAGAGCAGCCAATTTGTCATATTGCGAAGTAACTGGTGGATGTTGTGTATTTCCAAAAATTAAAAAATAATAATAGTATGTTTGTTTTCTATTATTTTTCCACCTATATTTGGCGTATTGAAAGCTATTTTAACGTATTGAACGTAGAGTCAGGGGTTTTTATAGTATTTTACTACCTATATTTACATTTTGGAAAGCTATTTAAACGTATTGAACGTAAAGAGTATTTTTGCAATATTTATAAAGGGTAATTATTGTAGAAAATAAAAGATATTTTAATTAAAACATTTCGGTGATCTATTCCAAAATTAAATGGCACCCCTGTATGCGTAACAATTTCAATATGCAAGATACTCGAGAATGGTAAAATAGTCAATATTTAAAGTTAAAATGCGAAAACTACATTTGTAGTGTTCAATTTAAAAGAAAATTACTTCAGCTTTTAAATAAGATTTTTTTTTGTATCTACCCTATATCATTTACATATTATTTTTTTTATTCTAATTTAACAATCACTTTAAAAACTTAGCACGTCTGAATAGCTGTGTAGAGTACTATTAACAGAGATAAATATTTCTGGGTTCAGTTAATGTGATGATTCGAGCGAAAAATTTGCATATGTTAAAGTAATTGGATTGAAGGAAACTTCAGTGTTTTCAGAGTGATAATTAAGGGAAGTTGCATTACAATATAGTTGAAAATTATCTTTTTAAGTCTGTGTCCACCCATTGATTATGTTAGGAAGTGAAAAAATTTCATTTAGCAAGCTTTTCTGAAATTTCGGTATCCACCCTGTATCATTTAAAAGCTCAACCATTGTTTTTATCAAGTTAATTTTAAACTTATCTTAAAACAAGCTTCCCTAAGTCTGACTAGCTTTGTATGGGTAATAATAAAATAGCTAAATATTTTTTGGGTTTAATAATTGTGCTTCTTAGTGAAAATTTTGCATATATTACAGTATTAGGTTGGGTAATTATTTTTTTCACCTGCTACCATTCTCAACGGGTGAACATAGAATAACAAAGATAATTTTCCACTATATTTAAAGCCAACTTTCCTTACATTTCACTATGAAAACACTGAAGCTTCTTTCAATGCGATAACTTTATTACATGCAATTTGTTCCACCCCAGAATTACATTTATTGAATCGAAAAAAATATGTAACCCCCCTTAGAATTAACCAACACAGGTATTCAGAAGAGATGGTGTTCAATTCAAAAACGGACGGGAAGACTACAACAGCCTAGGAGCCATCGCGAATTATATAAAAGAACAAGGGTTAAAGTTTTTTTTGGAAAGGTTTAGTAAAGGCCAAAGTTTTATCGGATTTCATAGGAGTTAACGTCAAGAACGTCGAGGATTTTGACTGTCCTAAATTATCTACCATTCTTTGTATAAGTGCTCCTAAACATTGTCATTTTCACCGTGACCCTAATAATTTCGCCGTTGTGAAATCTCACAAAATCGCTGTGTGGTACCGAAAAATCGTGTGTAAGAAAATATAAGTCGTTTTAAGATTATTTTTGCTACTTTTTCATCACATTGGTTTTACGTTATGTCTGTTTTCTAAAATTACGTTTCTTAAATAGCGTAACGTATTAAAGTTGAATAAAGAGTTTTTCATTTAATTTTAATTTTAGTGTTTTTATAATATCTTTCTGACTACATGTGTATTGTTTAATTTCTTTCATTTTTAAAAATGTAATTACTTGATTTAAATAAAGCGTGAAAATTATTAGTTTCGAAATGATATTTACAAATCTTATCCAATCTAAAGTCCATCGTTCGGGTATTAGTAAGTATTTCATACAAACTAACTTAATTAAGTATTTTTAGAAGTGAAGAGAAAACACATTGTGAAAAACCAAATGAAAAGAGACTTTAAACGGTTTTAAAAATCTTAATATATATATTTAAAAAATCCAACGTTTCGGCAGTGTAGCATATGAAAGTATTAAGTTTCAAAAAGTGCATTTAAATTGAAGTGAGGCCTATTTTGGGATTCCCCTTGTTCCTCCTTCTTTCATCTCAGCATGTTTCCCCTTTTATCATGTTTTCTCTCCAAAAAATAGCCAAAAATCTTAAATCAGTAGGTCTCGATCCTATTTATCACCCACCGCCCAAATTGTCAGCTTTATTATGTAATAACAAAGAACCAACAAGGCCCTCATTTATAAAATCTCCTGTGATTGTGGTGATTATTACATGGGGGGGGGGCAATGCCGTAGCCCATTTCTTCAAGGGCGTAAAGAGCCCCAAAAATATAAACAACCCGTACAATAATTCTCCCCTTAACGAACACCTTCGTGTTTTTGGTGCCATAATGCTAGATGGGACTCAATAGACATACTAGCTCAACCCAAAATTACATAAAACTCATTTCAATGTACGCGAATCCATCGAAATTTAAAAAAATAAATCTGCGCAATGTTTAAACCGTGACGATGGTTCCCTTTAACGTAGCCCCGTTTTCTCCACTTTTTAAATGTTTTATGGACCTCACCCCCTCACACAGACAACAAACCAATTCCTCCTCTCGCAGAATCCACCCATTCAGACCATAGTAGCCTCGAGCGCGAACGAAGATATCGAGCCCATATAACACTTCGACGGGGGTCGACTCGCCTTTGAGAAAAAAAAACGCTCGCGGCTAAAGAACAGTGGCATCCACTATATGTATGCATAAATATTTTTTCGTCCCAAAGTGTTACCATCGTACTGTCAGACTTGTAAAAATCCCATGAAGAAGGAGGAACAGTTCCTCCGAAACGTTCGATTTTTTAAATAAATATATTGTGAATTTTAAAAACGGTTAAAGTCTCTTTTCACTAAGTATTTTATATATTTGAATATCGGAATTGTATTTCGTTGCGTTAAAAGTAGAGTTTAGATGTATAGTCTTTTTAAGTAATACTCGTGATATAGGGTCAAGTACCAAGCATATTTAAGTACTACAATGATATTAAATTAAAGTTTAAAAATATTTCCATTCTACGTTACTTTAACAACGAATATTCTATGACGTCAAAACACTCAAATCCATGTTTCAAATTCAAATTAACCGCGCAAAACACTTAAATCTATGTTTTCATTTGATTTTTAAATTAACCGCGACGCGCCCCCAGACCGCGTCCCCCCGAGAAATCCGCGCCCCAGACCGCGCCCCCCAGGGGAAATCAGCGCACGCGCGCCGCCCCTGGCTACGGCGAGGTGGGGAGGGCTTCGTATATCAACATATTGTGTTCAGGCCAACTTGTTCACTATGTTATATTGTTTTACTAATTTACGCGCACTGTGATTTTCGCAACTTACCATTAATATATTAGCATCTCTGTATAATGTATATAAACAAGGTATTTAACAATGCGTCGGTTAACGCCATGCAGTTACATTAACATCGCTGCAAAATATCGCGTTAATCATTCAATCAATCAGCTAAAGCACATATCGTGATGACTACATGTAAGTCGTTCCGGCTTCGTAGGTATGTCTCTTAAATAAATAACTAAATAAATAAATAAATCTAACCGTCATAAGAACATTTGTACCTACACATATTGCACTTTCATTACTTGAAACTTCAGATTAGTTAGATTGTATCGCTAATTAATCCACTGAATATTTTAGTATCCCGTTTTTGTGAATAATTCCAAACCGAGTTAGTTTTGTTTGAAGTTACGAGCAGACCTGTTTCAATAAAGTTTTAAAACGGAATTTATTTTTCCTGAGTGGCAGAGAAAAGATTCGTTCATACCAAAAAAAAGGTAACGTCGTCCATCGTAAGTTAATGCGAACTTGTCGTATTGTCGAAAACGTATACCGTTAAATTGTTAAAGCTCTCGTGGAGGTTTACGATAATAATATGTAATGACTAACGTAGCTAAACGATAATAGTAAGTTATGACTAACGTAGTTTATTGATAATAGTAAGTAATGACTAAACGCAAAATTTAACCATGGTTAATTTAAACTAGTAAATAGTAAGTAATATACTATAGAGACAGATACTTCATGGTTTAAAATACACTTTTATTAAAAAGAATATTGGGGAAGCTTTTTCGAGCCCACTCGTTCCTTTTCAACCCTGATAGAAATGGCTAAAAAATCCAAATACAAACAGATAGAGCGCGTAAAAAGTCATAACCTGAGCGGTGCGCGTAATCGGATAATACAGAAATATAAATTACTTGATCAAAAAATTTTACGAATAATTTTGAGAGCTTTATCTAGTGAATAAAAGTTAACCATCCCCGACCTCAAGGGTGGTATCGACTTAGATAGAAGACCCTATATGTTCGCGAATTCCGACAACGACCCTAATTTCAACCTATGTTTTTTATATTTTTTATTTCTTTCTTTTATTTTGTTTAATTATATATATTTAAAAATGAAGCTGAAACAAATTTTAAAATGACTTTGGTTTCCCATAAGACATGCTGAACACATATCAGTCGACTATAGCTATCTCAACAAGCTATACAGATGTTTCAACTCACACAGTTAACGTAACTTCAAGGCGGTGCGCGTGCGCTGATTTCCCCTGGGGGGCGCGGTCTGGGGCGCGGATTTCTCGGGGGGACGCGGTCTGGGGGCGCGTCGCGGTTAATTTAAAAATCAAATGAAAACATAGATTTAAGTGTTTTGCGCGGTTAATTTGAATTTGAAACATGGATTTGAGTGTTTTGACGTCATAGAATATTCGTTGTTAAAGTAACGTAGAATGGAAATATTTTTAAACTTTAATTTAATATCATTGTAGTACTTAAATATGCTTGGTACTTGACCCTATATCACGAGTATTACTTAAAAAGACTATACATCTAAACTCTACTTTTAACGCAACGAAATACAATTCCGATATTCAAATATATAAAATACTTAGTGAAAAGAGACTTTAACCGTTTTTAAAATTCACAATATATTTATTTAAAAAATCGAACGTTTCGGAGGAACTGTTCCTCCTTCTTCATGGGATTTTTACAAGTCTGACAGTACGATGGTAACACTTTGGGACGAAAAAATATTTATGCATACATATAGTGGATGCCACTGTTCTTTAGCCGCGAGCGTTTTTTTTTCTCAAAGGCGAGTCGACCCCCGTCGAAGTGTTATATGGGCTCGATATCTTCGTTCGCGCTCGAGGCTACTATGGTCTGAATGGGTGGATTCTGCGAGAGGAGGAATTGGTTTGTTGTCTGTGTGAGGGGGTGAGGTCCATAAAACATTTAAAAAGTGGAGAAAACGGGGCTACGTTAAAGGGAACCATCGTCACGGTTTAAACATTGCGCAGATTTATTTTTTTAAATTTCGATGGATTCGCGTACATTGAAATGAGTTTTATGTAATTTTGGGTTGAGCTAGTATGTCTATTGAGTCCCATCTAGCATTATGGCACCAAAAACACGAAGGTGTTCGTTAAGGGGAGAATTATTGTACGGGTTGTTTATATTTTTGGGGCTCTTTACGCCCTTGAAGAAATGGGCTACGGCATTGCCCCCCCCCCCCCATGTAATAATCACCACAATCACAGGAGATTTTATAAATGAGGGCCTTGTTGGTTCTTTGTTATTACATAATAAAGCTGACAATTTGGGCGGTGGGTGATAAATAGGATCGAGACCTACTGATTTAAGATTTTTGGCTATTTTTTGGAGAGAAAACATGATAAAAGGGGAAACATGCTGAGATGAAAGAAGGAGGAACAAGGGGAATCCCAAAATAGGCCTCACTTCAATTTAAATGCACTTTTTGAAACTTAATACTTTCATATGCTACACTGCCGAAACGTTGGATTTTTTAAATATATATATTAAGATTTTTAAAACCGTTTAAAGTCTCTTTTCATTTGGTTTTTCACAATGTGTTTTCTCTTCACTTCTAAAAATACTTAATTAAGTTAGTTTGTATGAAATACTTACTAATACCCGAACGATGGACTTTAGATTGGATAAGATTTGTAAATATCATTTCGAAACTAATAATTTTCACGCTTTATTTAAATCAAGTAATTACATTTTTAAAAATGAAAGAAATTAAACAATACACATGTAGTCAGAAAGATATTATAAAAACACTAAAATTAAAATTAAATGAAAAACTCTTTATTCAACTTTAATACGTTACGCTATTTAAGAAACGTAATTTTAGAAAACAGACATAACGTAAAACCAATGTGATGAAAAAGTAGCAAAAATAATCTTAAAACGACTTATATTTTCTTACACACGATTTTTCGGTACCACACAGCGATTTTGTGAGATTTCACAACGGCGAAATTATTAGGGTCACGGTGAAAATGACAATGTTTAGGAGCACTTATACAAAGAATGGTAGATAATTTAGGACAGTCAAAATCCTCGACGTTCTTGACGTTAACTCCTATGAAATCCGATAAAACTTTGGCCTTTACTAAACCTTTCCAAAAAAAACTTTAACCCTTGTTCTTTTATATAATTCGCGATGGCTCCTAGGCTGTTGTAGTCTTCCTGTCCGTTTTTGAATTGAACACCATCTCTTCTGAATACCTGTGTTGGTTAATTCTAAGGGGGGTTACATATTTTTTTCGATTCAATAAATGTAATTCTGGGGTGGAACAAATTGCATGTAATAAAGTTATCGCATTGAAAGAAGCTTCAGTGTTTTCATAGTGAAATGTAAGGAAAGTTGGCTTTAAATATAGTGGAAAATTATCTTTGTTATTCTATGTTCACCCGTTGAGAATGGTAGCAGGTGAAAAAAATAATTACCCAACCTAATACTGTAATATATGCAAAATTTTCACTAAGAAGCACAATTATTAAACCCAAAAAATATTTAGCTATTTTATTATTACCCATACAAAGCTAGTCAGACTTAGGGAAGCTTGTTTTAAGATAAGTTTAAAATTAACTTGATAAAAACAATGGTTGAGCTTTTAAATGATACAGGGTGGATACCGAAATTTCAGAAAAGCTTGCTAAATGAAATTTTTTCACTTCCTAACATAATCAATGGGTGGACACAGACTTAAAAAGATAATTTTCAACTATATTGTAATGCAACTTCCCTTAATTATCACTCTGAAAACACTGAAGTTTCCTTCAATCCAATTACTTTAACATATGCAAATTTTTCGCTCGAATCATCACATTAACTGAACCCAGAAATATTTATCTCTGTTAATAGTACTCTACACAGCTATTCAGACGTGCTAAGTTTTTAAAGTGATTGTTAAATTAGAATAAAAAAAATAATATGTAAATGATATAGGGTAGATACAAAAAAAAATCTTATTTAAAAGCTGAAGTAATTTTCTTTTAAATTGAACACTACAAATGTAGTTTTCGCATTTTAACTTTAAATATTGACTATTTTACCATTCTCGAGTATCTTGCATATTGAAATTGTTACGCATACAGGGGTGCCATTTAATTTTGGAATAGATCACCGAAATGTTTTAATTAAAATATCTTTTATTTTCTACAATAATTACCCTTTATAAATATTGCAAAAATACTCTTTACGTTCAATACGTTTAAATAGCTTTCCAAAATGTAAATATAGGTAGTAAAATACTATAAAAACCCCTGACTCTACGTTCAATACGTTAAAATAGCTTTCAATACGCCAAATATAGGTGGAAAAATAATAGAAAACAAACATACTATTATTATTTTTTAATTTTTGGAAATACACAACATCCACCAGTTACTTCGCAATATGACAAATTGGCTGCTCTCTTAAGGCCTTTTCACACGAGCCAACTTTTTGACCCAACTAGATGAGTCAACTTGAGTTTAGTCAACTAGTTGGATCGTGTGAATAAAAGTTCGATGAGTTGATCTACCCGAAAAGTACGCGAGAAAAAAATGGATCACTGATCCATTTTTGCTGACTCAGCATTTTGATTTGAAAAGTTGGCTCGTGTGAAAAGGTCTTTAGTCCCTAACATATCACAATTTAAACACAAATATATGTGTGGTAACGCTTTTAATACACCTGGTGGAATTCTTATACTTAGAATTCTTTTAGATTGGAAATAAACAGCTTTACGGTACTTCAAACAGATTGAGTATCCGTCACAGTACCATGCTAGCCCTCCGACAGTTGGAACATGAAAAACTGAACCGTCACAATATATACAGAAGTAGTCACCAGTTCTTAATAATGACGTGATTCCGTCTTTCTTCAATTCTTCGACTGATATTGCATTCACTAGTGGTAAATACACGCTTGGTTATAAATTCATATATATTTCGTATAATAGTTTCTAGGGAAGGCTACCAGTAATTAAGAATTAACATTACAACTAAATAATTATATATAAAAATAATGTGATTTCTAAGGTAGCTTTAAAAAAATAACCTAAAACAATCTTACTTTTGAGAAATGACTCTTTAATATCAAAAATCGTCTGTCATACTCGGAAACAATTAATTGATCACTGATGTCGTTTCTAATATTTCTTCAGCTTTTAAAGAAAAAAAGAGTTACTCGAGAAGGGTAAAATAGTCTATATTTAAATTTACAGTGATTCTTATTTTGGATTCCACTTTCACAATGGGAAAAGTGTCTTTCTCAAATGTTGTAATTGTACTATTGTTAGAACTATTTAAATCCATAAGATAGAATCGTTCAGTACTTTGCGGATATAAAAAGAGGGACTCGTTTAAATGGAAATATTTTTAAACTTCATTTTAATATCATTAGCGTGTAAGTGGTCCGTGTACCCAAAATTGAACCGCCAGTTCAGATATGCAAATACATCGAAAATACTATAAAAGCATCTTAACTCTACTTTTAATACTAAGTTACGTTTAAAAAGAACCTTTCGTAAACATGAATTCATCCAATTGTTAAACATAGATTCCAGATTAGATGGTGTATGTATGATGGGTAAGACTCTTGTCAGAAAGGTGAATTCTGCTTTTAATACGTTAAAATACATTTCGACTATACAAATATAGTTTTCGCACTTTATCTTTAAATATAGACTATTTTACCATTCTCGAGTATAATGCATATTGAAATTGTTACGCATACAGGGTTACCATTTAATTTTGGAATAGATCACCAAGCTAAAAATATAAAAATTGATAAAAACTTACATGGCTACGTCCTCATCCGAGAACAGCGGAGATGGATTTCTAGTGGACTTGGTTGGATACAAAAAAGACCAGAGTTGTGATGTCTTAGGGACCCAATCCCTGGGTTTTTATACCCAAAAGGACCCCCAAATACACACTTTGAGGGGGCACCCCCCTATGTAGGGGCCATTTGGGATGTAAAAACAACAATCTATGAGAATCCCTCGTAGTTTAAACTGAAATAGTTAAGAGGTTCTATTCCCGCTACTAGTTTATGGGCCTCCATAAAATTCTACGCGCCAAAAAAACATTTTTGGTGGGACCACTCGTTTGTTATAACGATTTTAGCGCTAAGAATCCACACCTGATGTAAAAAGTTGGGGGCCACTTTTTCAATTTATTCGCCATGGTCTCTACAAATCATAGAATGTCGTAGAATAATAAACCGTTTTTATAATACACTCGGCTCTTTTTTACCAAAACGACACTTTTAGCTAGCGAGAGGGGACACCCGCTGTGTCTATTTTACGCGCTGAGGGTAAGGGCCATTCTCTAGCTACCCTTTACCCCCCTAGGGCCGATATTCCGTAAGACGGGTAGCTTTGCGCATCGTGAAAGTGTTTGAAAATAATGTTACACGGGGGAAAGTGTTTGTCGGCGAAAACACAAAAGGCTCGACCCATTAAACTATTTGGATTTATTTATAGCTACTGGCTGTTTGCATAACATCATGTCAGCGCGTCATTTTTTAGATTACGTAATTAATAGTTCATTGTGTCCATTCATTCGCCCACGTTGGAAAAATATTATAAACGTATTTTAAAAATATTAAGTGTCAATTTACCCATGTAAAAATTACTTTATACGGTCACCTTTAAAAATAACAATGTATTCAATATAAAAACGTTTATTCACATTTTCTTTACAGCGGTTTTAATATTATGACTTTGATTAGTTTTACAATATTCTTGAAAATAAATCAGAGCAGCCATTTCCTTTTCAGTCGGCATTTTTAATTCGGCTGGCATGTTAGATGTAGTTGGTTCGGTTGATTCCATTGTGGCACCGCGCTTTTTACATGCCACAATAAGTTCGTTAAGATAATCGATAATTTTATCATCTGACATTTCCTCGGCCTCCGTGTAATGGAGCGATTCACTCGCATCACAATCACACGCCAGATCCGAATCTTCTTTCATTGTATTACACGATAAATGTGTCATTAAATGTTGTTTGAAACCTCTCACGGACCGGTATATTTCCGCGCATATCCAGCATTTCTTCGGTACTCTAAGCGGAGACATCTTCCTCTTTCCCATAGCGGCTGGCTTATGAAAACCACAACGCATCTACGTAATCTTTACGTTTCATGGTGTAGATTACGTCATCTTTAGTGAGTCATTTTTAAATAACGTCATTTTTATAGATTACGTCATTTTGGGGGGTTTAGACCCAGAAATATTATTCCGTAGCTCAAAGAGAACCGGGATGGCTAGTCACGAGGATCTCAACACCGTAACCGGTCGGCTAGAAACGTTCAAGCAATGGGACAACGTACACGTGAACAAGGAAGACTTGGCCCACGCAGGACTTTTCGCCGTAGACTCGGACGGCATAGTCGAATGTTACCTCTGCCACGGACAGTTAGGCAGTTGGGAATCCGGCGACGTACCCCAAACGGAACACGACAAATTTTATCCCAACTGTCCGTCACCCGCCGCTTTGAAGGGCCAAGATATCCCGCCATCCGAAAAATACATCTCCGGCGGAACCACAACCACCCCCGAGGGACCCGGCGACAACGTAATCGTAACTCTTACCATCAAACGCCTCGAGGTAGAACATTTAATGAAAATGCTCGTAAAAACGCTAATTTCAGATGGTTCGTTTCAACCCTTTGAGTGAACTTTGGTATATACCCTACGAAGATCGACGTAATTACCATGATATAAATAAAATACATTTCCAAAGACGTATTTTCAATGTAAATCGTATTATACAGCCTCTACTCGAAAAATATATAAATAAAACCGTATAATTTGTATACACTCTGCTCTTTTTTTCCAAAACACTTTTACCGATGACCGCCCGCTATTTTACGCTACCCTTAGGGGCCCGAAAGTGTTTGTCGGCGAAAACCAACTCGAATTGTGCCCGACATTAACTATGACGGGTAGGCTGTTTGCATAACATCGTTTCACCGCCATAGGGGCAGATAACCTATTGACCTAAAATGGGTTAGCACCTGGGTTTTATGGGCTATAACATCGTAAATCAGCTAACCTTTTGACCTAAAATGGGGGTGCCTCCAGCTATTAACTATGACTGGCCGGCTGTTTGCATAACATCGTGTCACCACCATAGGGGCAGATAACCTATTGACCTAACATCGTAAATCAACCCCGTAAATCATCTATTGACCCTAAAATGGGGTGCCTCCAGCTATTGCCCTATTGACCTGCCGAAAATGTACGCAAAATGGGGGCCCCTATAGGGGGTCCGTTTCACACCTATTTAACGGCTGTTTGCATCGTGTCCATAGGGGCAGATAACCTATTGACCTAACATCGTAAATCAGCTAACCTTTTGACCCCGCCGAAAATGTACGCAAAATGGGGGCCCTATAGGGGCCCGTTTCACCCTTATTTAACGGCTGTTTGCATCGTGTCCATAGGGGCAGATAACCTATTGACCTAACATCGTAAATCAGCTAACCTTTTGACCCCGCCGAATATTGCCGCAAAAGGGGGCCCCTATAGGGGCCCGTTTCACCCCCGTTTCCCCCGCCCGCAGGTGCCCCCTTATCGGCATACGCACTCACTTATCTCTATCGTGCTAAATATGGATCTATTAATACGTAGAAAACAGATTAAAAATAAATCTTCGGACAAATCAAGGCTATTTGGAAACATTGTGAGGATAACAATGCTGATAATAACTTACGTACTAAGCTTCGCTTACTACTTAGTCCCAACACAATTTTTCGATCATAGAAGTAAAGTTGCAATTATTTTAAAAACTTGCATTTGCAGCTCTAAAATTAATTGATAAGATATCGAAATCAAAGTTCGGTACGTTTCGGCAAATTTAAAACTGAATTTAAAGTCTAGGCTTTCTTCGTTATCGACCTGGTCCGGTCTTCCTTGTGGAACATCCCTTGAGTCCATTCTTACAAGAACCTCCGAGTGTTGCGGTCCAAAAATGTTATATGGCACCCCCGGTGTGTCATTAATAAAAAAAAAGCGAAACTACTATTTGATATATATTGTAATTTAGTTTATGTCGGTAGCACGAGATGGCGTTGTAGTCTTGGACTCGAAACTAAAAGAGAACCTTCTGGAAGAAGTTACGTCATCACTACCGCACCGGAGACAGTTTTATTTGTATAAAATATGTAATAACGTCGCAGCATATTAAAGCTTATATTTTGTTACGTTAACTAACGTCTAGATTAGTTATTCTTACATAACCGACTAAATAGAGGTTCTAGTTTAATATTCTACTAAATAAAGGAATATTACACTATTAATTTATCCCATACATATCACCAGAGATAATTTATAATAGGGAGTGGAAGGTCGGGGATGAATTGTAGCTACTAAACCCCCGCGATCGCAATATCTGGCCAGGCGGGTTTCCGGTATGACGTTTTCCAGGGGGCGGGTCTATAGTGAGCCGTTGAGGAAAAAAATTTGAAAATTTGAAATCAGAAGAAATAGGCAGAGGACCAGAGAGAATTTATAATAGGGAGTGGAAGGTGGGGGATGAATTGTAGCTACTAAACCCCCGCGATCGCAATATCTGGCCAGGCGGGTTTCCGGTATGACGTTTTCCAGGGGGCGGGTCTATAGTGAGCCGTTGAGGAAAAAAAATTGAAAATTTGAAAGCAGAAGAAATAGGCAGAGGACCAAGCTGCTGTGTGTGAGCGATGTCCTTCGAAAAAAAAGGTTATTTATTTATTATTTTGCATCTTACTTTAAATTATAATAATTATTAAATTCTTATTTATTTAGTTGCTGTAAACCATTGTTTGAAATGGACCATCAAAAAGATGAATACCCAGAAATTTGTTTTTCGTTTGGAGAAGGATCTTGTTGGCACTTTTATGACGAATTTAAATCAAATGCTGTGCATAAATAGTGACAGAGAAGCGCTAATATCATACATTTCGACTGAAGTTCAGCAATTGAAATTTAATGACACAACAAGAGAAGAGTACCTAAAAGCCACACACACTATTTTGAAAAAAGAGAGGAAAGATCAAGGGCTTGGACACCTTTTACTTAGAATTACACCTAGTTTTAAAAATTTGCAACCACCAACACAGAAAAATCTAGCTAGCAGAATGCTACATTTACTTTTGCACGAATTAATGGTGCAAATGAAAGTGGGGGTTGACAGTGCAGTCGTAAAAGAAAGCTCCAAGATATTGAGGGAAAATAAGAAAAAACAGCTTATTGGATCAGTTTCTGACAAACCAAAGCCTCTGGGGGCAATCACAAACAAAATTGCTGAAAATCTCCCAGTTACTAGGTATGTTGCTGGATTTTCAGCCTACTCGTTAATAAAAAAAATGTCCTTCAGAACTGATTCAAAAGATTATGAAAGAAAAAGATCCAAGCCATGTAGAGCTAGAAGATGTAACGGAGTCTTGGACCAATAAATTAACCAGGGGTGGATTAACTTCTGTCACAGATCAATTCTTCCAGTTGGTGAAAATGATTAAAACTATATCTGATGTAATTTACGTCACTAATGTTAAAAAGATCAGGCATCAAAATTTAAAAACCAGAGCTATCAAACACATTACACAAAATGATGAAATTGGGCAGGCATGGAAGCTAATCTACAATCAAGATGATAGCAAGAAATGGCTTTTGAAACTTTTAGATGTTTTTTTAAACACGAGAGGAAAATGTTTAGTGCGGGACATTCTTGAGCAATACCAATTTGAAACAAGAGAAGCCCTCAGAACGAAGAAAGCATTGAGAAAGAGCCTTATGGAGAAAAGCAAAGAATGTGAAAACCGAACCTCTCCATATCTCCTCACTTTTATGATTTTTGGAATATACGACTTTATCTTAAGCTTACGAAACTGGATTTATTTAAACTTAGATTGGTTAAAATATATTATAGGGGCTAAACAACCCCCTAAAACACCTTAACTTATTTGGTGTTTCAAATAAGTATTGCATTAGCTTTCCAATTAAAGAAATTTACACCTTGCTTAAGAGACTGAAATCTTTTAATAATAATAAGCAGCTAGGCTAATACCCATTAAGGAATCACCTTAGGCCAAAGTCATCCAGCGACTTCTAATGCCTCTAATTCAGGTAGCTGGGTTGTAATGCGTATAGTAGGGTGGTGGAGATCCCTTCATGCCACACGAGCCAACAACTCCCTTACACCTTAACAAGCAGGGGCGTATTAACTATTAGGCAAAGTAGGCACGTGCCTAGGGCGCCATTTTTCTTGGGGCGCCAAAACTCTGATAAAGCCCCACGGTCCATGTACTTGGCTTGTCCCTACTCGAAATAACGCCGAAAAGATTTGGGGAAACTAAAATATATTTATTTGTTTATTATAAACCGATACGCCCCTCCTTAGCTGACCAATGCCAAGGGGCGCCAATTTTTTCTGTGCCTAAAGGCGCCGAAAGGGTTAATCCGCCCCGGTTAACAAGAAATAATGGAAGGGGAAACCGAAGAACAAGGGACAAAAAAACCTTAATACCAGTCAGAGACTTGATAAACGGGAAATCTTAGGAAAATTTTCGTAGTTTGGCTTCTTTGAAATTTCTTCCGTTGTCTATTTTTTAGTTGTAGGCTTCTCATAAAAGCATCGTAATAAGTGTTTGGGTATACTAATCGAGAAAGGAGGCTCACGTTCATCATTGCTTGTCGCAATATTATACGGATTTAGCATATCAATTGATAATAACATAATTGATTTAATATTTAAATTAAATGCACCTTTGTTGTCGTAAAGTGAATTAAAGGATTTTAAATTCCAGCATTTATTTCAGTTAAACTGGAAACCTAATGCAGTGTCCAAAGATGTTGTTCAACGAATTTTCGTTATAATGGAAAAGTGCAACGACGGGCGTTCTTCAACTCGATCCAAATGAATCTATTTTAAAACCTGTAGCGTAAGATTCTGGCAAAAATAATTAATAGGAAGCAAAACCCTTCGGCCTATATCTGTCAACAAAATCAAGCTACTAAAATAAAGTAGCCTTAAGCCCACGATGGGTGTGGTCTTAATAAGGCATAAGATAATTCGTAATAGTCGGGTTTTCCTGCCTAAATTGTGATTCGGGCTATGATTTAGGTTGCGAGATGAAAAAGCATCGATTTCGGGTGATCATTATATTAAATGCAAATTATAAAATTAAAAAGGCTCATTATAAAGGGAAACTATCATAACTCATGGGTACACTATAAGGGATTTTTTCAATAAACATTAGAAGCTGAGAGGAAAGGAAATATGAACGAGATAAGAGTTCAATGTCACTGTTTTTTGCCCATGAATTTTTAAATAATTAAATATTTATCCACATATCGGCTATAGTGCGTACCTACAAACACAACCTACTTCAAACGCTTACAAAATTGAGTTCGAAATATCATAAAACGCCATTTTCACATTGTCTTAGCTCTGGATATTTTGAAGCCTTTTTACCACCAGATGGGATAAGGAACTCCTTTGGCATCGCTTTGTATTACATAGAGTAAGGATTAAATAAATAGTCTCTAACCAGGAGAATAAGAATCCAAATTGATATCTCGGCCTTGCAATATGACGTGATAGAGATCTAACTAGGCTCATCTCTCATTTTTGACCAAAGAAGAACTCTTGTGTTCAAAATTAACCACTGACATTCAATTGTGATCAAGCCTTCATATTTGCAATTAAATTAAACCATGATTGTTAATTTTTGAACAAGGAAAAATTTTAGCTTATAAAATTAACCGAAATCGACTGTTTTTGTGTTAAACATATTTATTAAAATTTGGGTACCGTATTTACCAATCGATAAAAATTAAAGTTAGAATTCGCATGTCTTATTTCTCTATCCAATATTTTGGTACGTCTTCTCTTTGGTTATTTTATTCGAAATATATACTTTGGGCTCCATTGATGGTTTTGAGGCCTATTTCGCCGAAGGGATGATATTTGGAAAGGCCCGTTCTTTCATTCCATTCTCACTGATCCGTTCCCCTTTTGTTAAGACTCCAGTGAGTGACTGGGCTTGAAGGATTTCGAAACCCAGCTTGAGGTATATATTTTAAGCCTATCCTCTTTACACATTATATATCGTTAGTATATTTTCGGACGTGGTGGTATATTTTTTCGAGATTAGGTATTAATACAACAGAGTTCCTATTTCACACATGAAACTGACGTAGACACTGTCAATTTTTTGTATTTTTAGACCAAATATTTTAGACGTATTTTGTTATTTAGACATGACTCTAACGCTAAGGAGAATTACAATGGTCAACTGTCAGGCAAAGAGTGATAGGTCAAAAGATTAGAGCTTCCTCCTTCAAAAATAGGGAGCGTTTGCCTTGCCATTACCCTCCTACGCAATTCAACCCGGCAACCGGTAATTGGCTTCACAAGTCACTAGTTGGTTTTAATTCCAGGTCCATTTGATGTCTATCAAATCATGTAGGTAGTCTATATTGCTCTGGGTAATAAAACCATTCAAAATCCGTGGTAAAAGTGGCGTGGAAGATTTTTCAGATTTCAGACACATAATGAAGTGAAGTTTTTGAACAGGTGATAATATCATCGCGGCTTTTTTCTATACGAACTGGGTGGTTCAGGGTCTAGGGCCAGTATTGGCACCCCTTGCGTTCTCTCGTAAAAGGAACCTACCCTTCTACTTCTATACCCGGAATTTGCAAGAGAGGCTCGAAACGTATTTTAACGTATCGAACGTAGAGTAATTTTTTTTTATATTTTCTTTATATATTTGCGTATCAGAGTTGTGTGTTGTCGTATTAAAAGAAGAAAAAGGAACTTTTCATAGTGTTATTCTACCTATTTACATATCGGAAATGTATTTATATTTTACGGTATTTAAAATATAGGTAATTGTTTTTATTGGCTTGACTTAAATAAAGCGTGAAAGTTATTAGTTTCAAAATGATATTTACAAATCTTATCCACACAAATTTAATTTAATTTTAATTTTAGTGTTTTATAGTATCTTTCTGACTATATTTGTGTATAAGAATTATATTTTACCGTATTTAAATAGTAATAAAAGCGAATTGAAAGTTTGAAGAAAATATGAATTAAGTTCGTAAATAAAATCCTTTTATAGTACTTTGAAGGACTCTTAATACGTTTTCAACTTGAATAAAATTAAAAACAATAATCTAAGATACCCTTTAAAGTTAAATTCCTATAGAGTTTATCAGTAAAACCACTTTAAGTATTTTTTCAATCCTTATACCTATATTTACATATTGGAATTGTTACAAAAGGTTCTTTTAAACGTAACTTAGTACACTAATTAAGTATTTTTAATTTACCGTTATTAAAATATAGGTAAGTGGTTTTTATCTTATTTTATACCTACGGAAGCGATAAATAAATTAAAGCAATAAATTTTTGGAGTTTGGAGATGGGTGGAAAAAAATAAGGCTCTTCGTTTTTCCAACTGCTTTTCTGATGTACCCAAAAATGGACCAAATTAGACCAAAAGTACCCTAAAAACGACCAAAGTCACCATTTTCGGCCCTATGTACCCCATTTCGGACCAAAAGTACCCCAAACTGGACCTATTAGCTTTATTGTAATGTTAAACTCCCATAGAGATTCCCCTAAAAAGAAAAAAAACTTGCGATCCAATTTTGGGTACATGAATTATTTCGGAGAGGGAATCCATGTTTTAAATTCAAATTAACCGCGCGCCCGGGCAATCCGCGCCTCCCAGGTAATCCACGCACGCGCGCGCTATCTTCCTGCCTAGGTTATCAAGTATCATACAACTTACATAATTTCCACTTATTTCGTACGATAAAACGCGATCGAGATATTCGTTTTAAGAAATACTCGTGAGATTGGTTCAAGTGCCAAGCGTACTACAATGATATTAAAATGAAGTTTAAAAATATTTCCATTCTACTTTAACAACGAATATTCCATGACGTCAAAACACTCTTAAATTCAAATTAACCGCGTCCCCCGGGGTAATCTGAGCACGCGTCGCCTAGGTTATCAATTTTTACATCATTTCAACTTATTCCGTACGATAAAACTTGATAAAATATACGTTCAAGTGTCTTTCGAGATAAGCGTAGATAAATAAACAAGTTGGCCTGAACATAATATGTTGATATACGAAAAAACAAATCGTCGCGAGAAATACCCTAAATACATTGACTTTTTGACGATTTTACCCCCATTTCATCCCTTAAATCCCGGATTTCGATCCCGAACCCAAACCCGAACCCGGGAGTGGCGTCTCGCCATCACTTTCCTTCTACTAATAATAGTTCTAAAGTTCTAAAGTATTTTATTCCGGCAAAAGGCTATGCCCATCACGCCAGAGGGCTGTACAGTAGTTTGCAAGGTAGATTTATAAAACAATGAGATCAAAGAGTATAAACAGGAAAATTTACACAGGATAATGAGATCAGGTTAAATAAGCGTTTAGCTCGCGGGCGAACTTTGAGCGGTCCACAATGCATTTGAGGTGGTCCGGAAGGGTATTCCATTCCTTCAGTGACGAAGGAACGAAAGAGTGCCGTCGAGTTGAAGTCCTCATGAAAGGGAGAACGTAGTGCGGTCCACGCCGTCCACCACGAGGGGATCGAGCCCAGCCCGAAATGGAGTGGGAGAGAGGAGATAGAGCGCCGTGAGTTTTATGGACGATAGTGTGGACCATCACGAGGCGCTTTACTCGCCGACGCGACCGGAGGGAGGGCCAGTGGACGTTCTGGAGGACCCGAGTTACGCTGACGTCCTACGAGTAGCCAATAGACATAGCGAAACGAACTGCCTTCCGCTGAACCATTTCAATCTTGTGGATTGATGCTGCCGTGTGAGGACGGGGGAGGATTTAAAAATAACACGTGAGATGAACTTAACTCATTTAGGGGATACGGAGATTTTGTGTCCACATTGATTTTGATTGTGATTACCTTTTCAGAAATAGAAACAATTAGCGATTAACTGTCTCGAAAATTTTGGAATTATGAGCTACAGGTAGAATTTAAACAGATTCAGGGTTACAAAGATCAAATTAATTTTAAGTGTATTTGTGTGTTTTGGCGAGGGGACAACCTATTAATTAAAAATTGTAAAGCAGATTTCGGATATCCAAAGAATTTCTTCGATTTATGAAGATATCTTTAGATAAAAAGTAACTTTATGATTTTGAAATAATCTTGGACGATATTTTTCAAAGATTTCTTTATGAAAATCATCTTTGATTTTTAAAATAAACATTAAAGGTATCCCAATTTTTAAAGCTTTTTATTTTTTTATTTTGGACTTTCTAAGATTATTTTCGATGATTTTTTAATTTCATGAACTTTTTGGTAAAATAAATGATTTTTTAAATTAAGAAATCAAGTAATTATTTTTGTTCTAAATATACATCAGATTTTCCGAGTAGCTAGCCTCTCAGTTTTTTTGGTCTAACCGATACATACTCGATCTACTCAATAAAGGTACCATCTTTCACTAAACCAGATTTTATGATGAATAATTTCGTCACTATTGGGCAATTTTAGAAAGTTGTCAGGTTCTAAAAATCATTTTGGGGTATTAGGAAATTCTAATAGCATTACTATTTATCTCGCGGAAAATTTTATCTCGGTCGATGGTCATACCGAGAGTTAGGGTCGGGATTTTATAGAGCTACCTCCCAATTTTCCTGTCAACCTTTTGACGATTTACAATTTGCGTTGGTTTGTAACTTATACCGTCTTATTTTTAAGTACTATCTTGTTTGTTTTGGGGGAGGAATTCGCCAGATATTTAAATAGTTGTTTTGGGATGCCATGGACATATTGTCAATGTATCGTACCCGATGCTAAGGATTTAGAAATAAATTATTTTTAAAGTTTGTGACAAACCCAATATTTCGATCTGACCCATTTTAATTTAACTGTGGGAAGTTCTGTGAAAACGTGTGAAATTTGGACAAATTTTATTTATCGGGGAGGGGTCATATAGAATGATAGTTGATGTTTATAAAATTATATTTCCCCCTATGGCTAGAAACTAAATAGGAAAGAAAATGACTTTAAATTAACATTACATAGCTTTTGGTAATACTTAATCTGTAATCGGTTAAGTATTAAGTTAGTACCTGGAAATCTTTAAAGATCATGCGGTAAAATCTAACGAATAAAAATATTATACAGCGTCTAAGTTATTTTAGCGCAATCTATTTGAAATTTCTCACGCTTTTGCACATAAATAGTAAATAATAATTTATAACTATACATTACAGGTAGCCTTTACAGATGAGCCGATGCGAAAACCAAATTCCGATGGTAACACGGGTAGAAAATTATTTTCTGATGTAATATTTTCCGCTTTTCCTGTTTGTTTTAGGAATAATGATATGAAAATTTGGATGGATCTAATGAAAATAAAAGCTAATGTACGGGTAAACGTTTTAGCATAAAATATTTCCATAAAGAGGCAGAGAAAGAGTGCAGGTTCAAAACAACCAGCCGAATGACGAAACGTTTCGAGCCTCTCTTGCAAATTCCGGGTATAGAAGTAGAAGGGTAGGTTCCTTTTACGAGAGAACGCAAGGGGTGCCAATACTGGCCCTAGACCCTGAACCACCCAGTTCGTATAGAAAAAAGCCGCGATGATATTATCACCTGTTCAAAAACTTCACTTCATTATGTGTCTGAAATCTGAAAAATCTTCCACGCCACTTTTACCACGGATTTTGAATGGTTTTATTACCCAGAGCAATATAGACTACCTACATGATTTGATAGACATCAAATGGACCTGGAATTAAAACCAACTAGTGACTTATGAAGCCAATTACCGGTTGCCGGGTTGAATTGCGTAGGAGGGTAATGGCAAGGCAAACGCTCCCTATTTTTGAAGGAGGAAGCTCTAATCTTTTGACCTATCACTCTTTGCCTGACAGTTGACCATTGTAATTCTCCTTAGCGTTAGAGTCATGTCTAAATAACAAAATACGTCTAAAATATTTGGTCTAAAAATACAAAAAATTGACAGTGTCTACGTCAGTTTCATGTGTGAAATAGGAACTCTGTTGTATTAATACCTAATCTCGAAAAAATATACCACCACGTCCGAAAATATACTAACGATATATAATGTGTAAAGAGGATAGGCTTAAAATATATACCTCAAGCTGGGTTTCGAAATCCTTCAAGCCCAGTCACTCACTGGAGTCTTAACAAAAGGGGAACGGATCAGTGAGAATGGAATGAAAGAACGGGCCTTTCCAAATATCATCCCTTCGGCGAAATAGGCCTCAAAACCATCAATGGAGCCCAAAGTATATATTTCGAATAAAATAACCAAAGAGAAGACGTACCAAAATATTGGATAGAGAAATAAGACATGCGAATTCTAACTTTAATTTTTATCGATTGGTAAATACGGTACCCAAATTTTAATAAATATGTTTAACACAAAAACAGTCGATTTCGGTTAATTTTATAAGCTAAAATTTTTCCTTGTTCAAAAATTAACAATCATGGTTTAATTTAATTGCAAATATGAAGGCTTGATCACAATTGAATGTCAGTGGTTAATTTTGAACACAAGAGTTCTTCTTTGGTCAAAAATGAGAGATGAGCCTAGTTAGATCTCTATCACGTCATATTGCAAGGCCGAGATATCAATTTGGATTCTTATTCTCCTGGTTAGAGACTATTTATTTAATCCTTAACTAGAGTTAGTTTTCTTATCTTTTTCGATAAAAAAACAAATGCTCTAGTAGATCACGCGATAATGTTTTCGTTCAGTCGCATAAATTATGCCTAGACAAAATGCTTCGTGTCAAATGAAAACCAAATTTTTAACGACTGTCCGCGTTTCAAAGTTTGTCATGTTGCTCCAAACGATAATGGTACAGTTAAGAATTGGGTTTGATGTAAATAAACTGAAAAGTATTAAAAAGAAGGATAAAGAAAACCAACTCAGGAATTAGCGAGAGTTACCATCAAATGAAACATGGTATAACAATACTTTTAACGCAAAAGAAAACCTTGACACTTTTCATATGGTTACAGGATTTATTCTCAGAAGACCTAGTGAACAGAAATGCTCCGCAACTATGGATAAAGCTTTATTGAAAGAAAAAAAAGACTGTTCCAAGGGAGGCGTGAGTGATGATTGGGAAAAGTGGACATCTTTGAAAGTGTGCGGCTTTGAAACCCTTGGATTGGTCTTATTTAGAGATTTTAGTGTTTTACCTTAGACTCAATTTGAAATAGTTTCCGAGCGAGATTCTTCGGAAGTTCCTTTGGGTTCATCGAAACTAGTCGTAATGTTTCGGTGAAAGGCGCGTAAGAGAGTTTCGCCATCATATGTTTCTCGTAAGTAACATCGGTTACTCGAATGAATACATCGTACCCCTAAAATAATAAATGCAGTATGCTAATATTTAATAGTAAGGTTATGTTTAGATACTTTTAGTATGAATTTCCACTCTCTATATCCACAGAAAACCATTTTTTGTTTCAAATTTTCGCCTATCTCAGCGACGACTGTACGTGAGGAGTAATCGTTTTCGGACATTCGGTTCTTTATATTTCGTTTGTTTACATTATGTGTTTAGGACTAATACAAACGAAGAAGAAACCACGTTAAAACTAAATTTAACTATTATTAGTTAATCAAGTATTTTTAAATAAATTCGTATATTTAACATGTCGTTTAAATAATTTTCAAGTTTAACTATGTATCATTTTGTATATTCTAGGCATTGTTTCAGCACAATAAGGAGTTTCTTATATTTGGGTATACAAATGATAAAATCAAAGGATTTACAATAAAATTTTATTTAGATCAATTGAGAAGCACATTGTGAAATGAAATAAAATAATATTGAGACGCAAAAAAGATGTAAATTACCCTGAAGAAGAATGTCAAATAAATATTGTGAATTTGAAACCGTTTTTTGTCTCATTAAAATTTATTAATTAGTTATTTATATATTAAACTTATTATTTACCATGGTGAATATTACTAGAAATTATGATTAATTTGGAGAAAACGGCATGGTATTATTATTACCACGCGTCATATTCAAGTTCTAATATCACGTAAGCAGAAGGTCAACGTGTTAAAAAATAAACAAAAGTTTTTCTGATTATAACAATTTACGTGTGTAATAAAATCAATGTAACCGACAAATACAAAGTATATGTAAGTCAGTGTGAATTATTAAAATAGAAATATAAATTAAAATTTTTTATATCACAATATTACCCCAATTAGTTACTTCCTGACATCCTTTATCTAAATTTAAATTACCTAGTTTACGAATATACCATCCTTCATAGAATTTTCTTTCGTACCAATTGGTTTCACGTTTTAAAATTTTGTAATCATCCCAATTAATAGAGTGATTTAACGTAGACCAAATATGTTTTGAAATTCCGTTATTCATATCGCCCTTAGTCACACAGGATTTATGTTCACGAATCCTGTCCAAAATGGAACGTTTTGTTTCACCAATATACGTTTTCCCACATGAGCAAGGGATTTCATAAATAACACCTTGAATGGCGGAATCCTCTATTTTAGGTTTTAAATGAGAAATTTGATATTTTAGAATATTAGTGGTTTTTGATACTAAGTTTATTTTATAATTTTTCAAATTTCGTTTAAGTTTCTCTGTGATTTTAGGTATATAGGGTAAAACTTAAACCTCATCTTTAGGTTTACTTTTCATATCAGGAGGCATACTGATTAAGTTTCTGTCAAATATGGTTTCTATAAGTGTTGTTGGATAATCCGATTCAATTAACTGATTTTTAATTTTTAATTTATCCGCAATTGGGTTATCAGATATGGATTCAATATGGTGTTTTAAACCTTTTACGACTGATGTTTTCACATGGTTGGGGTGGTTCGAATTAAAGTTTAAAAAGGTTTTTGAATGAATAGGCTTTTGGAATAATGAAAAGGTTAGTTTACTATTAACATTTTTAATAAATAGGTCTATAAAAGGAATTTCGTGGTTAACTTCTTGTTCAATAGTGAATTGAATTGAGTTATGCAATTTATTTAAATTATTGTGAGAAGTCGTTAAAGAATCCAAGTCTCCCTTCCATACAAAAAATATATCATCCATAAAACGAAGCCAGCAAACCAAATGATTTTTGTCCATACCATGCCGTTTTCTCTAAATAAAACATAATTTCTACTAATTAGTTATCCTTTACACGTGGAACGATGTTCCCTCTCTTCTTTTGGAAAAAACCAAGTTTTGTCAATTGCTCTTGAAATAAGTCAGGAAATTCTATCTTTTGTAATAATGTATCAAATTTGTCACTTATCTCCGTTACATACTTCAGAAAATTTTATGTTGGTATCGTCAAATCACTGAATGAAGATGAATCGTGTGACTTAAATGAAGCTAAAATATTAGACTGACTGAGTGTTGGATTGCTTTGTACAAGTTTGTTTTTGCATTATTCTCAATCATGGTTTTCTTTACTCGTGATATGATATAAGTAGGAGTGTCTACCATCATCAGGGTTTTTCAATGTAGAGGTAGAAAGGGGGTCGGCACCGGAAGTCCCCGCTTCCTTCCCCCTTCCGGCAGGTGGCGCGGGGGGGCGGCATTTTCCTCCCCTCGGGTTAAGTCACCGAAGGTCATTGACCTCTGCAGAGTGGCGCGCGCTGATTGGCGCGTTAACTACGCGACGCGGATACTGCACGCTGATTGGCTGGCGCGGCGCGGCGCGGGAACCACGTGGTTACCACGCGCGTGTACTGCGCGCTTATTGGCTGGCGCGAAATTATTCAAAATGGCGCTGATTGGTTGGTATTTTGGCGCGAAAAGGGGTCAGTACTCCTTTAAAGGAATTCCCAGGCTCGCTATACTCGGGCATTGTTAAAGTGGTGACAGGTTTGATTGATTGAGCAGGTGTTTATCGAGGAATGCGCCGTTGCGAGGTTACCCCGCTCGCTGTTAGAGACTCGGGGAATGTGTGACCTTGTAGCTATATAATAAAAACATTTTTTGGCGGGAATTTAGACAAAGGCTTAACATAAGTTTGTAACTCTCTTTTAACGGTTATTATATGAACTCTTAGTAATTTGGAAAATTCACGTGATTTGGCCGCCATCTTTAATGTCGCATATTCAAACGGGTAGGGTGGCCATATTTGTTATTTTTACGAAATTTACCATATTTACGTCAATTTTTTAACGCTTTTTAAACAAGTTGTTCCTAACGGATTTTTTTATCGTTACGTACCTAGATGGCTCGAACTTGATTATTATGACATATACATCATATATTACCGTCACTTAACCTTTAATAACGACGCGAGGGAAAGCTTTCTAATTTATATTCAATACATTAACACTATACGAAATATTTACATAAATTAAACAAGGTCGGTTCGCGCTCGTGTAATTTAAATAAACGTAATAAGTAATTACATTGGTATAATAACAAACAAAACGGATTATCTTACATCCTTCTATGTTTAAAATAAAAAACTCTGATTTAAATTTAAACTTTATTTTACAACATTTGTTGTTGACACAAAGGAACTATCGTTAATAACATTTAACACGCTATCAATAAAAACCACTAACTCGTCTATCGCCTTTAAGAATCCAGTTTTTGGGGGTCGTTCCAAATGCAATTCGTGAGAATTATGCTCTTTTTGAAAATATCTCATTCTTTGTGCAATCAAATCCATTTCAAGTTGACGATTCATTTTTTTCAATTCTTTATTTATATGTTTAATCAGTTCATAGTCCTTGCTTTCTTTATAAGTCATTATTCCACAACAAAAACAAAGCGAAACTAGTTTGTACAAAACGCGATGTGGTTAGTTCAGTACAGGTCGAACACAAAGGAATCTGATTACCGCTAACTATCTCTCTACGCCGTTAGAGCTCCTCTGATTACCGCGAACTATATCTCTCTCCGCGTTTATCTCCATTGTGGATTTATTTAGAACAGGTGTTGAGCGGAGAATCCCCCGTTGCTATGGTGACTTCGGCGCGACGTTTATTTGAGTATCAACAAACTTAGCAAATACCTTTAGATTGTTTCAATGTTAAATTCGTTAACCTCGCAGTTTGAAACAAGTTGTCCCTATATTAAGAATCAGCTTGGTATACAATTTGCAGATCTGGCCTTATAAATGTTTCACTGTATACAATGTCTTTACCCACATTGTGTACATTTAGTAATATTAGTTTACGTATAACCGTAACCTTTTAGTTATACCAATCGACCATGGTTAGGTAAATATAATGCATTTATAAGTTCGCGTGTTGAACACATAATAGTATTCAGAACTTTCTAATTAAATTGAATACATTGCCAATATACGAAATATTTACATACATTAAACAAGATTGGTTCGCGCTCATGAAATTTATATAATAGTAAACTTTGTAGGGTAAATTACTTGACTTTGTAATGGATATTTCAATAACCGTTCATCATTTTAATAGACCAATGACGGTATAATTAACAACGTCTGAATTTTCGACGCTAAAAGATATGTCCATAAAGATTGATTATAAAAAGTTTAATACGCAGGTATCTATGGTTTCGGATTACCTAAACAAGTCGCCCCTATATGAACTTTTAAACGGTTATTCGTGTTAAACGTGTACATTAATACTATAACTTTTTCAAAAAGCAGCAGTCGATAAGTATGACATTCTAATTACCGTCAAATACAGAGCTAGAAGTTACTTGGTTAACCATTTTTAGGTTATTTTTATGGTTAGTTATTGAGCGTTTTACTCCTATACGGTTCAATGGGAATTATTATTGATCGCTATTGTCAGTTATAATAAGAATGAAAATAGAGTTGCAATTTATTCCGGCGATATGTACTTTTAAATTTTAACAGATTTGACATACATTATAAAGTCTAGCACCTTATATCCTATGAACAATATTTTTGGAAAAAGTACAGCTAGATAAATGGCCAAAAAAATTTTACATAACCGAAATACTACATTATTATAGATAATAAATAATACTATAAATATAGAACTCAGTTAATCAAGTTATTTTTTAACGAAACATGCAAACAATTACCAGCCTATCAATTTGATATTTTAATTATTGTTATTGGCAATTAAACTTTGGGGTAATTTCACCGAAAATCATGTTTTGTTATCACAACAACTTGAACACAAGTTTTTTAACTAATGTTTGATACCTATTTAATGTAAAAGTAGCTTCATGATTTGTGGCGCTTTGGGTTTAATTTAATAGACTAGTTTCTTAATCTTTCAGGACTCTTTTGTTAGTAGTTTTCTGTAGTTATTTGTCATAATATCGCGGTAAAGAATACGTTTCTCAGTATAATAAGCAAATAAGAAAAAAAATCGTTGTGTTTTACGACTACCTATCGCGGACTAAAGGAGTAGAATCTACAAAGTATAGCAACCTTGTAAATTAATCCTATAATTCTTCTCTCCTACTTCAGTCTTCTGAATTGAAACGTCGTTGTCCTGTTTCTCCAACAGATAGCTATCGGGATCGGCCAGACCAGACACGACCGACTTCGAAGGACGATAAAGAAAACCATATATAAATAATGTAAAAAACTTGAAATATTCCCTAGGCTGGTTTATTTTTCCAAGACAGAAAGGGCTCTAAATATAGTTTATATGAAACTTAAGGAAAATTTAAATATAGTTTATATGAAACTTAAGGAAAATTTATTAACACTCAACATAAATAAAACTAATTACATTTGTTTCTCCGCGAGAACGACTATAGATTTGTTACATGAATAAAAAATTCACGAAAATAATAATTGTAGAAACTGCACTGGAAAATGTTTAAAGTTAGAAAGAGTAAATAAACTAAAATATCTGGGGGTAATAATAGACAGTAATCTAAAGTGGAATGAACATGTGACCTATATCACTAATAAAATTCGACTATGTATAAATTCCGTCAAATTAAAAACTTTTTAGAAATACCGTGGTTAAAAACAGTATATTACGCCCTAATTCAATCAATTATATCATACGGAATAATCGGCTGGGGTGGTACTTATGAAACTACAATCGTACCATTGGAAATGTTACAAAGAGAAATTCTACGCATATGTACGAAATTATTATTACCCAAATCAATAACTAAATGATGAATTTAAAGTTTTTCTGCTAAAGAAATTTTATTATACCCTTTCAAACACAAACAACTTATCGACTTGACTAAAACTTACGACAACAGATATGTAGAAGTAGGAAATTTATTTACGCCAAGATCCTATAAAACTATCGGTCAAAAACATGCTCGCTATCTAGGCCCTAAAATATATAAGGCAAAAAGTTTTGATAAAGTGTAACAAAAGATGATAAATTTGGCTGTTATTTCCATTGTTAACAGGGTTTGATTGAGTGATAAGGAAAATAACGAACTGAGGTACGATATTACCCAAAGGTACGACTCATATAGCGGTGAACTCTTTGTAGCGCGTGCTACGAAAAAGTGGTCGAAAATTACAATTTGAAGGAGGATAAAAGACTGTTTTCGTTGTACCCATTTTTGAATTGCGAAAATTTATCTACCGGTATAAGCATTCAATCATTAGCGTTTATATCTCTTCCGATTTTAGTCGCTAACGGTTGAGTATTGTACGCGGTCTTACTATTAATTAGTACTCTTTTAATATTATTACTATTTAGTAAATATATATTTAGCAGGACACCCTATCAGCATTGTCGTCATATTTCAAAAAACATCATGAATTCGGATACCAGAGAGCCCATGCCTAACAAATGCGACGTGTGTAAAAAAAATACGACTTGCACAAAAAAGGATCGAGATGACGATGGACAGTGGTACGATTTGTGTTGCAAATGTAGTTCTATTCATCAGTATTACTGGAAAAGAAAGGCTCGCGTAGTAAAGTGCGAACATCAAGTGCCGTAGTGGTGGGAATGACGCGTCGGTCATGGACACGTTTTCTCCAAGCGTCTCCGTCGAAAAGACTGCGATATTTTTTTTATGGTCTTGACATTATAAATCCAGCGCCTGTAATTATTACTGGATATGTATGAGTTTTCTTTTTCTTTGGTTAATAAAATATTTGGATCCCAGCAGTTATTGTTTTTTTCCGTGGGGGAAAATTTTCGAAAAACTTACTAACAATATATTTGAAAACATTGCATCTGAATTGTTGTCTGTTTAGCGTGAAACTTATTCCATCAATGGGCACTTTACGCTGTAACGTGTAAAGGAACTAATAATGGAAGAGCGCAAGGGCGTTATTATTAGACAACTCGAAATACATCTCCAACGTATTTTGCAATGGTTTAATTCGTATGTTACATCAACCAAACCCAACCTAAACTTGAGTTTTTAGAGTGGCATTGTTATTTTTCACCACCAGGGGTAAATTGAACTTTTTTAAAGTACCAACGTTATTTAATTCGTTGACCGTGGGTATGAAAGACCATTATTGTTTTGCCATTTTAAATTAAGAACTTAGTGGCACTACACTGATTGTAACGACTGCATTATTAAGAATGTAAGCATTGTTTAAATACTTATCTTTTAGCCAAAGAAATGCCCCTTTTAGTTTAATGTTGATATTTCGGTAACCCTACGAAGCCAGAATTACACATTTCATTTTACAGAACAAAATTGGACGACAGTTGGATAATGAGTGATAAGGAAATTAACGAACCGTGTACGGAACTATTGAAAAGTATCAATATATTGAAAAAACAGAGACGAAAACTTCAAGCGGAATATATAGCGGCGAGAATAGAACTTGAAGATTGTTTTCCTACCATACGAACGGAACCTTCTTACGAGTCTTTAAAAATGTTTTCGGAAAGAGAAAGATTACTCAGTTTTAAAAACTGGGTTAATTATGCAACCGAAGATTTGGCCGCCTGGGGATTTTATGCGCTCGGTAACGGCCTAATGGTCGAAGAATGGCAAGACGGAGATATACCGTTAATAGTTCCTTACCGTCAAATTCCATTATGTCCATTCATTCGAGGATGCCAAGTTGGAAATATAACAATATTACAAAAGTCGTAAACATATTTTAGAATTTCAAAGTGTAAATATTACAATAAAGTGTCAATTTTCCAATGTAAAAAAAAAATATGTATCCGAGTTTTTTTAATGTCGCCTTTACATAAAATGTCAGAGTAGTTACACTTTCAGTTACGTTAGCTTAATATGAAAATAGTGCTAAAATCCCCTTTAAAATTTGATAAAATACATTTCAGATATGTAAGTAGGTAGAATAATACTATAAAATTCCTTTTTCTACTTTTAATACGGCAAAACGCAACTCCGGTACGCAAATATAGACAGATAATACAAAAAAATCTTTACTCTACGTTCGATTCTTTAAAATTCATTTCCGATACACATATATAGATAAAGAAATACTACAAAATTTTAAAAAGGTAGAAAAATACTACCTCTTTTCTTGGCGTTCTAAAGTGGCGAATAAGTGGTGGTGAATGTTATATCGGTGGAGCGAAATCCATGGGTTTTTCTACTGTGCTGATGTAAATACAATGACGCAATAACTGACTATATAAAATCGACCGCTTTAAAAAAGTTCAATTTACCCCTGGTGGTGAAAAATAACAATGCCACTCTAAAAACTCAAGTTTAGGTTGGGTTTGGTTGATGTAACATACGAATTAAACCATTGCAAAATACGTTGGAGATGTATTTCGAGTTGTCTAATAATAACGCCCTTGCGCTCTTCCATTATTAGTTCCTTTACACGTTACAGCGTAAAGTGCCCATTGATGGAATAAGTTTCACGCTAAACAGACAACAATTCAGATGCAATGTTTTCAAATATATTGTTAGTAAGTTTTTCGAAAATTTTCCCCCACGGAAAAAAAAACAATAACTGCTGGGATCCAAATATTTTATTAACCAAAGAAAAAGAAAACTCATACATATCCAGTAATAATTACAGGCGCTGGATTTATAATGTCAAGACCATAACAAAAATATCGCAGTCTTTTCGACGGAGACGCTTGGAGAAAACGTGTCCATGACCGACGCGTCATTCCCACCACTACGGCACTTGATGTTCGCACTTTACTACGCGAGCCTTTCTTTTCCAGTAATACTGATGAATAGAACTACATTTGCAACACAAATCGTACCACTGTCCATCGTCATCTCGATCCTTTTTTGTGCAAGTCGTATTTTTTTTACACACGTCGCATTTGTTAGGCATGGGCTCTCTGGTATCCGAATTCATGATGTTTTTTGAAATATGACGACAATGCTGATAGGGTGTCCTGCTAAATATATATTTACTAAATAGTAATAATATTAAAAGAGTACTAATTAATAGTAAGACCGCGTACAATACTCAACCGTTAGCGACTAAAATCGGAAGAGATATAAACGCTAATGATTGAATGCTTATACCGGTAGATAAATTTTCGCAATTCAAAAATGGGTACAACGAAAACAGTCTTTTATCCTCCTTCAAATTGTAATTTTCGACCACTTTTTCGTAGCACGCGCTACAAAGAGTTCACCGCTATATGAGTCGTACCTTTGGGTAATATCGTACCTCAGTTCGTTATTTTCCTTATCACTCAATCAAACCCTGTTAACAATGGAAATAACAGCCAAATTTATCATCTTTTGTTACACTTTATCAAAACTTTTTGCCTTATATATTTTAGGGCCTAGATAGCGAGCATGTTTTTGACCGATAGTTTTATAGGATCTTGGCGTAAATAAATTTCCTACTTCTACATATCTGTTGTCGTAAGTTTTAGTCAAGTCGATAAGTTGTTTGTGTTTGAAAGGGTATAATAAAATTTCTTTAGCAGAAAAACTTTAAATTCATCATTTAGTTATTGATTTGGGTAATAATAATTTCGTACATATGCGTAGAATTTCTCTTTGTAACATTTCCAATGGTACGATTGTAGTTTCATAAGTACCACCCCAGCCGATTATTCCGTATGATATAATTGATTGAATTAGGGCGTAATATACTGTTTTTAACCACGGTATTTCTAAAAAGTTTTTAATTTGACGGAATTTATACATAGTCGAATTTTATTAGTGATATAGGTCACATGTTCATTCCACTTTAGATTACTGTCTATTATTACCCCCAGATATTTTAGTTTATTTACTCTTTCTAACTTTAAACATTTTCCAGTGCAGTTTCTACAATTATTATTTTCGTGAATTTTTTATTCATGTAACAAATCTATAGTCGTTCTCGCGGAGAAACAAATGTAATTAGTTTTATTTATGTTGAGTGTTAATAAATTTTCCTTAAGTTTCATATAAACTATATTTAAATTTTCCTTAAGTTTCATATAAACTATATTTAGAGCCCTTTCTGTCTTGGAAAAATAAACCAGCCTAGGGAATATTTCAAGTTTTTTACATTATTTATATATGGTTTTCTTTATCGTCCTTCGAAGTCGGTCGTGTCTGGTCTGGCCGATCCCGATAGCTATCTGTTGGAGAAACAGGACAACGACGTTTCAATTCAGAAGACTGAAGTAGGAGAGAAGAATTATAGGATTAATTTACAAGGTTGCTATACTTTGTAGATTCTACTCCTTTAGTCCGCGATAGGTAGTCGTAAAACACAACGATTTTTTTTCTTATTTGCTTATTATACTGAGAAACGTATTCTTTACCGCGATATTATGACAAATAACTACAGAAAACTACTAACAAAAGAGTCCTGAAAGATTAAGAAACTAGTCTATTAAATTAAACCCAAAGCGCCACAAATCATGAAGCTACTTTTACATTAAATAGGTATCAAACATTAGTTAAAAAACTTGTGTTCAAGTTGTTGTGATAACAAAACATGATTTTCGGTGAAATTACCCCAAAGTTTAATTGCCAATAACAATAATTAAAATATCAAATTGATAGGCTGGTAATTGTTTGCATGTTTCGTTAAAAAATAACTTGATTAACTGAGTTCTATATTTATAGTATTATTTATTATCTATAATAATGTAGTATTTCGGTTATGTAAAATTTTTTTGGCCATTTATCTAGCTGTACTTTTTCCAAAAATATTGTTCATAGGATATAAGGTGCTAGACTTTATAATGTATGTCAAATCTGTTAAAATTTAAAAGTACATATCGCCGGAATAAATTGCAACTCTATTTTCATTCTTATTATAACTGACAATAGCGATCAATAATAATTCCCATTGAACCGTATAGGAGTAAAACGCTCAATAACTAACCATAAAAATAACCTAAAAATGGTTAACCAAGTAACTTCTAGCTCTGTATTTGACGGTAATTAGAATGTCATACTTATCGACTGCTGCTTTTTGAAAAAGTTATAGTATTAATGTACACGTTTAACACGAATAACCGTTTAAAAGTTCATATAGGGGCGACTTGTTTAGGTAATCCGAATCCATAGATACCTGCGTATTAAACTTTTTATAATCAATCTTTATGGACATATCTTTTAGCGTCGAAAATTCAGACGTTGTTAATTATACCGTCATTGGTCTATTAAAATGATGAACGGTTATTGAAATATCCATTACAAAGTCAAGTAATTTACCCTACAAAGTTTACTATTATATAAATTTCATGAGCGCGAACCAATCTTGTTTAATGTATGTAAATATTTCGTATATTGGCAATGTATTCAATTTAATTAGAAAGTTCTGAATACTATTATGTGTTCAACACGCGAACTTATAAATGCATTATATTTACCTAACCATGGTCGATTGGTATAACTAAAAGGTTACGGTTATACGTAAACTAATATTACTAAATGTACACAATGTGGGTAAAGACATTGTATACAGTGAAACATTTATAAGGCCAGATCTGCAAATTGTATACCAAGCTGATTCTTAATATAGGGACAACTTGTTTCAAACTGCGAGGTTAACGAATTTAACATTGAAACAATCTAAAGGTATTTGCTAAGTTTGTTGATACTCAAATAAACGTCGCGCCGAAGTCACCATAGCAACGGGGGATTCTCCGCTCAACACCTGTTCTAAATAAATCCACAATGGAGATAAACGCGGAGAGAGATATAGTTCGCGGTAATCAGAGGAGCTCTAACGGCGTAGAGAGATAGTTAGCGGTAATCAGATTCCTTTGTGTTCGACCTGTACTGAACTAACCACATCGCGTTTTGTACAAACTAGTTTCGCTTTGTTTTTGTTGTGGAATAATGACTTATAAAGAAAGCAAGGACTATGAACTGATTAAACATATAAATAAAGAATTGAAAAAAATGAATCGTCAACTTGAAATGGATTTGATTGCACAAAGAATGAGATATTTTCAAAAAGAGCATAATTCTCACGAATTGCATTTGGAACGACCCCCAAAAACTGGATTCTTAAAGGCGATAGACGAGTTAGTGGTTTTTATTGATAGCGTGTTAAATGTTATTAACGATAGTTCCTTTGTGTCAACAACAAATGTTGTAAAATAAAGTTTAAATTTAAATCAGAGTTTTTTATTTTAAACATAGAAGGATGTAAGATAATCCGTTTTGTTTGTTATTATACCAATGTAATTACTTATTACGTTTATTTAAATTACACGAGCGCGAACCGACCTTGTTTAATTTATGTAAATATTTCGTATAGTGTTAATGTATTGAATATAAATTAGAAAGCTTTCCCTCGCGTCGTTATTAAAGGTTAAGTGACGGTAATATATGATGTATATGTCATAATAATCAAGTTCGAGCCATCTAGGTACGTAACGATAAAAAAATCCGTTAGGAACAACTTGTTTAAAAAGCGTTAAAAAATTGACGTAAATATGGTAAATTTCGTAAAAATAACAAATATGGCCACCCTACCCGTTTGAATATGCGACATTAAAGATGGCGGCCAAATCACGTGAATTTTCCAAATTACTAAGAGTTCATATAATAACCGTTAAAAGAGAGTTACAAACTTATGTTAAGCCTTTGTCTAAATTCCCGCCAAAAAATGTTTTTATTATATAGCTACAAGGTCACACATTCCCCGAGTCTCTAACAGCGAGCGGGGTAACCTCGCAACGGCGCATTCCTCGATAAACACCTGCTCAATCAATCAAACCTGTCACCACTTTAACAATGCCCGAGTATAGCGATCCTGGGAATTCCTTTAAAGGAGTACTGACCCCTTTTCGCGCCAAAATACCAACCAATCAGCGCCATTTTGAATAATTTCGCGCCAGCCAATAAGCGCGCAGTACACGCGCGTGGTAACCACGTGGTTCCCGCGCCGCGCCGCGCCAGCCAATCAGCGTGCAGTATCCGCGTCGCGTAGTTAACGCGCCAATCAGCGCGCGCCACTCTGCAGAGGTCAATGACCTTCGGTGACTTAACCCGAGGGGAGGAAAATGCCGCCCCCCCGCGCCACCTGCCGGAAGGGGGAAGGAAGCGGGGACTTCCGGTGCCGACCCCCTTTCTACCTCTACATTGAAAAACCCTGATGATGGTAGACACTCCTACTGATATAACCAGATATGTACGAGACTGTAGTTTGTTTTCCTAGTGTCTGGTTTTCAATGAAATTTTTACAAACTTGAAAGTCTTCTTCTGTGCATACACCAGGATAATAGCTATTCGCTGATGGAAGGCTATCGTTATACAAAAATTGGCCTTGTATGGTTTGAGAAGAGAGTTAACTGATGAACTCTTGTAAGAGACTTTGAAGTGGTGTGCGATGGGGTGCTCTCTACATCCTCCCTCAAGAAAGTCTTAAGATATTTTCACCGTTTAAAGATTTAATAATAATAATAATAAGCTAAGCTGATATAGTCATAATATTGTTTCAGTGCAGCAAAAATTAATGTCATAATGTTAATGGATAATTTCCAGTCTTCAATACAGGACAACGTCTTTGTTCTACAACCCATTATTTTCCATTTCTCAGACAGAGCTTTCTCAAATATTTGGGCATGTTGAGATGCATCTCTCATTGGTTTCTTATATTTTTTGCAATATTTATTTGTCAACAATTGCAGCAATCAAATAAATTGTTCATAAGGTCTACAAACTCTGCAGTGTAAGCTGCTTCTAATGGCAACTCTGAAGTACCGAATGCTGCTTCCATACCATTAGCGACACTCTTGCTAAAAGTTTGTGCAGTGAGAGATACTTTCAGCTTTGAAAATGGGGATACATCTATATGTTTTTTCTTTAACTAGTACAATGCTCTAAATTTTCCTAATTTCACATCTATGTTGTAAAATTTTCGAAGGTACTCCAATTTGACTGGAGCACTGTCAATGATAAAATATATTTATCCGAGTTGTTCCTAACACTCTTAAGCAAGTGGGAGACATCGTAGAAAAAAATAACTTCTCTTCGTCAATGGTAATAAAGGATTTTTCGAGTCAAGTTATTTAACAAGACTTAATTATTAGGTCCTTGGTCGTATACAGCATTTTTTAAAGTGAGCGATACATTCATTAAGTTAAATCTTCAGGTGCTCAGCTAGACAGGAATCGTTTGTAAGAAAAACCAACTGACTGTTTCCATTTGTTTTTTAGGCCCTTAACCCTGAAAACTAACGCTTGGTTAGCATAATCATTATTGCTTCCTATGAGACCTAAATTTACGAAACCCTCTACTTCGTCATCCTTAACGTTGTAAGTAAGAGCTTCATCTCATCAAATGCTACTGAGCATAGACGTTCACTTATTGATTTATTTTCAAACCTAGCTTTGAGAGCGTGAATTACAATAACGTCAAAGCCAGGCTTGATTTCAAATTGAGATATCAATTTCTGGATGGTCTTCTTCGTTGGCAAACACAAGACATTTTGCCATTGGGTTATGCTTGTAGGTTGGTAGTACAAAGACAGTGCCTAGCTTTTGGTTTGGCTTGAATAACGCCTCTCTCTTCCTTTTCGCGATCCCAACTTAGGCTTTGTTTTTTGCCACTTTATCATTTAATTTTTGAATTTTCGACTGCATTGTTCTTAATTTTAACTTCTGTTCATAGATGGTTTTTTAAATATAATTCTTCTCTTCTTGTCTTAAGTCCAGAGGTTTGAACATTTTTGTTTGCATATGTTTGGCTTGTTTTGGAAACTACTGCTTGAACCATTTTACTTGCATATATTTTAAAATCTGGTACTTGTACCCCTTTATATTGAAATGTTTTTGTGTTTTTCTGCTTCTCCGCGTAGGTCAAAAATGATTATGTAGCTTGGCTATGAGTATCATCATATAGTTTTAATGACCGTTTCCTAAATTCTGAAATGATTTTATTACAATGTAAAGAAGAACGCCTGTATTAATGTTATTATAATACCGGAGATTGTATGATACTTCCCAAGCGTGTTTAATTCTAACTGTTTTCCTTTATTTTAGCTTGAGCTACTAATATCATCTTGATTATTTCCTTTTATAAACCCGTGCATTTTAGCTATGCTTAAAATTAAATTAAAATAAATATTTTTACTTTTCAATCCTTGTATATTATTCAAGATTAGAAAATAATGTAGGAATAGCTGTTGGCATAAGTCTGTTTTATCATTCATAAAACAAGAGTCTTCAAAATGTACGGCGCATATATGCCACGAAAGCCAACAGCTCCCTATTACCATATGTAACATAATTACTCATAAGTATGCCACTAGCTCTATTTCTTCACTAACGGTTTGTTTCACAGATATTGCGTCATCCGTACCCTACGTAATATTTTACGTCATATATGACGTCATCGAATCTCAAATGCCGATTATGCCGTCGCCCAATTAGCTCTACGTCTGATAAACCGACGGCCATTATTTTAGTAAACAAACCGTTTTGAACAACCAAGGCTTAGGAGCTAAAATGAACTACAATATAGTGTGAAGTTCTTTTAATGTAATTAACGACTTGTTCCATTTTCGGAAAGTAGTCTCTGAACCGAACCGCATTGGTCATTTTCCCTAACCTTTTCTTTTTCTAAACTACTCATTATTTAACTTCATCCGCACAACCGAGCGAATTTATAAATTTTAATATAAAGCTACATTGGGCTGACTAAAATTCCGACGCAAAAAATTCCTTCTCAATTTAGAGGTTTTCCATTGGCTTAAATGTTACTAGCCAATAGTGTGACTCCCAAAATTACTAGGATGAATAAAAAGGTTAAAATCTAACGTAGTCCACCTTTTTACTGGTTCGTGGTGAAACAAACCGTTAGTGAAGATTTTTGAACGGATTAAAGGTACAGCGGCATACTTATAAGTAATTATGTTACATATGCTATTACTGTTAACCTCTATACGTATTTATGACAAGGAGAAACCGAAGAGCTGGAGGGAAAACCCCTTTAACCAGTGGGGAGAGAATGTGCGATTTTAATCGCAAATTAACGATTGTAATCATGATTTAATTATTTCGATCACGATTTACTTATTTCGATCACGATTTAATTATTTCGATCACGATTTAATTATTTCGATCATGATTTATTTCAATTATTATTTAATTATGGCAATCACTTTAATTATGGCAATCACTTTAATTATGGCAATCACTTTAATTATGGCAATCACTTTAATTATGGCAATCACTTTAATTATGGCAATCACTTTAATTATGGCAATCACTTTAATTATGGCAATCACTTTAATTATGGCAATCACTTTAATTATGGCAATCCCTTTAATTATGGCAATTACGATTTAATTTTTTCAATCACGAATTACCCTTTTAATCATGAATTAATCATTTAGTCAGGGTTTTATCAATTAAGTTTACTACTATTAAACACGATTGAATCTTTTAAGGGTGTCTAAATTATCATGCTAGGGACATGCAACTTGGTTTTCAAAATTCAGTTTTGGGTAATTTTATTTTTTTATTATAAAGCACATGATTATTCTTAAAAATTAAAACTAAGTGACTTAACTAACTTCGATTTTATAAAGATCCATGTATGTTGTCCAATAGCCATTTGTGATCTTCTTAACATCATAATGTACCCTAAAAGAAATTTAAAAAAGAAAAAAAATATTGAAGACAAAACAGTTTTCTATCTGTTAATTATTCAGTCAAAGCTCTCACGTTTTGTTACACTTTTCCATCAATACGCAAATTCTTTGTACCACTTCCGTGTAAACTCTAGTGATCTTCCATTCAAACTAAAAAATTTCATAATATATATATTTATATATATATATATATATATATATATATATATATATATATATATATATATATATATATATATATATATATATAGGGCTTATTTTTGGTTTAATTAAATTAAGTAGGGTTAGTTTAAGACTAGAGTAGGTTAATTGATTAGGAAACAGTAAACTAATTCTGTTATATTTAGTTAATTACATGACGGTACAAGCCAAAAATGAAATCTTGTACTGCCATTAAGGCATATTTGTTAGGGTGTATCATACTCAGGCCGTGGAGCGTACAGTTAAGAAGGTCACAAAAGCTTCATTAAGCGTCTGTGGAGCTGAAAATCGTGATGGCTTAATTCGAAATGCTTTAAGATCAAGGGAAATGATTCCATTGTTTAACACCAAAAACCAGTTTCGAGGCATTGAAACTGATAGTGACACAACTTAAACAAACACTTGTTTCTTCAAATGATTGTTCCAGTAGCCTACAACTTTACAAGTCTCATATTTGGTACTTACTAATACAATTTTCATTGTCTGTAGGCATTAAATCCATCATTGGTTGGTTGGTTGGGATGGGTTATGGCGGAACTCGAAGTGCAGCCACCTTCTCGTGGTGAGTTCTGAGTCGGTATCTTCTTTATTCTTATGGGAACCGGGCGAATAGCTGAACTCTTCAGTACTGACACGTGTCGCATTTGGGTGAAAAACAGCGAAATTTTTAAGACTGTTTGAGGGGGCGGAGCACCTCTCATTGTGTCTCTCACTAGGCTTAATCTAGTTTTTATTGACTATAGATTGCACATGTACCCAAATCTACACGCGGAAAGTCCATCCGAACTTTCTCACTATACAAAATCTCAATTTTAGTACAATATTCGAGACTTTGTGGCTCGTTCGTTGATAGGATATTTTATCCGTTCCAGCCCAGCTTTTTTGTACGAGTTACTGCCATGGTCCCACAACTTCTCTGCATAGTGCTTCCTTCAAATTCAATCTTTCGTTTTTTTCGATACACCCTAATATTTGTCAAAGTACTGCGATTTTTGAAATGTATTAGATAAAGTGCAGGGTCTTTTTTACTATATATATATATATATATATATATATATATATATATATATATATATATATATATATATATATATAGATATATATAATGCATAAAACTTACTCCATCGAGTAGAACTTTAAAATGAGTTTCATTCCCCATGATAATAGAACCTTCCTCTTGTCGCTCATGTAAGTGGTTCAGTAGTCGGACTAAAATGGCTTTCCTTTGCGGATGGACTCAATATACAAAGTCAACAATGATAAGATAAATATTACTTATTAACAGACGTAGTTGGATTTTGAGTGCGTCAATTGATGTTTCCGTTAAAGTTATAGCAATATATGGCCATTAAGCTTATGAGCTTACAGAAACGATTTAGTAGAAGTCGCGTTAAAGTTTAGTCACATTTTACGACACCAGCTATAGATTTGCAAAAGAGTAGCGTCAGCTTCGCGATGTTTTAAGTAAAGTAAATTTTAAATAATCAGATGGAAATATGATTTTAAACGCTTTTTAACATTGTCTTTTAATTATTTCATTTCTTGGCCGTTAGATGAATTGAAATAAATATTATTTGAGGCGCTATAAGTATCGACAATTATGTCCAAATCTGAGATTTAATTGGCGATGTTTTTATTTATATATATAATAATGGGTCTAAATTGATTTTGGAAATTTGTAAAAGAGTCGCTACAGGGCTGTTATCCTTTTTTTTTGACGAAAGGAGTCATTTTGGAATATAAGAGAACCCATCCCATAAATAGCGTTACAAATACGACTTCATTAGTATATGGTAAAGTAACATGTCAAATTAATCTTGTTAATCCTTGATGATTTTATTATCTATTAATATAACTTAGTTCTATCTTTAAATGATATTTGTGACGTCATGTCCCCTCGCTGTAGCAATAAATCACACTGACACAATACCCTCAAATTTGTGACCATCTTTTAAATCGTTTATTTGGTAACTTTGTAAGATATATTTTACGTTAAATTTTTAATTATTTTATTTTATATTAATATTTATTACAATCTTTCATTCTTTTGTAATTAAAAGTGATGAGCTAAAATAGATAAAACCACAGAGTACTTTAGATGTCTTTCTAGACATGTTAGTGTCTCATCACTAAGACTAATGTTTTGATAAATTGTGGTCCCTCAATTAATTTAGTTTTGAAAACCATTAGCGTAGAAAGGGTTTCGCAGTTTACAAATAGATGGACATTTAAATGCTTATTTGAGTTATTTAATGTTAATTAAACTATTATATTAAAAACTTCATCTAGTTCAATGGAAACTAAATATACAAATTTCAACTAAAATGGTGTGCCTCAAATTGTATTCGGAAAGAGTGCAGCCTTTCCCTTCGGAATTCGAAGATCTCAAGTTAGTAACATATTTTACCCTCCCATCGAACCCTTTTGTGACACTTCCCCTCTTTTTTATGTTATGCCTTTAAAAAGTTGTAATCCCATCAATGTGTTTGGAAACTTTACACCTATGATTAAATTAAAAACAGTAGTGATATTTCCCTTGGATTTGGAGAGACTGTCCTTGTTTATCACATGCTTTGGTATTATTGACCTCTTTGGGTATTTCTTAAAACATTCCCGAAAAAATTAATTGCTTGAAGATTGTAAGAAAGCTAGTATGGTGTATTGTTACTAGATTAAAAACATAGGAACCACTGTTGTATAATTTTTTTATTCAACAACAGTGGTTCATATGTTTTTAATCTAGTTATAACACGTACAAGATAGTACGTAAATACAATCAGTGGTGTATTGTATTAAAAAAAACCGAGATGTTCGTTCTTGGAATGTGTCGTTATTTTGAAATTAACTTACAATCTGAGTAAAATGTGTCTAATTCAAATTATTCTGATGCGTACAAGCAATGAATCCGTATGCACCCAAAATATTTTTGGTCTTTGGTGCAAAGGAAATAAATCAGCGAAGAAACTATAGGTAATGCCCAAATATTAATTTTTGGAATATATTGCTCTTTCGTTAAGATTTCTTAGTAACAATTATCCCTCTCACGCTTCTCCCCCCTTAAGTTTCGTTTAAAATATCTTTCCTGAGTTTGAATGCTGGCCGTTCGCTCTGAAGATTGTATATTATCAGTTGGAGTTCTGCGAAGGTGCCCCCAGGCGCTGTAGCAGAGTCGTCCCTAAATTGGTTTAGAAGGCTAGTGCGCATAGTCTCTATTCCCCGACCCCGTCTTTGTTCTTAGTCCGATAGGATTAACCCTCTCTCTCACCCTTTTACTTTTGGCAATTTGTTATAAGCCGCCCGTTCCCAAATGTCTAATAAAGTTCTTTATCTTTTCTATTCATTTTGAACTCATATTCCAAGAATTGAGAATTGCCATAAAACCAGTAATGTGTAAAATAAAGCATCGGTATCCAGGCTTTCATGTGTAACCAATGTTTTGGTACTTCTTATCTATTTTAAATACTTATGGCTCCATTAGTTGTTTTTAGGCCTATTTCTCCAAAAGGGATTATTTTGGGAAGGACCCGGTCTTGCATTCCACTTGCATTCCACTCTCTTTGGTCCGTCCCCCTTTTTGTTAAGACTCCGGTGACGGGCTATGCTTGGAGGATTTCGAAACCCAGCTTGAGATATCTAATGTAAGCCTATACCTTTTATACATGTATATATCGTTAGTATATTTTCGTACGTGGTGGTATTTTTCCGTTCGAGGGTTTTTACCCAAGTTTACCAATATTGTGAAATCACGTGAGTTTTGTGCGCGTTGAAAAGAAGCTCGGACATTCGAAGAGACGCTCTGCTAGGGATAAGACAGTCAGTCTCCAAATATCCTATTCTAAAAATGGTTCAACGCTAGTTACGCCACGGACTTCAGTCGGCCTTGTGTCCTATCCAGTGCTAAGTTCCAAATGAAGATGAACTAGAAGAAAGTGCGTGAGCTGATGCCGCAACAAGCCTCCGTAACTACGATGTAGATAAGTACTAACCTTGACCTAATTATTTTAACGTACCGGAACGAGCAACGGGTTCGTCCTGCTAAGTTTGCCTCAGTGTCTTCGTGACGCTGTGTTAGTCGTTCTTTGAGGTACCGACGGTTTCCGCGTAAGCGCTCTAGAAGTTAATGAGTCCGAGACTTTCATCATATAAATTAGTATTAACCTTTTAACGACCATATTCGTTCATTTGTTTTTAATTACCCTTCAGGTAATCTTAACCGCAGTGCACTAGCGTATATTGTATTTAACCCTTGGGATTTAGTATTATGGTACCATTAATTAGCTTAGTATTTTAGTGTCGCGTTTAGTATATTTTATTTTATTATTATTTTGTTCGCGAGTGTTTATATTTCATTATTATCAGTTAGTGTGTTACAACTTTTAATTGTTCTTAGTAAATTGTTTTATGCTGGTAAAATCGAAATCCTTCATTATAACCCTTAGCCTATAAGCATAACCCTAATCACTTTTCAGAATTAGTTTAATTATTTTGTCAACGAATTTGAGAGAGTTGGTTGCAATAGGGGTCTCGACCATAGGCAGTCCACAAATCGTTACACATGTTAGAAAGTATTTTTGTTATATTGCTTTTAGATATCGAATGTGTCAAAGTTAAAGATGTTATTTATGGTCTCTGACCTTGAATATTGTGCGTAGTGTACGGGACTTGACGACAACCTGTAATGTGTAAAAAATGGTATCGGTATCGATACTTTCATGTTAGAAAGTATTTTTGTTATATTGCTTTTATTGGTTCCAAGTGACGCTATTATCCGACCCGGATGAAATAGGTTACGTGCCCCTGTGGTTAAAACCAGAAGACAGTGGTTTTTTAAAAACTCTTCTCTCAGAGGTCTAAGCCCTTGTGAGCCTGAGCTTACAGCTCTCGTGGTCAAAGCTAAGAAGAAGTGTCCGGTTCTTTAGTTAACGGTTCCTCTTTACCAATACTCCGTATGTGCGGTTTGCGATGACGTTATCCCCCGAACAACAGCCCATGATGATAACTTCGTTGGACTTTGCTTAAGCACTTAAGTATCTTTTTAATATCTTAACATTTATAGGCGATTCATCGCTACTTCTACACTTACCACCATCTATGGTGGACTGTGCGTAAAGAATTTTATTCAAGTGGCACTTAGGTACCAGAAGCTTTCAATAGCCTTCGGGCGTAGAACATTGTTCATGTAAATAAAGTAATTGACCCTTCTGGTCATCTTTCTAAGAAACGGATTAATTACCTTTTTAATAAGCCTCTGGCATTAAACCTCTGGTTTATATTTGAAATAGACCTCCGGTCTCACTTTTAATTGCTCCAGAAGCGCAATCTTCCAAACACTCTCGTGGGGGTTCTTAAAGTGGTACATGAAGGTCATATGAACATCATTATCGCAACCTGTGCTATTCCGCGACGTGCGATGCATTGACATTCTGATCGGTTTATTTATTTGTTTTTTGTTTTACTTTATGTTTTTTTTTGTAATTCTACCATTAGGTTATTCCCTTAAATACGAGACTTCATTTCTAAAATTTAAAGTAAACTGCTTCCCCTGTTCGGTATTAAAACATCAGTATTTGAAGACATAATAGGATTATTGGGTCTGATTAAGACGTAAAAATTTAGCTCCAGCTTTGGAAGTTAAGTTTTGAAATTACCTTACATTAAGATTCTTTTGGTAATGAACATGCTTTCTATAAAAACTATTTAAGCTAGAAGTTTAAAATTTTCAGGATATTATTAAAAGGTTGGAACGGTTTAATTTGTAAATTTCAGAAATTTTAAAATAGTTTCGGAAATTGTATTTATAAACTGTAGGTGTTAGACAAGTACATTTAAATACACAATTGGTAGATCATAATTTAAACCTTATCTGTAAGAACAAAATTAGGTTTGGGAAACTAGGCCATGACTATCTAACTAAAATACCCACGGTCGTCTCTCGCGAAGGAGCAGGAGGAACTTATTAAAATCGTATGACTTTGTGATTTGTTGCTAAGGGAAGCCTATGGAACCTAATTTGATCGAGTTCTTATTTAAAAATTAGAACGAAAATGATACTTACAATTTTTGCCTATTAAGTAAAAATTTTAATTATGTATAACTCCAAGAAAAAAGGTCTTGCCGATTTTGACTGCTCTCAAGTAGATTTTCAGCGTATTACTGCTTACTCAAATGTGGAAAACAGGACGGTAAAAATCCATATTTATTTCGTCTATTTTTGCGTGGCTCAACGGTATCACGCTCGCTTGTTGTGAATAACAATGGGAACTATTAAATAAACGGCTATCACTTTGAATCGGTTAAACATCTGGGCAGAAATGCTTGGGAAACGACTAAACGATCCACCATTCCTACGCATTGTAACCCGGCCACCTGTTTAAAGCATTAAAATTCGCTGGATGACTTGGGCTTAAGGTGGTGCCAGCTAGGAGCAACAAACACAGCACCGCACACAAGGAAAATGCAACCTGTCAAATGCGTGCATTTTCTTGTGTACAGTTTTCATTGGTTAGACGCTTTAGCGCCTACTGCCGTCGGAAGGGAAAATTCGGACATTGTCGTTCAGCGTAAAGGTTCGTCCAATGAAATTTGTACACAACACTGCGTTAGTGTGTTTAAAGGCTAGCACGCGTTTGCCTGGTGTTTGTTGCTCCTAGGTGCCAGGGTGTTAGCCTAGCTGAGTATTATTATTAATATTGATTCGGCCACCTCGACCTAATGGATCAAACTTCTCAGCCTTTCTTCGAAACGAAGTAGGGAATAATATGGACACAGTTTCTTTGGGACGTTTCATTCTCTCTAGTTTCACGATTTGTTGATAATCTGAACACGGAAAATCACTGAGTTCCATCGGCGATGGGTTTGTAAGAAAGATTTCAGTTCAACGAAATTCAACGTTTTCCTGTGGGGCTTCAGTGATTGAAACGGAAATATTCAATCTTATTTGTAATAATGTTGTAAAATACTATTTAAATTATGACTCAATAAAAAGTTAAACCTATGGCTTTCGTTCATTTTCTGTTAATTGATGAGAACACATTCACTGATCCCTTTTGTTGGATATATGCCGATATATTTTAAGTAGAACTAACTAAGCCAAATTTTGCAACAAAATTTTACTCTTAAGGTAAACAGAATGCTCGGCAACTCGTTTTAAATTTTTTATAACTTACAATTTAAAGCATTTCCAATCTTCTAATTATGCCCTAACTAAAAAGGGTTTGCTGTGTGTGGATAAATCTAAGATATGGGATAAATGGTTTACAATAACGTAAAAAATAGCATTTAACGAAATAACATTATTTAAAAATATTTGACGGTTCATGATTAAGGTAAAAATGTTTGTCCTATATGTAATTTAACCATATTAATATTATAATAAGCTACGTTTATTACCTGCATTGCAACAGGTATGAGGCCCTTTTAACAGTGATGCAGGAAAATTTAAACTGCGTGGGAGGGTTGTGGCTAGTCCAGTCACGGATAGTCACTAGCGTCCCTACACCAACTAGCCTTTGCAAGGTTTTACGGAAAGTATAAACCGAAGTGCTGGGAGCGTATTTCGATGGGAGTATATCTCCAATTGGAATCAGTTTTCTAAACTTATCCACTCTTTTTTTTACTGGAGGTAATCTTAAATTTAAATGAAGACAATGTTTCTAAAATACCATTTTATTACCAAAAGTTTAGTTATTAACCTCGAACCGTTTGAGTTACAACTAACTTGAAAGCCTACGAATGTTAAGTAACTTTTTTGAACCAGATGGGGTAAAGACTGCTTCAGTATTCTGTTTTATTGATTAGAGTAATTGCGTAGAGTAAGGCTCAAATAAATAGTACCTAAACCGGGGATGGGGGAATTATAAACACCAAACTAGATAAGAAACGGGGGCGGTCTCCCCTAGGGCCGTACTTCGGCTGTTCGACGCCCAAATCCTAGGAAATTAATACTACTCTTATAAATTTAATAATATCACAACGGTTTAATGGCATTATAAAGAGGGTAAGTGTTAACCCACGCCCCTTATAAGGGTTCGATAGGAGGGTAAAATATAATAGTAGTAATTGAGAGCTTAGAATGCAAAAGGGAAACCGTGTAATTTTTCATAGGCAACCCGAAGATGAACTCTTTTGGAATAAAATTCGAGATACAATATTTTAGCTGAAATAGATGAATGTAAGGTAAATAATGGTAAATGCAAGTAGTTTATTGAACATTTAATAACTCTAACAAGTATTCACATGTCAATCAATTAGTAAATTAAGAAAATCTACTTAAAATTTCTTGTTAGCTTGGGGGTAGTTTAATTACCAAATATCAGCACGATTAATTAGACTGTTTGATTTGGTCTTTTACCCACGGGAAAATGGGGTAGGTACATTTTTTCGAATTTCAATCGTCCAAACAGTGGAACAAATGTTCAAATTTCATTCGTCCGAACCGCCGAAATATCAAATGTTTCAATTGTTCGAATTGGACAACTTGTTTGATTCATTGGTCCGAATCGCTAGCATCACTTGTCCGAATTCTGTCGCTAAATTAGTATTTCTTATTGCTGTTTTTTTTTGTCCGGATTTTTTTTAGTGCAAGAATAAAAAATAAAAAACTACATTGTAAATATCGTTGTTCGTTCAAGTTGTTTTTGTATATTTTACTTCATATTCGTATTAATATCGATCAATGTTGTGAATATTTTAGGTAATGTTAGGTTAGGTTAGGTTCACGTTAATGTTAATATTTTCTTATATTAACAATATTTAAAAAAACAACCAATTCCTAATGTTCGAAAAAACGGACAAACGATTATTCGAACAAATGAAATTCGCCAGTAAACTTAACATAAATTGAACGACTAAATCACCAACAAAATTTGTGATAAATATTTCGGGCAAATGAAATACGTTTTCGGATTTATGATCCTGTGCAATTGCGGCGGATGTGGACTGAAACGCTGAAGAAAATAAAATTATTTGCCAGAAAATTACATGAATGTTTTTTATATTTGAAAATGACTAGAAGTTTCGTTATAATTGACCGAAAGTTATATACGAAGGACCAGAAGTTACCTAAAAATGAACGACGATGAATCCTAAGTCAATTACAAATCATTGTCGGCAGTCGCGAATCCAAGTAGATGCCACTTGAGTCATAGAATTTTGGGAAAGTTTATATGAATTATTTGTTTTGTCTCGAATTAAACGATGAACTCCTTGACTAAACGCCACCATATCACAACCCGCGTGAGAAAGAAGTAGCAAAAGCATAAACAATTTTTATTTTTTATGAAACCCACATATTTTGCGATTTTTTTAGTTTGAGTGGAAGACCACTACAGTTTACACGGAAGTGGTACAAAGAACTTGCGTATTGATGGAAAAGTGTAACAAAACGTAAGAGCTATAACAGAATAGATAACAGATATAAATTTTTATTGTCTACAATATTTTTTAACTTTTTCCCCCAAATTGACTTAGGCTACATCGTGATGTCGAGCTGATAACAGATCATGGTTGGACAACTTTTATGGAGCTTTATAAGATAGAAGTTTGTTCAGTCATTTAGCCTTTCCTGAATTAGTTTTGAGACGAAAAATATGTTTTACGATAACATTGTATAATTTATGAAAACCGAGTGGCATGTCCCTAGCATGATCACAAGAACACCCTCAAAATATTCAATCAGACTAAAATGTGTTAAAATTAGTAAATAGGTAAACTCCTGATTAAATGACTAATTCGCGATAAAGGGTTAGTTAGTGATAGAAATGATTAAATGTACCCTATCGGGGAAGTTCGTTGTTATTCGTAAATTTCAGCAAAATCATGAAATTGTTTTTACGGTTTTAAAATTTTTAATTTTTTTAACGCTAGGTGGTAGACGAAAACTGTCAATGAAAACGTTGTAGAGCATACTCGTTAACCTTAAATGAAATTAGTTTGGTTGGAATAGGTAAATTTGTCAGCAATTGTTTTCATTGGTAATTAATTTTGAGAGAGAAAAAAATTTCAGAATGTGTTACAAAATTTACAAACTTTTCAGTCTTATACTAAATGAGCTAAGATAATTCCACTTTCCGCTAATATTCACGTTCGTGCGCGATAGAGCATATTTTGAAATGAACCACGGACCATAGCTGGAGTGACGAGTCGAAACGGTGCAATAATTCTTTGGTGCAAGTCTTCTTCGCTGGTAAATGGCGTCTTATAAACTTCCTCCTTCACGAATCCCTACAGGAAAAGGTCCAGCGGTATCCTAGGAGGCCATGGAACTGGACCGTTCCTTTCAAGTCAACACCCAGGGATCTCAATATTAGGAAATTTTACCACACCTCTTTCCTGGTGAGGAGGCACACCGTCATGCTGGAACCAAAGATGTGGGATGTCGATCAAAGGTACATGTTCCAACACTTCTGTAACTTCATTCTGTAAGAAGGCCAAATGATTCAATAGCATGATCTCCCAATAAACCTGCCCAGACGTTGAAGCAAAATTGGACCCCAGTGCGGATTTTTATCACTCCACACGTGGTTGTTCTGTCTGTTAAACGGGCCATCTCTCGAGAATGAGCACTCATCGGACACGAGGAGCAAACGGAGGAAATTTTCATTAACATCGGCCATGGTACTGAACCAGTTGCCAAAGTCCAATCAAAGTCGTCTATCAACATCGTGAAGTGCTTGGTGGAGCATGGCACAGTATGAATGGAAGTTATGGTGTTCAAGGATACTCCAGACATAATACGATGACAAGTCCCAATCGGAGAATGCCATTCTTATACTTGTTCGAGGGTAGGTGACTAAGTAGGCGATGACTGTCTTCCATAATAATGTTATGGTGTCACCTACCCTCGAACAAGTATAAGAATGGCATTCTCCGATTGGGACTTGTCATCGTATTATGTCTGGAGTGTCCTTGAACACCATAACTTCCATTCATACTGTGCCATGCTCCACCAAGCACTTCACGATGTTGATAGACGACTTTGATTGGACTTTGGCAACTGGTTCAGTACCATGGCCGATGTTAATGAAAATTTCCTCCGTTTGCTCCTCGTGTCCGATGAGTGCTCATTCTCGAGAGATGGCCCGTTTAACAGACAGAACAACCACGTATGGAGTGATAAAAATCCGCACTGGGGTCCAATTTTGCTTCAACGTCTGGGCAGGTTTATTGGGAGATCATGCTATTGAATCATTTGGCCTTCTTACAGAATGAAGTTACAGAAGTGTTGGAACATGTACCTTTGATCGACATCCCACATCTTTGGTTCCAGCATGACGGTGTGCCTCCTCACCAGGAAAGAGGTGTGGTAAAATTTCCTAATATTGAGATCCCTGGGTGTTGACTTGAAAGGAACGGTCCAGTTCCATGGCCTCCTAGGATACCGCTGGACCTTTTCCTGTAGGGATTCGTGAAGGAGGAAGTTTATAAGACGCCATTTACCAGCGAAGAAGACTTGCACCAAAGAATTATTGCACCGTTTCGACTCGTCACTCCAGCTATGGTCCGTGGTTCATTTCAAAATATGCTCTATCGCGCACGAACGTGAATATTAGCGGAAAGTGGAATTATCTTAGCTCATTTAGTATAAGACTGAAAAGTTTGTAAATTTTGTAACACATTCTGAAATTTTTTTCTCTCTCAAAATTAATTACCAATGAAAACAATTGCTGACAAATTTACCTATTCCAACCAAACTAATTTCATTTAAGGTTAACGAGTATGCTCTACAACGTTTTCATTGACAGTTTTCGTCTACCACCTAGCGTTAAAAAAATTAAAAATTTTAAAACCGTAAAAACAATTTCATGATTTTGCTGAAATTTACGAATAACAACGAACTTCCCCGATAGGGTACATTTAATCATTTCTATCACTAACTAACCCTTTATCGCGAATTAGTCATTTAATCAGGAGTTTACCTATTTACTAATTTTAACACATTTTAGTCTGATTGAATATTTTGAGGGTGTTCTTGTGATCATGCTAGGGACATGCCACTCGGTTTTCATAAATTATACAATGTTATCGTAAAACATATTTTTCGTCTCAAAACTAATTCAGGAAAGGCTAAATGACTGAACAAACTTCTATCTTATAAAGCTCCATAAAAGTTGTCCAACCATGATCTGTTATCAGCTCGACATCACGATGTAGCCTAAGACAATTTGGGGGAAAAAGTTAAAAAATATTGTAGACAATAAAAATTTATATCTGTTATCTATTCTGTTATAGCTCTTACGTTTTGTTACACTTTTCCATCAATACGCAAGTTCTTTGTACCACTTCCGTGTAAACTGTAGTGGTCTTCCACTCAAACTAAAAAAATCGCAAAATATGTGGGTTTCATAAAAAATAAAAATTGTTTATGCTTTTGCTACTTCTTTCTCACGCGGGTTGTGATATGGTGGCGTTTAGTCAAGGAGTTCATCGTTTAATTCGAGACAAAACAAATAATTCATATACACTTTCCCAAAATTCTATGACTCAAGTGGCATCTACTTGGATTCGCGACTGCCGACAATGATTTGTAATTGACTTAGGATTCATCGTCGTTCATTTTTAGGTAACTTCTGGTCCTTCGTATATAACTTTCGGTCAATTATAACGAAACTTCTAGTCATTTTCAAATATAAAAAACATTCATGTAATTTTCTGGCAAATAATTTTATTTTCTTCAGCGTTTCAGTCCACATCCGCCGCAATTGCACAGGATCATAAATCCGAAAACGTATTTCATTTGCCCGAAATATTTATCACAAATTTTGTTGGTGATTTAGTCGTTCAATTTATGTTAAGTTTACTGGCGAATTTCATTTGTTCGAATAATCGTTTGTCCGTTTTTTCGAACATTAGGAATTGGTTGTTTTTTTAAATATTGTTAATATAAGAAAATATTAACATTAACGTGAACCTAACCTAACCTAACATTACCTAAAATATTCACAACATTGATCGATATTAATACGAATATGAAGTAAAATATACAAAAACAACTTGAACGAACAACGATATTTACAATGTAGTTTTTTATTTTTTATTCTTGCACTAAAAAAAATCCGGACAAAAAAAAACAGCAATAAGAAATACTAATTTAGCGACAGAATTCGGACAAGTGATGCTAGCGATTCGGACCAATGAATCAAACAAGTTGTCCAATTCGAACAATTGAAACATTTGATATTTCGGCGGTTCGGACGAATGAAATTTGAACATTTGTTCCACTGTTTGGACGATTGAAATTCGAAAAAATGTACCTACCCCATTTTCCCGTGGGTAAAAGACCAAATCAAACAGTCTAATTAATCGTGCTGATATTTGGTAATTAAACTACCCCCAAGCTAACAAGAAATTTTAAGTAGATTTTCTTAATTTACTAATTGATTGACATGTGAATACTTGTTAGAGTTATTAAATGTTCAATAAACTACTTGCATTTACCATTATTTACCTTACATTCATCTATTTCAGCTAAAATATTGTATCTCGAATTTTATTCCAAAAGAGTTCATCTTCGGGTTGCCTATGAAAAATTACACGGTTTCCCTTTTGCATTCTAAGCTCTCAATTACTACTATTATATTTTACCCTCCTATCGAACCCTTATAAGGGGCGTGGGTTAACACTTACCCTCTTTATAATGCCATTAAACCGTTGTGATATTATTAAATTTATAAGAGTAGTATTAATTTCCTAGGATTTGGGCGTCGAACAGCCGAAGTACGGCCCTAGGGGAGACCGCCCCCGTTTCTTATCTAGTTTGGTGTTTATAATTCCCCCATCCCCGGTTTAGGTACTATTTATTTGAGCCTTACTCTACGCAATTACTCTAATCAATAAAACAGAATACTGAAGCAGTCTTTACCCCATCTGGTTCAAAAAAGTTACTTAACATTCGTAGGCTTTCAAGTTAGTTGTAACTCAAACGGTTCGAGGTTAATAACTAAACTTTTGGTAATAAAATGGTATTTTAGAAACATTGTCTTCATTTAAATTTAAGATTACCTCCAGTAAAAAAAAGAGCGGATAAGTTTAGAAAACTGATTCCAATTGGAGATATACTCCCATCGAAATACGCTCCCAGCACTTCGGTTTATACTTTCCGTAAAACCTTGCAAAGGCTAGTTGGTGTAGGGACGCTAGTGACTATCCGTGACTGGACTAGCCACAACCCTCCCACGCAGTTTAAATTTTCCTGCATCACTGTTAAAAGGGCCTCATACCTGTTGCAATGCAGGTAATAAACGTAGCTTATTATAATATTAATATGGTTAAATTACATATAGGACAAACATTTTTACCTTAATCATGAACCGTCAAATATTTTTAAATAATGTTATTTCGTTAAATGCTATTTTTTACGTTATTGTAAACCATTTATCCCATATCTTAGATTTATCCACACACAGCAAACCCTTTTTAGTTAGGGCATAATTAGAAGATTGGAAATGCTTTAAATTGTAAGTTATAAAAAATTTAAAACGAGTTGCCGAGCATTCTGTTTACCTTAAGAGTAAAATTTTGTTGCAAAATTTGGCTTAGTTAGTTCTACTTAAAATATATCGGCATATATCCAACAAAAGGGATCAGTGAATGTGTTCTCATCAATTAACAGAAAATGAACGAAAGCCATAGGTTTAACTTTTTATTGAGTCATAATTTAAATAGTATTTTACAACATTATTACAAATAAGATTGAATATTTCCGTTTCAATCACTGAAGCCCCACAGGAAAACGTTGAATTTCGTTGAACTGAAATCTTTCTTACAAACCCATCGCCGATGGAACTCAGTGATTTTCCGTGTTCAGATTATCAACAAATCGTGAAACTAGAGAGAATGAAACGTCCCAAAGAAACTGTGTCCATATTATTCCCTACTTCGTTTCGAAGAAAGGCTGAGAAGTTTGATCCATTAGGTCGAGGTGGCCGAATCAATATTAATAATAATACTCAGCTAGGCTAACACCCTGGCACCTAGGAGCAACAAACACCAGGCAAACGCGTGCTAGCCTTTAAACACACTAACGCAGTGTTGTGTACAAATTTCATTGGACGAACCTTTACGCTGAACGACAATGTCCGAATTTTCCCTTCCGACGGCAGTAGGCGCTAAAGCGTCTAACCAATGAAAACTGTACACAAGAAAATGCACGCATTTGACAGGTTGCATTTTCCTTGTGTGCGGTGCTGTGTTTGTTGCTCCTAGCTGGCACCACCTTAAGCCCAAGTCATCCAGCGAATTTTAATGCTTTAAACAGGTGGCCGGGTTACAATGCGTAGGAATGGTGGATCGTTTAGTCGTTTCCCAAGCATTTCTGCCCAGATGTTTAACCGATTCAAAGTGATAGCCGTTTATTTAATAGTTCCCATTGTTATTCACAACAAGCGAGCGTGATACCGTTGAGCCACGCAAAAATAGACGAAATAAATATGGATTTTTACCGTCCTGTTTTCCACATTTGAGTAAGCAGTAATACGCTGAAAATCTACTTGAGAGCAGTCAAAATCGGCAAGACCTTTTTTCTTGGAGTTATACATAATTAAAATTTTTACTTAATAGGCAAAAATTGTAAGTATCATTTTCGTTCTAATTTTTAAATAAGAACTCGATCAAATTAGGTTCCATAGGCTTCCCTTAGCAACAAATCACAAAGTCATACGATTTTAATAAGTTCCTCCTGCTCCTTCGCGAGAGACGACCGTGGGTATTTTAGTTAGATAGTCATGGCCTAGTTTCCCAAACCTAATTTTGTTCTTACAGATAAGGTTTAAATTATGATCTACCAATTGTGTATTTAAATGTACTTGTCTAACACCTACAGTTTATAAATACAATTTCCGAAACTATTTTAAAATTTCTGAAATTTACAAATTAAACCGTTCCAACCTTTTAATAATATCCTGAAAATTTTAAACTTCTAGCTTAAATAGTTTTTATAGAAAGCATGTTCATTACCAAAAGAATCTTAATGTAAGGTAATTTCAAAACTTAACTTCCAAAGCTGGAGCTAAATTTTTACGTCTTAATCAGACCCAATAATCCTATTATGTCTTCAAATACTGATGTTTTAATACCGAACAGGGGAAGCAGTTTACTTTAAATTTTAGAAATGAAGTCTCGTATTTAAGGGAATAACCTAATGGTAGAATTACAAAAAAAACATAAAGTAAAACAAAAAACAAATAAATAAACCGATCAGAATGTCAATGCATCGCACGTCGCGGAATAGCACAGGTTGCGATAATGATGTTCATATGACCTTCATGTACCACTTTAAGAACCCCCACGAGAGTGTTTGGAAGATTGCGCTTCTGGAGCAATTAAAAGTGAGACCGGAGGTCTATTTCAAATATAAACCAGAGGTTTAATGCCAGAGGCTTATTAAAAAGGTAATTAATCCGTTTCTTAGAAAGATGACCAGAAGGGTCAATTACTTTATTTACATGAACAATGTTCTACGCCCGAAGGCTATTGAAAGCTTCTGGTACCTAAGTGCCACTTGAATAAAATTCTTTACGCACAGTCCACCATAGATGGTGGTAAGTGTAGAAGTAGCGATGAATCGCCTATAAATGTTAAGATATTAAAAAGATACTTAAGTGCTTAAGCAAAGTCCAACGAAGTTATCATCATGGGCTGTTGTTCGTGGGATAACGTCATCGCAAACCGCACATACGGAGTATTGGTAAAGAGGAACCGTTAACTAAAGAACCGGACACTTCTTCTTAGCTTTGACCACGAGAGCTGTAAGCTCAGGCTCACAAGGGCTTAGACCTCTGAGAGAAGAGTTTTTAAAAAACCACTGTCTTCTGGTTTTAACCACAGGGGCACGTAACCTATTTCATCCGGGTCGGATAATAGCGTCACTTGGAACCAATAAAAGCAATATAACAAAAATACTTTCTAACATGAAAGTATCGATACCGATACCATTTTTTACACATTACAGGTTGTCGTCAAGTCCCGTACACTACGCACAATATTCAAGGTCAGAGACCATAAATAACATCTTTAACTTTGACACATTCGATATCTAAAAGCAATATAACAAAAATACTTTCTAACGTGTGTAACGATTTGTGGACTGCCTATGGTCGAGACCCCTATTGCAACCAACTCTCTCAAATTCGTTGACAAAATAATTAAACTAATTCTGAAAAGTGATTAGGGTTATGCTTATAGGCTAAGGGTTATAATGAAGGATTTCGATTTTACCAGCATAAAACAATTTACTAAGAACAATTAAAAGTTGTAACACACTAACTGATAATAATGAAATATAAACACTCGCGAACAAAATAATAATAAAATAAAATATACTAAACGCGACACTAAAATACTAAGCTAATTAATGGTACCATAATACTAAATCCCAAGGGTTAAATACAATATACGCTAGTGCACTGCGGTTAAGATTACCTGAAGGGTAATTAAAAACAAATGAACGAATATGGTCGTTAAAAGGTTAATACTAATTTATATGATGAAAGTCTCGGACTCATTAACTTCTAGAGCGCTTACGCGGAAACCGTCGGTACCTCAAAGAACGACTAACACAGCGTCACGAAGACACTGAGGCAAACTTAGCAGGACGAACCCGTTGCTCGTTCCGGTACGTTAAAATAATTAGGTCAAGGTTAGTACTTATCTACATCGTAGTTACGGAGGCTTGTTGCGGCATCAGCTCACGCACTTTCTTCTAGTTCATCTTCATTTGGAACTTAGCACTGGATAGGACACAAGGCCGACTGAAGTCCGTGGCGTAACTAGCGTTGAACCATTTTTAGAATAGGATATTTGGAGACTGACTGTCTTATCCCTAGCAGAGCGTCTCTTCGAATGTCCGAGCTTCTTTTCAACGCGCACAAAACTCACGTGATTTCACAATATTGGTAAACTTGGGTAAAAACCCTCGAACGGAAAAATACCACCACGTACGAAAATATACTAACGATATATACATGTATAAAAGGTATAGGCTTACATTAGATATCTCAAGCTGGGTTTCGAAATCCTCCAAGCATAGCCCGTCACCGGAGTCTTAACAAAAAGGGGGACGGACCAAAGAGAGTGGAATGCAAGTGGAATGCAAGACCGGGTCCTTCCCAAAATAATCCCTTTTGGAGAAATAGGCCTAAAAACAACTAATGGAGCCATAAGTATTTAAAATAGATAAGAAGTACCAAAACATTGGTTACACATGAAAGCCTGGATACCGATGCTTTATTTTACACATTACTGGTTTTATGGCAATTCTCAATTCTTGGAATATGAGTTCAAAATGAATAGAAAAGATAAAGAACTTTATTAGACATTTGGGAACGGGCGGCTTATAACAAAGTGCCAAAAGTAAAAGGGTGAGAGAGAGGGTTAATCCTATCGGACTAAGAACAAAGACGGGGTCGGGGAATAGAGACTATGCGCACTAGCCTTCTAAACCAATTTAGGGACGACTCTGCTACAGCGCCTGGGGGCACCTTCGCAGAACTCCAACTGATAATATACAATCTTCAGAGCGAACGGCCAGCATTCAAACTCAGGAAAGATATTTTAAACGAAACTTAAGGGGGGAGAAGCGTGAGAGGGATAATTGTTACTAAGAAATCTTAACGAAAGAGCAATATATTCCAAAAATTAATATTTGGGCATTACCTATAGTTTCTTCGCTGATTTATTTCCTTTGCACCAAAGACCAAAAATATTTTGGGTGCATACGGATTCATTGCTTGTACGCATCAGAATAATTTGAATTAGACACATTTTACTCAGATTGTAAGTTAATTTCAAAATAACGACACATTCCAAGAACGAACATCTCGGTTTTTTTTAATACAATACACCACTGATTGTATTTACGTACTATCTTGTACGTGTTATAACTAGATTAAAAACATATGAACCACTGTTGTTGAATAAAAAAATTATACAACAGTGGTTCCTATGTTTTTAATCTAGTAACAATACACCATACTAGCTTTCTTACAATCTTCAAGCAATTAATTTTTTCGGGAATGTTTTAAGAAATACCCAAAGAGGTCAATAATACCAAAGCATGTGATAAACAAGGACAGTCTCTCCAAATCCAAGGGAAATATCACTACTGTTTTTAATTTAATCATAGGTGTAAAGTTTCCAAACACATTGATGGGATTACAACTTTTTAAAGGCATAACATAAAAAAGAGGGGAAGTGTCACAAAAGGGTTCGATGGGAGGGTAAAATATGTTACTAACTTGAGATCTTCGAATTCCGAAGGGAAAGGCTGCACTCTTATCGAATACAATTTGAGGCACACCATTTTAGTTGAAATTTGTATATTTAGTTTCCATTGAACTAGATGAAGTTTTTAATATAATAGTTTAATTAACATTAAATAACTCAAATAAGCATTTAAATGTCCATCTATTTGTAAACTGCGAAACCCTTTCTACGCTAAGGGTTTTCAAAACTAAATTAATTGAGGGACCACAATTTATCAAAACATTAGTCTTAGTGATGAGACACTAACATGTCTAGAAAGACATCTAAAGTACTCTGTGGTTTTATCTATTTTAGCTCATCACTTTTAATTACAAAAGAATGAAAGATTGTAATAAATATTAATATAAAATAAAATAATTAAAAATTTAACGTAAAATATATCTTACAAAGTTACCAAATAAACGATTTAAAAGATGGTCACAAATTTGAGGGTATTGTGTCAGTGTGATTTATTGCTACAGCGAGGGGACATGACGTCACAAATATCATTTAAAGATAGAACTAAGTTATATTAATAGATAATAAAATCATCAAGGATTAACAAGATTAATTTGACATGTTACTTTACCATATACTAATGAAGTCGTATTTGTAACGCTATTTATGGGATGGGTTCTCTTATATTCCAAAATGACTCCTTTCGTCAAAAAAAAGGATAACAGCCCTGTAGCGACTCTTTTACAAATTTCCAAAATCAATTTAGACCCATTATTATATATATAAATAAAAACATCGCCAATTAAATCTCAGATTTGGACATAATTGTCGATACTTATAGCGCCTCAAATAATATTTATTTCAATTCATCTAACGGCCAAGAAATGAAATAATTAAAAGACAATGTTAAAAAGCGTTTAAAATCATATTTCCATCTGATTATTTAAAATTTACTTTACTTAAAACATCGCGAAGCTGACGCTACTCTTTTGCAAATCTATAGCTGGTGTCGTAAAATGTGACTAGACTTTAACGCGACTTCTACTAAATCGTTTCTGTAAGCTCATAAGCTTAATGGCCATATATTGCTATAACTTTAACGGAAACATCAATTGACGCACTCAAAATCCAACTACGTCTGTTAATAAGTAATATTTATCTTATCATTGTTGACTTTGTATATTGAGTCCATCCGCAAAGGAAAGCCATTTTACTCCGACTACTGAACCACTTACATGAGCGACAAGAGGAAGGTTCTATTATCATGGGGAATGAAACTCATTTTAAAGTTCTACTCGATGGAGTAAGTTTTATGCATTATATATATATATATATATATATATATATATATATATATATATATATAGTAAAAAAGACCCTGCACTTTATCTAATACATTTCAAAAATCGCAGTACTTTGACAAATATTAGGGTGTATCGAAAAAAACGAAAGATTGAATTTGAAGGAAGCACTATGCAGAGAAGTTGTGGGACCATGGCAGTAACTCGTACAAAAAAGCTGGGCTGGAACGGATAAAATATCCTATCAACGAACGAGCCACAAAGTCTCGAATATTGTACTAAAATTGAGATTTTGTATAGTGAGAAAGTTCGGATGGACTTTCCGCGTGTAGATTTGGGTACATGTGCAATCTATAGTCAATAAAAACTAGATTAAGCCTAGTGAGAGACACAATGAGAGGTGCTCCGCCCCCTCAAACAGTCTTAAAAATTTCGCTGTTTTTCACCCAAATGCGACACGTGTCAGTACTGAAGAGTTCAGCTATTCGCCCGGTTCCCATAAGAATAAAGAAGATACCGACTCAGAACTCACCACGAGAAGGTGGCTGCACTTCGAGTTCCGCCATAACCCATCCCAACCAACCAACCAATGATGGATTTAATGCCTACAGACAATGAAAATTGTATTAGTAAGTACCAAATATGAGACTTGTAAAGTTGTAGGCTACTGGAACAATCATTTGAAGAAACAAGTGTTTGTTTAAGTTGTGTCACTATCAGTTTCAATGCCTCGAAACTGGTTTTTGGTGTTAAACAATGGAATCATTTCCCTTGATCTTAAAGCATTTCGAATTAAGCCATCACGATTTTCAGCTCCACAGACGCTTAATGAAGCTTTTGTGACCTTCTTAACTGTACGCTCCACGGCCTGAGTATGATACACCCTAACAAATATGCCTTAATGGCAGTACAAGATTTCATTTTTGGCTTGTACCGTCATGTAATTAACTAAATATAACAGAATTAGTTTACTGTTTCCTAATCAATTAACCTACTCTAGTCTTAAACTAACCCTACTTAATTTAATTAAACCAAAAATAAGCCCTATATATATATATATATATATATATATATATATATATATATATATATATATATATATATATATAAATATATATATTATGAAATTTTTTAGTTTGAATGGAAGATCACTAGAGTTTACACGGAAGTGGTACAAAGAATTTGCGTATTGATGGAAAAGTGTAACAAAACGTGAGAGCTTTGACTGAATAATTAACAGATAGAAAACTGTTTTGTCTTCAATATTTTTTTTCTTTTTTAAATTTCTTTTAGGGTACATTATGATGTTAAGAAGATCACAAATGGCTATTGGACAACATACATGGATCTTTATAAAATCGAAGTTAGTTAAGTCACTTAGTTTTAATTTTTAAGAATAATCATGTGCTTTATAATAAAAAAATAAAATTACCCAAAACTGAATTTTGAAAACCAAGTTGCATGTCCCTAGCATGATAATTTAGACACCCTTAAAAGATTCAATCGTGTTTAATAGTAGTAAACTTAATTGATAAAACCCTGACTAAATGATTAATTCATGATTAAAAGGGTAATTCGTGATTGAAAAAATTAAATCGTAATTGCCATAATTAAAGGGATTGCCATAATTAAAGTGATTGCCATAATTAAAGTGATTGCCATAATTAAAGTGATTGCCATAATTAAAGTGATTGCCATAATTAAAGTGATTGCCATAATTAAAGTGATTGCCATAATTAAAGTGATTGCCATAATTAAAGTGATTGCCATAATTAAATAATAATTGAAATAAATCATGATCGAAATAATTAAATCGTGATCGAAATAATTAAATCGTGATCGAAATAAGTAAATCGTGATCGAAATAATTAAATCATGATTACAATCGTTAATTTGCGATTAAAATCGGTAATCGTGATTGAAACAATTAAATCGTGATCGAAATAAGTAAATCGTGATCGAAATAATTAAATCATGATTACAATCGTTAATTTGCGATTAAAATCGGTAATCGTGATTGAAACAATTAAATCGTGATTTAAGTAAATAAAGCGTGATTGAAATAATTATATCGTAATCGCAATAATTAAATCGTATTTGAAATAATTAAATCTTTATTGAAATTGTTAAATCGTGATTGAAATCGTTAAATCGTGATCAAAAACGTTGATTCGTGATCGAAATAATTAAATGGGGATCGTATTAATTAAATAGTTATTGAAATAATTATATCGTGATTGCAATAATTAATTCGTATTTGAAATAATTAAATATTTAGTGAATAAAATCGTTAATTCGCGATTGAAATCGTTAAATCATGATCGAAATCGCTAAATTGTGTTTGAAATATTAAAATCGTGATCGAAATCGCTAAATTGTGATTGAAATATTTAAATCGTGAATGAAATATTTAAATCGATTTTGAATTTAAGATTTTCAGTACAACCTTAATCATAGGGAACTATCCTGAGTATAAAACGAAATAAACTTTCTGACGGTTTCCTTAACTGAAACGTGTATAGGAAAATATATTATAGTAAGTGCTTTTGTCCTCTTTCGAGAGGATACTAGATCATAAGGCCCACGGATCGTCTCAACATAATTAAGTTTATTCGTTGCTAGATTTTTTGGATTAATACTATATTTATATGAAGTAAGAAAATAATCAACTTTTTGTATAATAAAATTTTCTTATATGATTAAAAACTACTAAATGAAAAGATACTTAATAGTCCAGTCAACGAATGATCAAAAAAAGGTATAGAGGGAAATGTTGGGAACACAATTTTTGACTTCATAACTTTGTTTGGACTAGTTAGGAGGTGAACATATCAAAAGTCCCCGTCCGTAGCCCTTGAGCCGGTAGGAGGAGGGGGGTTTGAATGTTCCATTTTTCGGTTTTTCACTTATATCTCGGATATTATGCGCTTTAGCGACATGACCACTCTAAATCAAATGAAAGCTGATTCAATTTTCTACAAGTTTGACCTTGTCATGTTCTTCGATATCTTGTATAGTTTTCGAGATTACTGCCTGAATGGGGTCCCTCAAGTTGACTCCGAAGATGAAGAACAGGAGGATCCTTTGACCGTTTCCCTACAGGGGTCCGATGGAGAAGATATTGGAGACAAATATGATCTTCTATAATTAAGTGTGAGGAACCTGGTCAGCGGGTCAACAAGAAAATATTCTAAAATGAGTATCAGTGCTATTTAGACATCCAGTACTCACTATGTGTACATAACGGTGCATAATTTGGCCAATACGTTAACTGGGAATGGTGAGAAATTGAAATATTCATTAGTCGACAGTTGTCGCAAAACTTCAGATTTCACGCTCAACACTGAAATTGCTTTAACATTTGAAAGAAAATAGATAAAATAGTAGAGTAATATACATTATTGAAGGGAATAAATGCTCTACAACCCTATGGGTGCATCGTTGAAGAGTTATCCGGTCAAAAAGAGGAAAAAATGTGAGACAATTTTTTTTTCAAAATTACAGACTTTCAAGAGCGGATACCTCGAAAACTATACACGATATCGAAGAACATGACAAGGTCAAACTAGTAGCAAAATTAATCAGCTTTCATTTGATATAGAGTGGTCATGTCGCTAAAGCGCATAATATCCGAGATATAAGTGAAAAACCGAAAAATGGGACCTTCAAACCCCCCTCCCCCTACCGGCTCAAGGGCTACGGGCGGGGACTTTTGATATGTTCACCTCCTAACTAGTCCAAACAAAGTTACGAAGTCAAAAATTGTGTTCCCAACATTTCCCTCTATACCGTTTCGTTGCCTGGACTATAAAACGGGTTTAAAATTCACAATTCATTTACTTAAAAAACCCAACGTTTTGGAGGAACTCTTCGTCCTTCTTCGATTTTTTAAATAAATAAAGTGTGAATTTTAAAACCATTTTAGGTCTCTTTTCATTTAGTTATTTCACTATGTGCTTATCTTCACTTCTAAAAACTACTAGTTTCGCAACCCGTTCGGGAGCATCATTTTTTTATGATGCTCCCGAACGGGTTGCGAAACTAGTAGTTTTTAATCAAATATAAAAATGTATTGTACAAAAAAGATTGATTATTTTCTTACTTAGTTCTTATGCATAAGTGCCTTTAATACTAATTACTATATTTATATATTTTTAAAATGGACTAGTTTATATATATACATTGCTTTTTGGTAACAATAGATAACTTAAGAAGTGTTATGCTAACTTTCACAATAGGTCTTTCTATAAAGTCATTACGCTTGCCGAACTGGTTTTAATGTATCGCTTTCGTCACGAGCTACGTAGGAGTTCAGTTCAGTTTTGAAGGTTAGACTTTTCATAAAATGGGTGACTCGTCGAATTTTCGGTAGAATTGTACTATTGGGGATCCGCCGCAATTTTGTTTTTTATTTTATTTATTTTTGAACATTCAATGGATAATACAATTTTATTAAAAATAAACCACCGCTTTTCGAGTAACATTGAGTATTTACGTTATATTTCCAATTTCAGTTATATTCCAATTTCATAAATTCCGCTTTACTTTTCTGCTAACTTTTACTTTGAGATAGGTCTAGTAGAACACGCGAAACACACTAGTGGTGTACAGACAATACGAAAACTTGGTAAAAATAGACTAACCTAACCTAACCTAACCTAACCTAACCTATGATACGATTAAATTGGTTAGGTTAGGTTAGGTTAGGTTAGATTAGGTTAGGTTGGGTTCAATATATTATCATTATTATTATATCATTCTACATTACAACAAAGATATCAAATCGTAGTAAAGTTCAAAAGTAGTAATACTACCGTCATGTTCCCTACAATATATCAAAATTTATAATTAGGACCAAAATTGCGCTGTATATTCTACATATATTAGGAAATATAACGGAATGTATGAATTTGGAAATATAACTTAAATTCTCCATGATTCTCAAAAAGCGGGGGTTAATATTTAATAAAATTGTATTCTCCAAGGAATGTTTAAAAAAAAGAAATAAAAACAAAATTGCGGCGGATCCCCAATAGTACAATTTTAGCGAATTTTCATAGTAAAACGTCACTTCTACGTCACGAGTGACGCGCCCGATACATCTAAACAATAAGTCCAATGTTACTTTATAGAAAGATCTATTGTAGTTCAACACTATCGTAGCGTAATACCAGTGATCCTGCCATATAGAGATATGAAACTCCGCCGGAAACACGAAAAGAAAAATCCTAGCATCAGCAACGCCCTGTGGCCAGGAGTAAGTGCGCATTCTGAACCGGGGATTTTAGACGCAAAAAGTTTAAACGCATTTTAGACGCAAAAAGCTCAAAGTTACGTATTTTCATCTAAATAACTTAGAATGCCTGGATCATATTGTGCAGCTCTTTGTTGTGGGGTGGCCGATTGGCTATTACTTTCGCCCACAGAAAAAGGAGCCGGGTTCGACTCCAGCTTGGGGCACTGGGTGAAAACTCGGAACCACTCCTTCCGCGTAGAGTTTGCACATTCTCTCCCCACTGGTTAAAGGGGTTTTCCCTCCAGCTCTTCGGTTTCTCCTTGTCATAAATACGTATAGAGGTTAACAGTAATAGCATATGTAACATAATTACTTATAAGTATGCCGCTGTACCTTTAATCCGTTCAAAAATCTTCACTAACGGTTTGTTTCACCACGAACCAGTAAAAAGGTGGACTACGTTAGATTTTAACCTTTTTATTCATCCTAGTAATTTTGGGAGTCACACTATTGGCTAGTAACATATTTATTTAAGCCAATGGAAAACCTCTAAATTGAGAAGGAATTTTTTGCGTCGGAATTTTAGTCAGCCCAATGTAGCTTTATATTAAAATTTATAAATTCGCTCGGTTGTGCGGATGAAGTTAAATAATGAGTAGTTTAGAAAAAGAAAAGGTTAGGGAAAATGACCAATGCGGTTCGGTTCAGAGACTACTTTCCGAAAATGGAACAAGTCGTTAATTACATTAAAAGAACTTCACACTATATTGTAGTTCATTTTAGCTCCTAAGCCTTGGTTGTTCAAAACGGTTTGTTTACTAAAATAATGGCCGTCGGTTTATCAGACGTAGAGCTAATTGGGCGACGGCATAATCGGCATTTGAGATTCGATGACGTCATATATGACGTAAAATATTACGTAGGGTACGGATGACGCAATATCTGTGAAACAAACCGTTAGTGAAGAAATAGAGCTAGTGGCATACTTATGAGTAATTATGTTACATATGGTAATAGGGAGCTGTTGGCTTTCGTGGCATATATGCGCCGTACATTTTGAAGACTCTTGTTTTATGAATGATAAAACAGACTTATGCCAACAGCTATTCCTACATTATTTTCTAATCTTGAATAATATACAAGGATTGAAAAGTAAAAATATTTATTTTAATTTAATTTTAAGCATAGCTAAAATGCACGGGTTTATAAAAGGAAATAATCAAGATGATATTAGTAGCTCAAGCTAAAATAAAGGAAAACAGTTAGAATTAAACACGCTTGGGAAGTATCATACAATCTCCGGTATTATAATAACATTAATACAGGCGTTCTTCTTTACATTGTAATAAAATCATTTCAGAATTTAGGAAACGGTCATTAAAACTATATGATGATACTCATAGCCAAGCTACATAATCATTTTTGACCTACGCGGAGAAGCAGAAAAACACAAAAACATTTCAATATAAAGGGGTACAAGTACCAGATTTTAAAATATATGCAAGTAAAATGGTTCAAGCAGTAGTTTCCAAAACAAGCCAAACATATGCAAACAAAAATGTTCAAACCTCTGGACTTAAGACAAGAAGAGAAGAATTATATTTAAAAAACCATCTATGAACAGAAGTTAAAATTAAGAACAATGCAGTCGAAAATTCAAAAATTAAATGATAAAGTGGCAAAAAACAAAGCCTAAGTTGGGATCGCGAAAAGGAAGAGAGAGGCGTTATTCAAGCCAAACCAAAAGCTAGGCACTGTCTTTGTACTACCAACCTACAAGCATAACCCAATGGCAAAATGTCTTGTGTTTGCCAACGAAGAAGACCATCCAGAAATTGATATCTCAATTTGAAATCAAGCCTGGCTTTGACGTTATTGTAATTCACGCTCTCAAAGCTAGGTTTGAAAATAAATCAATAAGTGAACGTCTATGCTCAGTAGCATTTGATGAGATGAAGCTCTTACTTACAACGTTAAGGATGACGAAGTAGAGGGTTTCGTAAATTTAGGTCTCATAGGAAGCAATAATGATTATGCTAACCAAGCGTTAGTTTTCAGGGTTAAGGGCCTAAAAAACAAATGGAAACAGTCAGTTGGTTTTTCTTACAAACGATTCCTGTCTAGCTGAGCACCTGAAGATTTAACTTAATGAATGTATCGCTCACTTTAAAAAATGCTGTATACGACCAAGGACCTAATAATTAAGTCTTGTTAAATAACTTGACTCGAAAAATCCTTTATTACCATTGACGAAGAGAAGTTATTTTTTTCTACGATGTCTCCCACTTGCTTAAGAGTGTTAGGAACAACTCGGATAAATATATTTTATCATTGACAGTGCTCCAGTCAAATTGGAGTACCTTCGAAAATTTTACAACATAGATGTGAAATTAGGAAAATTTAGAGCATTGTACTAGTTAAAGAAAAAACATATAGATGTATCCCCATTTTCAAAGCTGAAAGTATCTCTCACTGCACAAACTTTTAGCAAGAGTGTCGCTAATGGTATGGAAGCAGCATTCGGTACTTCAGAGTTGCCATTAGAAGCAGCTTACACTGCAGAGTTTGTAGACCTTATGAACAATTTATTTGATTGCTGCAATTGTTGACAAATAAATATTGCAAAAAATATAAGAAACCAATGAGAGATGCATCTCAACATGCCCAAATATTTGAGAAAGCTCTGTCTGAGAAATGGAAAATAATGGGTTGTAGAACAAAGACGTTGTCCTGTATTGAAGACTGGAAATTATCCATTAACATTATGACATTAATTTTTGCTGCACTGAAACAATATTATGACTATATCAGCTTAGCTTATTATTATTATTTTTAAATCTTTAAACGGTGAAAATATCTTAAGACTTTCTTGAGGGAGGATGTAGAGAGCACCCCATCGCACACCACTTCAAAGTCTCTTACAAGAGTTCATCAGTTAACTCTCTTCTCAAACCATACAAGGCCAATTTTTGTATAACGATAGCCTTCCATCAGCGAATAGCTATTATCCTGGTGTATGCACAGAAGAAGACTTTCAAGTTTGTAAAAATTTCATTGAAAACCAGACACTAGGAAAACAAACTACAGTCTCGTACATATCTGGTTATATCATATCACGAGTAAAGAAAACCATGATTGAGAATAATGCAAAAACAAACTTGTACAAAGCAATCCAACACTCAGTCAGTCTAATATTTTAGCTTCATTTAAGTCACACGATTCATCTTCATTCAGTGATTTGACGATACCAACATAAAATTTTCTGAAGTATGTAACGGAGATAAGTGACAAATTTGATACATTATTACAAAAGATAGAATTTCCTGACTTATTTCAAGAGCAATTGACAAAACTTGGTTTTTTCCAAAAGAAGAGAGGGAACATCGTTCCACGTGTAAAGGATAACTAATTAGTAGAAATTATGTTTTATTTAGAGAAAACGGCATGGTATGGACAAAAATCATTTGGTTTGCTGGCTTCGTTTTATGGATGATATATTTTTTGTATGGAAGGGAGACTTGGATTCTTTAACGACTTCTCACAATAATTTAAATAAATTGCATAACTCAATTCAATTCACTATTGAACAAGAAGTTAACCACGAAATTCCTTTTATAGACCTATTTATTAAAAATGTTAATAGTAAACTAACCTTTTCATTATTCCAAAAGCCTATTCATTCAAAAACCTTTTTAAACTTTAATTCGAACCACCCCAACCATGTGAAAACATCAGTCGTAAAAGGTTTAAAACACCATATTGAATCCATATCTGATAACCCAATTGCGGATAAATTAAAAATTAAAAATCAGTTAATTGAATCGGATTATCCAACAACACTTATAGAAACCATATTTGACAGAAACTTAATCAGTATGCCTCCTGATATGAAAAGTAAACCTAAAGATGAGGTTTAAGTTTTACCCTATATACCTAAAATCACAGAGAAACTTAAACGAAATTTGAAAAATTATAAAATAAACTTAGTATCAAAAACCACTAATATTCTAAAATATCAAATTTCTCATTTAAAACCTAAAATAGAGGATTCCGCCATTCAAGGTGTTATTTATGAAATCCCTTGCTCATGTGGGAAAACGTATATTGGTGAAACAAAACGTTCCATTTTGGACAGGATTCGTGAACATAAATCCTGTGTGACTAAGGGCGATATGAATAACGGAATTTCAAAACATATTTGGTCTACGTTAAATCACTCTATTAATTGGGATGATTACAAAATTTTAAAACGTGAAACCAATTGGTACGAAAGAAAATTCTATGAAGGATGGTATATTCGTAAACTAGGTAATTTAAATTTAGATAAAGGATGTCAGGAAGTAACTAATTGGGGTAATATTGTGATATAAAAAATTTTAATTTATATTTCTATTTTAATAATTCACACTGACTTACATATACTTTGTATTTGTCGGTTACATTGATTTTATTACACACGTAAATTGTTATAATCAGAAAAACTTTTGTTTATTTTTTAACACGTTGACCTTCTGCTTACGTGATATTAGAACTTGAATATGACGCGTGGTAATAATAATACCATGCCGTTTTCTCCAAATTAATCATAATTTCTAGTAATATTCACCATGGTAAATAATAAGTTTAATATATAAATAACTAATTAATAAATTTTAATGAGACAAAAAACGGTTTCAAATTCACAATATTTATTTGACATTCTTCTTCAGGGTAATTTACACCTTTTTTGCGTCTCAATATTATTTTATTTCATTTCACAATGTGCTTCTCAATTGATCTAAATAAAATTTTATTGTAAATCCTTTGATTTTATCATTTGTATACCCAAATATAAGAAACTCCTTATTGTGCTGAAACAATGCCTAGAATATACAAAATGATACATAGTTAAACTTGAAAATTATTTAAACGACATGTTAAATATACGAATTTATTTAAAAATACTTGATTAACTAATAATAGTTAAATTTAGTTTTAACGTGGTTTCTTCTTCGTTTGTATTAGTCCTAAACACATAATGTAAACAAACGAAATATAAAGAACCGAATGTCCGAAAACGATTACTCCTCACGTACAGTCGTCGCTGAGATAGGCGAAAATTTGAAACAAAAAATGGTTTTCTGTGGATATAGAGAGTGGAAATTCATACTAAAAGTATCTAAACATAACCTTACTATTAAATATTAGCATACTGCATTTATTATTTTAGGGGTACGATGTATTCATTCGAGTAACCGATGTTACTTACGAGAAACATATGATGGCGAAACTCTCTTACGCGCCTTTCACCGAAACATTACGACTAGTTTCGATGAACCCAAAGGAACTTCCGAAGAATCTCGCTCGGAAACTATTTCAAATTGAGTCTAAGGTAAAACACTAAAATCTCTAAATAAGACCAATCCAAGGGTTTCAAAGCCGCACACTTTCAAAGATGTCCACTTTTCCCAATCATCACTCACGCCTCCCTTGGAACAGTCTTTTTTTTCTTTCAATAAAGCTTTATCCATAGTTGCGGAGCATTTCTGTTCACTAGGTCTTCTGAGAATAAATCCTGTAACCATATGAAAAGTGTCAAGGTTTTCTTTTGCGTTAAAAGTATTGTTATACCATGTTTCATTTGATGGTAACTCTCGCTAATTCCTGAGTTGGTTTTCTTTATCCTTCTTTTTAATACTTTTCAGTTTATTTACATCAAACCCAATTCTTAACTGTACCATTATCGTTTGGAGCAACATGACAAACTTTGAAACGCGGACAGTCGTTAAAAATTTGGTTTTCATTTGACACGAAGCATTTTGTCTAGGCATAATTTATGCGACTGAACGAAAACATTATCGCGTGATCTACTAGAGCATTTGTTTTTTTATCGAAAAAGATAAGAAAACTAACTCTAGTATCAAAAGTGCGATATTAAATTAGAATAAGTAGGGTAAGTGTGCAAATTACATTTTACGTGAAACTAAGGTGTTTCCAAGTGTCACCGTTGTTTAAATGAAAGTTCCTTATATTTTTCGATACAAAAACAAATGCTTCGTAAAAGGAAACAAATCGGTCCAAGGAATAATAGAAACTGCACATTTTCCCGTTTTTCAATGATTTGGAGGCCGATTTTTGAGAGCCAATTGCTCGGAAACAATGCATTTTGGGACTCATATTTATCGGACATTTTCGGCTTAATATTACCCAAAGAACACGTCACTTAATTTTTTACATGATTTTCCCTAACACCCTGGTATACAAACGGAGCGAGCAAGGCTTAGTCCGAAGCAGATGACGCGCAGACGACTTTTCTCTTGTCGGAAGTTCCGACCACAAACGAGATAAGCGGCCAATAATATTCTTCTTTCTATTCCTGGGGCCTTATATAATTTGTTTCAATGTCATTTGCCCGTTATTTCATTCTCTTGATATTTTTACTGAGATATGTTATTGTGTAGAAAATAATGGAATGTTTTATTTGTTAGTTTTTGGGACTATTCGTTATTGGACTGATTCTGGTCTCGCTCCTGCTAAGTATGGATCGTTTAATTTATAGCGAACAATTTACCAGCAGGCCTTTCAACAATTCAACGAAATTTGGAAGAATTGTAAAGCGAACCAAGGAAATAATAACTAGCGCATTGATCTTCGCTTACTACTTAATTCCAACATTTTATCTTAAAGGTTAAAAGAAATTTCACAATACATATTGATTTCGTTTAGGAATAATTTAGTATGGTCAGAATGTCCTTGTACGGTGGGCCAAAACAGCACTTGTTATATTTTGTAGAAAATTAGATAAATGTCACAATTATCTATTATTCGCTTAACCTAGACATAATTTCCAACCGAAGATTACTTTTATTGAAACTTTAAACAAATTGTATCATTAAAGCTATTTGCTGTGTTAAATTATAAAACATGGAAATCATACGTGCATTTCAAAACTGAAGTTAAACCTATATTTTTCGATGGTGGACAACAAGTTTGGGTTTTATTAGTGGAAGTTCTTCTGAAGATCTTGGAAAAAATAATAATAATTGGTTTAATTTTCCAAACATTAATTATTTCTAGCTTGGCTTTAAAATTCCCGGGTTAATGATCGCTTTTGACCTTTCCAGGCCTTTATCAATCAAAAGCTAAAATTTAAAAATATATTTACTCCCCAAAGTCACAAATTCTTAACGTGGTTTTAAATTAGTCTTAACAGTGCGTTTGGTCTCGCCTATAACTATTATATAAAACAGTAATTTTATAATTTTTAATCAAAACCTTTACGATCTTCTAAATGGATATTTATTTTAAATTTTTTGTGTTAATAAAAGTATTTAAATAAAAACAAATTTATCCAATAGCTGCGCAAATACTATGAAATATATTTCAGTTCTTCAGAAAAGGTTAAATAATGTGGACATTAAAAAATTTAAAATTTTACGGACTCCTCTTTAATACATAATTCTTATAAGATCTTTGTAACATTTCGCAGGTTCAAATTTGAAGTCGATTTCAATTACAGCTAGAATTAATTTTGGGTCTTGGTTGATATTTTCGTTCTTCGTTATCAATGGTTTGTTATGCTATCAAAAATCAAAAGACGCCACGTTGTATGACAAATATAATAATCTTGAAGATGTAATTAAACACCCAAAGACGAAACCTCTTTTAGATCGGACGCACTACGTTTATGACTTATTACAGGTTTGTAACGTTATATTATATTATATTATATTAATATTTTAATAAATTAAAAAGGTGTGTGTTACAATTAGAGCGCTCAACTCCTTTATCTCAAAAATAATATATCCTACAATTACTAGATAATATATATATTACCAAATGAGATATCTTTATTTTAAAATTTCACAACAGTTTAAGACTATTTCGTGCTAGACAAAATGATTCAATAAAAAAATTGAAGAACAAATTTAAAAAAAAACTTAAATTGTTTCAATCACAAATAGCTATTGCTTGGGAGGACCGGTTTCGTTCAATGGCTTCCGATATAACAAAGTGTACCTGACACCTGACATTTGCTTGAAGAGAGTCGATCAATTAATCGCACCCTTCTTGTATCATCCGCAACGGAAATAATTATCAGACTTTATTTAATGGAATGGAAGATTTCCTTTCCAAAACAAAATCACCTAACATTTCTTTATTCTCAATAAGTTATTTTAGAAAAAATGTCCTAATTGAGCATAACGTCCCATACTTTAAAGGTTCCTTTGAAGATAAACCATTTTTGGTCCTAATTGAGAACTTAATGTAAAAACCATGTTTTAAATTAAATTAAAAAGGTAGGTCATTTATGTTATACTTTTTAATTCTAGAAATAGATAATATCCTTACACTTTTTAAATAAAACAAATGAAAGTTAAATTTTAGCGCGTTTTAAATAAATACATTTGAAATGCGCCTTCTTTCTATCTTTGTTATATTTTAACCGAAATTGGTTGTCTAAAATTTGAAATTCCGTTGGTAATTTTTGCAGACCAAAAACGGCAAATTGGGAAGAAAATTCATAGATCAAGCGAAAAGGAATGAAGGTCTAATGAACAATTTCATGGAACTTTATAGAGCTGTTCGGAGTGTGGACATGAATAATCCGTTCGTTGCAATTTTTATCGAACCATTTTTTTACCGTTTTAATATCAACGACTTGTTTAAAATGTTTAACCCGAAGAAAGACAAGGTGGTTTTGGGACAGGGAATCATTGGAGAAAAACTAATGACCTATCCTTTTTCTGAAAATGTATCTTCATCGTGCATGGAAGTCATTAACCAGGGGTACGTATTTTTCCTATATAAGCAAAAACATTGAAATAATGGAACCAAAAACGTTTTCAGGCAAACAATTTGTTATGCAAGAAAGGCAATAGAAAAAGAATTACTTTGTCTTTAACAAGAAAGGCAAACGAATAGCTTTGCCTTGAACAAAAAAGAAAATTTTGTGGTAAAATTTTCCAAAGATGCCCTCTGGTATCAGTCGTAGGAAAGCTTTTATCTCTAAAGAAAGCGTATAAATTTACATACGAAAAAGTTTAATTTAACTCTTAATTTAGTGCATACCACTTTGATCGAGTCAACGTTAGTTACCAAAACCAACGAGATAGTTGGAAGCTTTTTAATTACTGTACCAATTTCAGTTTGTGATTTTCAGTTTGGTCCAGATTGTGCTTCTCAATTACTTCTGTAAACTGGTCAAGTTAGTCAACTCATAGTTCTGAGCAATATCATTAATTCTTAAATGACCTCTTTGTCTTGTAGCCCATTATGTGGTTCGTGGTTACTGTATTATTAGAGAGCTTCCAATCTCCATAGGTACTGGAAAAATCACAAAATTATAGAAAAACAATCTGGGTCCAATCTGCAATTCATTAGCCCAGTAATTAAATATTTTCGACGAAAAACAGCGGCAAACATCTATTGATGTAAAGAAATGAAAATTGTATGCGTAATTATTTATAGTTTTAAAATAATTGAATATATTTATTCCGAAATCAATGAAATTATTAAAAAGGGTTGGCAAAGTGCTTAGCTTCTTTTGCCTTGTAGTAAAGGGATTCGATACCGGCTTGTGGCCTTTGGTAACAAAGCTTCCGCGTGGAAATTGAAAGTTTTCTCCTCACTCGTTAAAGGAGATTCCTCTTTCCATAAAAATATTTTGATGTTAACGGCTATAGTTAGTGTAGGGAGCTTGTGTGGCAAGAATGAACACCACACATCTCCACCATGAAGTGCTTTACTTACGGGGACAACCCGAGGTGTAACACACCGATTTTGTTCAAACTCGGGGGTTTGGTAGACTTTCATGTAACTTGAAAAACCCTAAAGGGAAATGTCTCCATAAGCAACCGTTTTGCCATGGCGACCAAAAATGTTTTTGACAACACAAAATGGAAATTTTCCCATTGAATATAACATGGGAATCTGACCAATTTTAAGGGTACTACCACCCCCCCTGTAAAAAATTTAAATTTTTAAAATGCTTAAAATAGAAAATATACATAAAAAATAATGAAAAGGTTCGAAATTGATTAACATTTTTACCCTAAAAATTAGTCACGATTTCGACAGAGCTTATGCTACTTTCGTGTTCATCTGTCCAACACATCGTGCAGAATTTGATCTTGACTGTCATTGGTCGTTAACGTGACTGTGAAAAGTGCGAACGATACAGTTGAGATGATACTGAAAACAAGGCTGCCCAGGCCGTAATATTAGTTCCACATCAGTGTTTTCGAGTGGACAAACCCATACACCCTTAGTAGACACAGGTAGGCAAACTAATACAAAAGCTGTTGAGGCTACGTTATTTTTTATCGTTTGATATATAAATTGCCATCCTAAGTTAAAGAGTGGATGCCGTGTAACGTTGTTTTTTGACTATAGGTAAACCATAGCCGACTTACCTAGGGTTGTTACAGTTACGAATTGATATCCCGGGTCTGTTGGGTACCCTTCAAAACAGCCATAGCTGTTATATAGGGGTTTAAGCTTACTTATAGATTCATTAACAACTGTGATAAGGATTGCCTGCATTTAAATAACAGAAAATACAAATTAACCTAACACATAAAACAGCTACACTTATAAAACACTTAACTAACAACTATACAGCACACTACTAATTACTGGTAATACAATACACTTTAAAACATCTTAAAATAATTATTTACATCACACATTTAACCAGTGAATAATTACAACAGCCCAACCGCTGTAACCGCTTCCAGCTTTCCTAGCCCACAAACAAAATAAACAAACATTTATATTTAGTACAGTACACGGTCCATCAGCCGCGGTCCGATTTCTTGACCTGGGTGTTTCCAGTCGCCACGCCACGCTTCGCGTATCACCAAGACGCCGCACCCCAGCTCTTCAAACGCGAGCCGTCACTATTCGTACTATTGGCTAAATCGCCGCGAGTTGCTGCGAACCACGAGACTTGATCTCAATGTTTAAGTGGGAAGCTTTAAGTTTTCAACGAGGCGCATATTATATCTTCGCGCACTTGTCGGGTGTCTCAGTCCGCACTCTTTCTCGGTCAGATCTCACGATTCGGGCTTCATCACCTTGGTTTTGTCTTGGGTCCCTGTCAATCACACCAATTGTTTTTCACCATGACCGAATAGGGTTCAAGGGGCTGACCTTAGATTTGCCCAATTGGTGAACGGGGGTGACCCCTTCGTGCGGGATGCTCGTGACGAACGATATGGTGTTCTTGGAAAACGCCGGCATATGGGCCACGCACCTTTTATGGCGCTCGCAAATGAATGAAGGGCTGAGAGCGGGGCTAGGCACGGAATTCTCGGAAACCCGAACGTAAAAATATAATAATAATGAATACCGTAAAACATTTTAGCAATAACTTGGCAATACTTTTTTTCTTGGAGGCAATGTCAAACAGTGAAAGAATAACTTAGATATATTTTAGAGAACGAGTGCTAAAAATAGGACGAGGGAGTTTTGAAGGGTTTGACTTTTCATCAATAGATATTTTAAGAAGGGGATAAATGAAAGCGGCTACCGACAATTCCGAAGTGAAAGATAAGAGAAGGGCACGATAGGTAGAGCAACCCCTAGGCCTACAGAGTCACCTCTTCCTAGAAACGGCGCTTTTGACAAAGGCGTTGAACAAAGTGATCGTAAATCTAAGACCAATTACTGCACCCAGCGACCAGCGCGAGCTCAGAAATTGGCCACACACGTAAGACCACTTTCCCAACTAAAACTAAATTGAATTTTAACGAAAATATATTACCAAAAGCAAATAGATATTCGGGAACTAAATATAGCGTTACAGCCGCCCACCATCAGGAGACCCGGGTGGGCAAACCAATACAAAAGCTGTTGAGGCCATGTGATTTTCTATCGTTCGATATAAAAATACCATCCTAAGTTGAACGATTAAAACTTGAGCGTTACCCACCCTCAGGATACGCGGGTGGGCAAAGCAATACAAAAGCTGTTGAGGCCTTCTGATTTCCTATTGTTAGATATAATTTACCAATCTATGTTAAAGAGTGCGCGCCACCCACCCTCAGGATACGTGGGTGGGCAAAGCAATACAAAAGCTGTTGAGGCCATGTGATTTCCTATCGTTTGATATATAATTTACCATCCTATGTTAAAGAGTGGCCACCGCCGACCCTCAGGATACCCGGGTGGGCAAACCGAATTAACCAATACAAAAGCTGTTGAGGCCATGTGATTTCCTATCGTTAGAAGCACCAAAAGTCATGTAAATTCGCAAATTCATAAAAAAATACCCATGAATTGATTAACTGGTTTTTTCGATTACTCTCCCTTTAAGGGGGTTGGTCGGAGGGGGCAGAAATTAACGGCACTGCGTGCGCGTCAAAGAGTTCTATCGAATGAGACCAACTGTTGTTTTTCGGTCACTCTTTCTTTAAGGGGTCGTTTGGAGGGGGCGGAAATTAACGGCACTGCGTGCGCGTCAAAGAGTTCTATCGAATGAGACCAACTTGTTTTTTAGTCACTCGCCCTTTAACGGGGCTGGTCGGAGGGGGCGGAAATTAACGGCACTGCCTGCGCGTCAAAAAGTTCTATCGAATGAGACCAACTTGATTTTTTCGGTCACTCTCTCTTTAAGGGGGTTGGTCGAAAGGGGCGGAAATTAATGGCACTGCGCGTTCTATCGTTTGATATAAAAAGTACCATCCTAAGTTAAAGAGTTGACTTTAACGTATTGTTATTAAAGGGGGGGTCGAAATTGTGCCACCTGTTCACCTGACAGACCTGAAACTGGCCATCGGTAAGAGTTGTGTAGCCCCACACTGTAATTCAAACTTCCCGCCACGCCCGCGTCACCCTTCGTTAAAATCCACTGGGTTGGGGGGGGTGAAGTTTGAGGTTAACTTGACCGTAAACGCCGTAAATATACGTAAAATAACGCGGAAAAAGGAACGACAATTGCGACAACTTAACTAGCCAAATCCCCCCGCGTCGCTAAAAACGACTAGAAGTTCCGAGTATATTTTGCAGAGAACGGCGTAACTCGGTTGGTAAAGGCGTCTGGTTTTGGAGATTATGCGGCTAGCAGGTATCTGGGTTCGAATCTCGGTGGCGCCAATAATACAAATTACATTAATATAGTATTTTTCGCAGCTCCATCTACCGTGTCGTTGCTTTCCACGCCAAACAAACAACAAACAACACTTAACGACATTCCATCCATAGCAATAGTCCCACTTCGATATATATATATATCTCGATGTGGAACAAAAAAGAGTGGCAGACAAGGCCAGTTGTAAATTAATTAAACATTGAATTTAATCGATCATTTTCGTATTTATTGTTGGACTAGAAATCGATATAATATAGGTGGTGAAGGCTTTTCATAATCCCATTAGGTGCATTTGTCAAAGAAATAACAAGCTTCGTTCTTTAACTTTGGAAATAAGGCTCCAACTTTTAAATAGAAGGAAGATACCGTTTTCCCATAATAGTAATTATCCATTTAAATATAACAATTAAGACATTTCCTTAACCACTAAACAATACGAATGATTACATCACCCTAAATATATTTTCACCGGTAGCTGAAGTTTAATAGGCCTTTCAATGAAACCTGTTCAGCACTCACCAAGGAGTATTAACATTCCACGCCTGGACTAACAGATTCCTTTTTGTATAGTCTTTGTCACTTGTGGTCGCTTGGTGCCTGAAACAAGGAAATATTTTTAACGCTGTAAACGTTAGGCCTAAGTTGGAATTCGGGATCATAGATATAGATAATAAGTCGGGATTTCATTATTCTAAAATGCCTAAAAAAGCTATGTGGGTTAAAGGAAACACTTGTTGCATTCCGGATTGTGAAAGTAATACGTTGAGTTCTAATGGGATCAGTTTCTCTCGTTTTGAATTTTCCTTCAATATATTCCGAGATTTGATCATTAACTGTACTTTTGCTGGTTTTGGGGTTTTATTACCGTCTAGTGGCTCCATATCTTCTCTATTTAACTATTCTATTCTCTATTTACATTAGATTTATTCCATTTAATTAAAATTTTAACTAACCCAACGTTAATTATCTTAACGAAGGACCAGTGGAACACAGAGAACGGTAATGCCGCTAACGCGTGTGCCGAGGCTAACAGTTTAAAGCGAAATCTTGGATTGAAGTTGGCTGTTTCAAAGAGGGTTGGCTGTACAACTACCCGATAAAATCTGGTAGCCGTGTAACAGAAATTAAATCACATAGTTCCGGTTTAACGCGGCGGGCGGGATGGAAGGGGGACGTAACTTTTATTCAAAGACCTATTTTCTAGCAGTTAAAATTTTGTTTCAAGGTCATTCAAATAATTTTTCATTTATTATTTTTACTTTTAATAAAATTGCGTAATGCTTAATTTTCGTTAAATGCACGGTTAAAAATAATGGTTTATAAAACGACTAAAATGGGACATTTAATTTATTTCGAAACATTTAGGTACTAAAAAAGTCTATTCATTTATTTTTAACCCATTTTACTCTTTTATGTATAAAACAATACCTTTAGGGGTATTGATAGGGAAATAACCCTAGGACAGAACCTTTTCCAGTCGTTGTGGTAAAGGTATACAAAGTTATGTTCTTACATTTAGTACTTTTGAATACCCATTTAATTCCCATAAACGAAGAAAAAAAATTCGAGACTACTATTTGAATACTACGTTATTTCCTTTTTGAATATTTTCTTTAAAAGAACACAATGCAAAGAAATCCCTATCACCTGGAATATTAAACTACAGTTAAGTCTGTAAACATTTTATTAACATATTTTAATTATAAGGGATATTGATTAAGGCGTCAAACTTTGCTTACCCAAATATCGGCGCCGAAGAATTCATGTTATATCTATACACTGCACCAAATTCTGAAGTAGTTAAATGATATTTATCGATTAAAGCTTGTTTTCCACTAGCGCGCGCAACGACGCGTTTCTCAGCTTTGAAACGTTCAAACGTTTTTACGCGCGTAAAGAAAATAACATTATGACGCGCGCTAGTGGAAAACAAGCTTTACAAGCCCGTTTTGTTCCGCGTTTTCAGGATAGCTCTTTCGGCTATTAGATGTCTAAAATTAAACGTTTATTTCAAACAGCGTGGTGTATACGTTTCGTTTTAGTTTTGCAAAAATTTTCATACCCATCGATATATATTCAACGTTTAATTTCGTACATTTATTTTATCGTGAAAATAGCAAGAGTCTGCAAGAGAACCAATGTATATGGTGCTACTGCCGTTGTGGATCCCTCTTCACACCTGTACAGTAATAATACCTTTTGTCGTTTTGTTTTGTAGGTTGTTGAGGATATTTGAGTCTGACAATATGGTATTTGCCTTAAAGAAAACTAAATATACATGGGACCGTCTCACATTTCAAGATTCATATGACCAATACACAGTACTAACATTTCAAGACGAAATATTCATTCTATTTATTTTTCTTGTTGGCTTAATGTTTTCATTGGCAATTTTACTTTTTGAAGTTGTTACATCACGATTTTTTCACTCAATATTTTATGTTTAATTAAATAAACGTAACAGATTTAACAACAATGGAATATAATGTTGTTTTACTGCTTTTTGTAAAAACAAACGTAATATTAAAGCGCATGAAATAATACTATGGCAGTATGTAAAATCACATGCGAGAAAAACTTACCATGTCCAATAGGATTATGATTGTGATTACCTAACAAGCATAATAAACACAATTAACACCAAATAATAAAGAAAAATGATTTAAAAACAATTTACGATTAACTGTCATGAAAATGTTTTAATCGAGCCACAGTTAGAATTTACACATATTCGGGTTTACCAAGATCAAATTAATTTTCAATGTGTTTGTGTTACTTGCGGGAAGCCAACCTATTAACTAAAACGACAGCTGATTTTTGATTGCCTAAAATAATATCGATTTCTAAAGATTTCTTTCCATTCCCAGTAATTTTTTTATATTAATAATCTTGTATTTTAAAAGATATTCATTAAAGATTTCCCGATTTTTTTAAACCATGACTTACACGTTTTTTTCTGATAACCAAAGATTGCCCCGATTTCTAAAGATTTGTTTTAGTACCAAATGATTTTGATTTCTAAATTCAACTTTGATTTTTAAGATACCTGAATTAATGGCTTAAAAAGTCGCTTGATGACTTAGGCCTAATGTGGTGCATTGGGTATTAGCGTAGCGTAGCTGATATCCCTATTGCTATGAACTTTTTCGATTTTTTTTTATTATTTCCGGTAGTTAGTTTCGGGGTGCTATACTGCTTCTTCTGAAATATCCTGTCAACCTTTGCACGATTTACCACTTCAGTTGGATTAAAAATTATACTTCCTTTTTTTACTTTACCATGTTGTTTTTTGGGAATGGCGCGAGTTTTATTTTTGCCGCAAGTAGTAGTTTCAGGATTCCAGGAAACTATGGTCGTTCTCGATGCCAAAATCAATGTTAAAAAAACATTTTTGTTTTAAATTTGCGAACCTATTTGAAGCCAGGCACGACAATATCCTACTAATATTAGAATGAGCTAGGAATTCCTCCTTCGTAGTAGGTTTTATAGAAACGAAAAGGCAAACCATATGTACAGAGACACCATGAATTAGGTATTTCAAGAAATATTTTTAAACGTGATAAAACTTGATATATCATAAAAACTTGGAGGTGATTGGTGCTCGGGTTTTTTGTAAGTTATCCTACTGGAACGGTTCTACAAGACAGTGATTAAATATTTTGCAACAACTAGCAACTTTTGGATAACAAGCCTTTAGAAAAAGCCGTATTTTGGTCAAAATTGGCCCTTTGATTGCATTTTACAGAAGATCTGCTCAACCGAATTTCACCAAAATTTAAATTTCTGTATAACATAATTCTATAAACGCTTTGCAAAAAGAAATGCTGTGGAATTCCATGTAGGGAACGTTTGGCCCTCTGGTGGCAGGCAGCGAAATATAATGCATATTTTCGGATACAACTTAAAACAACAATTTAAAATATATATACATTTATTATATTGATTTGATTTTTAGTTTTGTCACTAAAAAGTCGATTTCTAAATACTGTGCACTCCTGTCGATTTACTCGCGAGGGGGAAATAACTCTCTGAAAATGTGTACTCCAGATTACATATTTCAAGAGATTACTTTAAAAAATTACAGATTACCAAACGTTACGAGGGATTACTTATTTCGAGTAATCCAAATAATAGTATTAGAGATTATTATGAGATTATTTTGAGATAACGCGAGATTACTAAAGATTACTAGAGATTACGCGAGATTACTGGAGATTACTGATATTACGTGACACTACCAGATATTACGCGAGATTACTGGAGATTACTGATATTACGTGACACTACCAGATATTACGCGAGATTACTGATATTATGTGACATTACTAGAGATTACGTGAGATTACTGATATTATGTGACATTACTAGAGATTACTGATATTATGTGACATTACTAGAGATTACTGATATTATGTGACATTACTAGAGATTACTGATATTATGTGACATTACTAGAGATTACTGATATTATGTGACATTACTAGAGATTACTGATATTATGTGACATAACTAGAGATTACTGATATTATGTGACATTACTAGAGATTACTGATATTATGTGACATTACTAGAGATTACTGATATTATGTGACATTACTAGAGATTACTGATATTATGTGACATTACTAGAGATTACAGATATTACGTGTTATTAATTAGGATTACTGATATTATGTTTGATTCATTATGATTACTGGAGATTACTGATATTACGTGACACTACCAGAGATTACGCGAGATTACTGATATTATGTGACATTACTAGAGATTACGTGAGATTACTGATATAATGTGACATTACTAGAGATTACTGATATTATGTGACATTACTAGAGATTACAGATATTACGCGTTATTAATTAGGATTACTGATATTATGTTTGATTCATTATGATTACTGGAGATTACTGATATTACGTGACAATACCAGATATAACGTGAGATTACTGAAATTATGTGACATTACTAGAGACAGGGTTGTAGAGAGATGGTTCGATCACTTAGCAATTCTACCATATGAGAGTTTGGCTAAAGAAAAAGTGGCAAATAGATGGCGCGCCCGACCTGTGTAGCCCCTTCAGATACTTGAGGGCGTTCTCCCAATGCATAGAAGTACTGAGGTGCAGCCTAATTTATAGGAGACAGCGGGAAATTTAAATATGACAAGCTAACTGGGATCGCTTTAATTTCTGTTACGTTTTTACACGTGTGAATTTTAAGGAAATTTATTTTTTTAATATTTATAATTAGCGAACATTAAATTTCAGTTTCTCAGATATTTATTTGAACTAAAATACAAATTTTGTACTAGAATTAATAAAGGAATAACACTGACCGTAGTTTTGCCTTTTGGCTTTTAATTAGCTACAACCCAATATTTTGTTTGGTTAAATACTGACCCAACAATGGTTAAAAAAACAACCCAATATTTTTAAGAGTGTAGGTATGCCGATATTTTTCACAGTGCCAGGCGGGGGTTCAAGCTCTCTGCTTGCACGCTATAGCCTTTTCGCCTCCAGAATACAGCTCCTCTCCTCCAAGCTGGCGCGAAATCACTAGAGAGGGCAGCGTTGCTAGACGTACGAAAACTATCGTCCCGGCCAATAATATTGAACCGATTTTTTGGCCGTATACTATACTCTTAAAAATATTATGTGTAACGTACAATCATAAGTAACAATATCCATAAGTATGATACTGAATGAAGCTGTGTAACGTAGAATCATAAGTAACATAAAAACCAAGTATGGTACTAAATGACGCTGTACGCGTTTTATACGATACTTGGTTCCCCTTTGAGGTATAAAATTTTGGACAATAGTGTTTTGGACATGCCTGCGGAAGTAGATTAACACATACGATGTGGAACCAATATTACGGCTGATCCGACTTGTTTCGAAACGTTTTCTTTAGGAAAGGAAAAATTTACTCCCTTCAAAAATTGTAGTACCTCTTGTACTACAAATTGGAACGTATATGAGCTCTTTCATGTTTATAAATAGTTTTCTATTAAAGTAAAGCGAAGTGTTATAATTTTATTTGAAAGTAACGAAAACAAAAAATTAACAACTTGAAGCACGTTACAAAATGCGTTCTAGAAATGGAAATAGATGATCCACATATAATTATCCTTTAGCAGTGTAATATTTACATGTTTCCTCGTTTAGCGGAGTAATACAACTGATACATTTTCAGTCCTTGCGCCTTGTATACTTCCGCGGTTAGGCGAGAACGAGGATCTTATTCTTTTAGATGTGTAACAACTTTTATCGAAGGTCTACCAGATGCCTTCTGTGGTCAAGCTATGCCAAAGCGTTAACATTAATTTACTGTTTAGCTGGATCAAAGTTAGTTAATCAACTTAACATATTGTAAATTCGTGATTTTATATATTCATAAGATAAAAATACGAAATAAAATTACAAAGAAAAACAGAAAATTAGCAGGTTAAAAAAATTAACAATATTTAATAATAACTATAAATTATTATAAACGGTTTATTTATAAAGCTCAGTAAGAAATATTGTTGATTCTAATTCGATTCATAGTTTAAGGCTAACATGAAGTTCACACTGCCTTATTAGAGAAGTGCAGCTCTGAACATTTAGCGAGAGAGATAAGTAAACAGTGTACTTACCTACCAGGACATAAAACGGTCACCGTCAATACAAGGTAAGATATATAATTTTTTTAACATTATATTGAAGTCTTTGTCTAAAGTCCAAATACTTTATTTTATTTCGATCATTTGTATTATTCAAAATTTTCTGATTTCGTAAAATGTCTTTTATCGATAAAGAATGGCTTAAAATCTTCGGTAATGAATCGCTTTCACTTCCGCGGAAAAACAAAGGCAGACACCGCTTGTCTTTTCTATTCCAAACAGAATAATGGAAAAGAATTTTCTTCTATTTTCCGGATTGGACTTCATTTTAAAAAATGTAGCAAAACCTTTTTTCTGAAAGTGCTTTTTTACTATGAAGTCTTAGTTCGCACTAGACATTTTTGTCAATCAGCTTGTCTAAGAATAGCTCATCCTTTTGAAATTTCAGTGTAATTATAGCCACAGCTTAACTTTAAATTCCTGTCTAATTTCTGATAGAAATACCGTGAGTTACGAAATTTGGTCTACTTTAGTTATCTTTACGTTTAATTTAAACATCAATAGTTTAAATGAGTTAAGAATTTAAAAATGATCCATTTGATTTTAGGTAGGGTGAGCTATGATTTAAATCGTGAAACAAAAACACTATAACTAATACAAGTTGAAGATGTAGTACTTATCAGCTCCAAAACACCACGTATTGTTCGGATTTCGATTAATATTTATCCACGAATAAAATAAGCTCGGCGATATTTTAATAATATTTATTTAAATAACCAATAGTTGAATAAAAATTGTAAAATGTTTAAATAATCGAAAGTTAATAAGCCTATTATTTAAATAAAACAAACAATTATTTAAATAAATGCCACTTTTAATCAAATAAATGCTTGGTTGTGTAAAAAACATATTTAAATAAGTTAAAATGATATTCTTTTTACCAACGTTTTTTAAATAAATCGGAAAATTTGTGGATAATGAATAAACGTTAAATGTAGACAGACTTGTGTCGCCCTTATTCCAGGTGACCGTGTTACATTGCGATCCAACATCTAATTGCCCTCATTTACGAAAACCATTTTTAACAGACTGAGAGAGTAGTTAGCACTTTTTCCTCGCAGAAAAAAGGAGCCTGGTTCGTTCCCCAGCTTGTGGCACTGGGTAAAAACTCGTAATAACTCCTTCCGCGTTGAGCATGCAAGTTTAAAGTGGTTTTTCCCCGAGTTCTTTGTTTTCCTCTTTCCATAAAAACTGTTTGAGGTTAACGTTAATAGCGAGTGTAGGGAGCTGTTGGCTCGCGGGGCATGAAGGGCTTGCCACACCTACGCATTGTATCCCTGCCATCTGAGTTAATGACATTAAACGTCATTCGATGACTTGGTCCTAAGGTGGTGGCTTGGGTATTAAACGACAAAACTGGTAAAACAGACCGTAAATTTAATAAAAATAAATCGCAGTACTTCGGCAAAATATGCCTTCAAGGCGGTACAAGATTTGAAAGAAGACTAAGATTTGAAAATTTAAATTTGGGTATTAGCCTAGCTTATAATAATTATTTTTAGTTTCAAACACAAGCCAGCCTGGTCTTCTAAGGAGTATTATTTTACTCACTAAATTTGTTTCGAAATTATTTCGCAGTTTTTGTGAAAAGCTGACGGCTAAAAATCGCCTAGTATGAACTTAGCCAAATAAGATATTTTTCGTCGTTCACGGGGCTCCTTTGTTACGCGGACGTTTTTTCTTTATATTTTAAAACCTATTATTTTAAAGGTAATTAATTTCCCATTTTGAAAGGGTGCTAAAATTTGCCACGGGGTCTATTTCCTCGAAGGTAATTATTGGTTTAAATTGGCTTAGTTTCGAGATGGTAATCCTCGACAGCGAAACCTAATTGATTTCGGAACATTTTCTGATACAATGCGAATAGATATTTTGGTCGTTTTTTTCGAAAATAAAGTAATTATTGATTAAACTGATCTATAAGCCAATGAGATTATTTGTATAGCAGGTAAATATTATATTTAGGAAAATAGCTAATTGTAAATCTACTTATATTTGGATTAGCTACAGATAAATGTCACCACGTTAATCGACAGATTTCCGTTTATTTTAGAGTTTGTGTTACATAATATTATTAGTAAGAATTAGGATCCCCAATTTTCGTGAATTTATTCCTTACGAGGTTGAATGCTACGTCGATATTAAATACATTTCAAAGTAAATGCAATTTGTTTTAATAGTTAAAAGTGTGGCCTACTAACCCCTGGAAGAAGGCTGCAGCAAGCAAAAACCAAGCAGCAGGGACTTAAAACACTGTTTAAGCTTACTTTCACCTATCACACGAACCCAAACCTTAATGTTCGCATTTCAATGCTGCTTGGGTATGCGCTTATTGCAGCCTACTTCCAGTGGCTAGTAGGCCACACTTTGAAGCTCTCTGGCGCTCTTTTATCTCATCGTTGGAAAATGGGGGAAAACAGGCATACTTCTCAACTCATCCCCTACAACTCTTTACAATTTTTGCATTACCATTTGAAACACCCTGTATACATTTAAACCTTCCAAAAACGTTATTTAAATTTGGTTTTTATTTAAATATGAATACCCTACCTACAGAGACACTTGGCGGAAGAAACGAAAACTTACTCACGCGCGCGTTGCTGGCACGAGCTACTTAGAGTGGATTTCATCAAAATAACTGGTTCTTTGATATTCCATTAGTCCCTTTTTAGTCACGTGTGAAGAGACCTTAATTTTAAAATGCATTACTTTTAAAGTGTGTTAAAGTATCTTAATTTCGCAACGACCACTTAACATCGTCAAATATTTTAAAGATTCAAAATGATACGTAATATTTTTTTCTATAAGGCTTCGGGGATAGACTTTTTGTTTATCTATAAAGAACAATTTTATTTATCTAAAAAAAAATGTGAACATATTCTGAGGGGGATTTTTAAGATTGAGGCTATATGAGTGATGATATTTTTTCATCTTCTCCTCTAACCCATTCTTCGCCCTTTTGTGACAAAAAACGGGTGCATTATTCATAAGTTGCGAACAATATCGTATTTTTCGTGACTACAACGTGGGCGGGGTAAGACGTTGGGTTTAAATTCCCCTTTACCGTAATCCAACAGGCTTTCTTCATAATGCAAGGGCCCTTTTTCTTAGAAAATATTATTTTTATTCTTTTCTTTGTACGTATAATTTGGTTTGAAAGCCATTGGAAAGCCGCGAAACAAATTGATATTTTAGTTTCTCTCGGGAGAGTGTATTGGCCATTTTATGACCTGAAAATTCTTTGGAATACTTTTAGGTTCTGTTTACATATTATTATTTTTATTGGCTATCTCGAGCTCGTCGGGTCCGCACTCGCGTGCGACGGATCATTTCGAAATGGGATTTTTGCGATCTACGGTCGTAGTCTGTCTCCTGGGTGAGTCCTGTACCGCGTAATGAAAGTGGAAATATGAGCATCACCGTTATTTTTGGTTGAGAAACGAAACAGGAAAGCCGGGTCACGGTGTAACCCAAACTGCGTCGCATCGACCGGGTTCGTTTCTATTGAATTTCTCACATATAGAGATATTGAAAATGTAAGATGTGAAGTGAACGAAAGCGAGAGTGGTTTCGATTCAAGTGTTGAAATGTTCGTTAGTTAGTTACCACTTAAGGCATATTAAAGGTTAACCGATTTGCATTAAAATTTGTCCTTATAGCTAGGCTTATCTTAAACCTATTTTCGACAATTCCTATTTGCAATGCCACCTATAACACGAAAACGACACGAGGTAATTTATAAACACTCTCCTATCAAAGTTACTACCGATCTCCATTATCGGCAGAGCATTAAGAGGCGATCATTATTATTATAGTTGATGTTATACAACGTGTAAATAGCAAATAAATTCATAGTTTTGTATTATGACTGTTTAAATTGTTTATTAGCTAGCTTACAAATTAGCTTACTTCGCTTCAGTACCAAATTTAATTTTTTCACCAAAATGTTTAAGCTGGAGGGAGATATCCGTGTAATTAAAAGTACTAACGGTTCATAAATTCAATTGGTAAAAAAAACCTCTCACAATCAAAAGTAACTTTCCGCGAAAAATATTTCATTATTTAATTACTAATTAGGGACCATCTCTTTAACTTAAATCTGAACATACATTGAGCCAAGCTAATGTAAGACAAACGATATGACCTTACTGCTATTTTCACCGAAAATTAACCTAATCTACTCTAACCTTACCCCTACCATCAACTAAATTTACCAAACCTTACACCTACCTTAACCTAAAATCAACCTTACCTTACACTTACCCTAACCCCAAGTTAATCCAACCTTACACCTACCATAACCTAAAATTAGAACACTAATACATCCTCACTAACCTTGCTCCTACAATACCATAAAATAAACAAAACTTTTCACCTACCCTAACTCAAAATTAAGCAAAACTTACGCCTACCCTAACCAAAAATTAATCTAACTGTACAGCTACACTTACCAAAAACTAATCTACCCGTACACGTACCCTAACCTAAAATTAACCTAACCTTAAATTAATCTAAACCTTACACTAACAATAACGTAAGATTAACCTTACCTTAAATTAATCTAAACCTTACACTAACAATAACCTAAGATTAACCTAACCTTAAATTAATCTAAGCCTTTGTGGCCACTTTCTTTCGTTCATTATTAATTCGGGCTACAATGGGATAATTGGTTAATACTCGTGTAACGTTCTCTATTGGAGTTAACGAGCAGGGGTAGTCTAGGGGTAGTTTTTAGTTTTCTAACATTAAGTTAAGTAAAGCCTACTACTTCTAGCTTCATCCCTCAAAAATGGTCGTCACACTTTACACTAACAATAACCTAAGATTTACCTAACCTTTTACCTAACCTATCGTAAATTAACCAAAACACCGGAAAAACAAGGTAAAGTCATTCATTCGGGAATAGACCTACAAAATAAACAAGATGACGTACCGAAATAAGGTGAATAAGGTGAATACTTTTTTAAAGGTTCTACTAGTTAAAGTATTCAGGGCTCTCTGGAACCGCGTATTTCCAGAGATAGTTGGAAATAAATTTTATCACGTTTTGTGCAGTATCGCGGAGTAAAATAAATTATTTTTTGTCGATTTTAGTCATTTGAGGGACATGTGTCAGATTTATGGCCCGGTGTACCCGGTAAGATTGAAACCACACCACCGGAGGTCCGTCATCATTATGTCCTACGCCAGCGTCCACAACCCGGACAGGCGGCAAAACCAGCATGGGTAGCAGAACCCCACTACTGATGGTCGCGCCATCGACGCAAGCCACTCAACCCAGCAGAAGGTGCAGCAATGGGCCGACCAACGCGCCACTTCACACACAGCAGTGGGAATAAGAGCGGATGATTCCAAACAACTTATTTTGAAGTGCTCTTTCTATAACGAATATTTACATAAATATTTCAGTGATAATTTAATGGCTGACCCTTTGTGGTATGTATATATATATATATATATATATATATATATATATATATATATACATTACAACATATATTTTACATATATCTCAATCTAATATATATTTCTTAAAGTGTGTCTGTCATTCTGTGTGTCTGTCTCGCTATAGACGTCTGCACCATTTGCCCTAGAACGCAGTAATTGGTCACATCTGTTCATAATGAGGAAAGTAATCCAAATACGATCTCCCAACTTGTGGTCCGCGGGCCAGGTCATTATGTTTGTCTATCTCGGCTCTTAACTAATAACTTTACCGGAGAGTCGAGGTCCAGCTCTCGTAACCCGTACGGGCTTTGGCGCACTGGGAGATGTAAGCCGTGATCAAGTAACAAGGGCTAAATTACATTTGTAAAAATAATATTTATATATTTGTTAATGACTTAACTGACGACGATTTTACAGAAACAAGTAAATACATTATTTTGGCTAACGCAAACTTGTAAATTTTCAAACTCGTAAAAAATAGCGGTTTTTTTTCTCCTCGAACCAATGACATTCCTTAGTTTTGGAAAGTGCTCTGCGATTTTGATTGACAAAAGATATTAAGCGTGTAGTTGTAAAAAATATTTTCCCGAAAAATTTCAAAACATTTTCAGAAAACGTACAAATTTTACTAATTATTTTTTAACTAAAACAGTCAAAATCTCGCTGACTCCCAAAACGAAGCCTAGGTTGTCCAATTTCAAAACTGTTTGGTGAAATCAAAAGCTTAGTCTTTACCTAAAAAGTAGTATTTAAAGAATGATTAAGCCATTCCTAGAAAAAGTGTGCACTCGAGAAGAACCGAATGTTTATTTTAGCTTGAGAAACTTGTTAGTTTTCCAAGTCACGTTTTTTTCTGGAATTTTTTTGGATGATGCTCTACAAATTACTAATCAACATTTTTGATCTAACACCTAGCAGTATAAATTTTGTTTTTTAAAATTGTGAAAAACATTTATAAAATTCGCTGAAATGTGTCCTCGGGTATACTTACTCCAAAATACAAATTTTAAATTTCTAGCTTTAATAGTTATTTAAATAAATCGCTTGTCCAAACAAAAAAAACCCTGTATAAATTTCTGACACACTGTCTGTCTGTCTCGCTATGGGCATCCGCACCCTTTGCTCTAGAACGCGCTCAAATTGCCCACATTTGTTCACGATGAGGAGAATAATGCGAACATGTAATAACGCGTAGTTATTAATTTCCCCACTCAGGCTTTTTCAACTCCCGGTAACTGAAGGTGCGAAGGTTGGTTTTCGCTCTCTCCCTCTCCGTTCGCGAAGTAGCCAAGGGCTAAATTTTCTGTTGTGGACCTGACCAGTTCTTTAATTTTCACGAGTTCAAAGAGAAAAGTATATTGTTATTGTTGTTATTGTTGCCTGAACATTTAGATTGTGTTTCTATTGTATTCGAGTGTTTTAGGATGATGTCAACAACGTTTTTTAAATATACGTCATTGTTATTTCAACTAGCTGAGATCCCGCGGGCTACTCAGCTAGTATAATAAAATCAACAATAATAATAAGGTCATATTTGCATGTCTGTAATATGCGTTTGCGAGTGAATATTTATTTTCTTATTAAATATATTAAAAATAAGAAACATGGAATCAAATCATTATATGGCTTGAGTCACGTAAGCTATATTTGGCGGGCTTTTGCGAAAGTGCAGTTTCGCGCCTACTTCGCCAATGTGAACCACGTATGACAGAGAGAACCGTAAATGTACAAGGATGTCCGCTATGGCGTCGTTAAAGAATCAATCTCAATTTAAAGTCCTAATAGATGAGGTGAGAATATGTATCAATATATTTTTACCATAACATTTGTATCATTATGTTTGTAAAGTTACCAACCGAATGTTTCTTAACTTGCGTATAGCGTTATTTTTAGGTTAAGTACAGGCTTAAAATATTAGGCTTGACTGAGAATTCATAACCACTCTGCCTAGTGTTCGGAATTGATTATTCATTATCCACAAATTTTCCAATTTATTTAAAAAACGTTGGTAAAAAGAATATCATTTTAACTTCTTTAATTATTTTTTTTACGCAACCATACATTTATTTGAATAAAAGTGGTATTTATTTAAATAATTGTTTATTATATTGAAATAATAGGCTTATTCACTTTCGATTATTTAAACATTTTACAATTTTTATTCAACTAGTGGTTATTTAAATAAATATTATTTAAATATCGCCGAGCTTATTTTATTCATGGATAAAAATTAATAGACTGCCGAGCACTAACTCTGCCTCATAGTTACAACAAAATATAGCATTTTTAGACCAGGCTAAATTCAATTTCCATTTATTAATCTTTTTGATTATAATACGGGGGTTTAATGAAACTGATTAATTGTCTTGGTAAAATTTATAATAACTAGAAAATATGCGCAAAAGTGGATTAAATGTTGGTGGCGCTATCAGTTGTAGGTTAATGTTAACTTTTAAGGTACCGACCGTGTAGGTATTATTATTTGCAATAAAACATTTAATATTTTAACTAAATACTAATTTACAAAGGATGCTCAAGGCTTATAGAAACTTTCAACAGATGTCACATCGCTCAATCTTTAAAAAACTACTAGTATATATTATCTACGGCAACATAAACTAGTCCTGTTGGTCAGAGTTGAGGATATTTTAATTTGCATTTCAAGCGGTATTAGATACAAATACCTAGTATATTTTTAGACAGAATAATTAATTCTTTTTGGGCCTCAGAGACTAACAAATGCAGATCACCTAGCTCGTACTTACATTGCTGTTATTATAAATATATAGTAATGTTAATTTACTACAACATATTCTTACAAAATTGAGAAAATTGAATTATACTACCGCCAGATCTAACTGTGTGTTTTTAACTTAATGAAATTAATTATTTTGCGTAAAATGTTTAAATCGAAAAATGACTTTTGATGGTGTATTGATTTTTAACCCAATTTGAAAATTGAAATCCCTGGCCCAGTTTATTTCCATGTGAAAACAAACAATTTAGCACAATTAGTTTTATTATTAAATATATTTTGGAAGAACTCCTAAGAAAACCTATTGAGGAAACCCTACTACATGAATAAAAAAATATTATTCCAAGTTTTAATTAAAAATCTAATAACAATAGATTGGAGGCAAGGCAAGGGCATTTTAACGCACAATCCTTAAAAAACGCAATTCTTTCTCTAATGTTTGGCAAGATAATGATATTTAAAGTCCATAAAACTTAATTAAAACCACGCCTTTTAGCGGTGCGCCCAAAATATCAACTTAAGGTTGGTTTGGCGATATACATTCCCAATACAGTCCGTGTAAAAGGATTCAGACTTATCAAAAAACCGCAAACTTACGAAATATTTTTAATATAAAATTTATAAAAGTAGATTTTTGATTTTATTAATTAGTAATGTAGATTTTTTAGTTTGTAATTTATAAATGTAGATTTTTTATATTGTAACTTATAAAACTAGATTTTTATTTTGTAATTTAATTTATAAGTGTAGATTATTGATATTGTTAATAAAAATAGATTTTTTTAAGACTGTATAATTTAACAATGTAGTTTTCCTTTTTGCAATTTCGTTATTGATAAGAATAGATTATTGATTTTGTTAATAACTGTAGATTTTTTAGATTGTCAAGAATTGATCTATTTATATATAGAGATAATGTTTATATTACGTTGATTTTTCCCTTCGCTCCCGTTGCAGCTCTTGGATAAGAACCTGGCCCCTCCCCTTCAAACTCAATCAATTCCAGGCGGCACATTATTGGCTCCCTAAATATTACGTCCTCTTGAAGCGATTGACATTTGCGTGAGAGACGCGTTAAATAAGAACGCCTCCTTTTCTATTTCGTCCCTCTTTTAGTTGATTCCCCTGGTTCATGATGCGTCGCGACTGACGGAATATAAACATTATCTCTATATATACTAGGGCGTCACAAAACCCCCAACGGGAATTTTTTACAAAAACCTGGGCGGAGCGAGCTAGCGACAATATAAATAATTCAAATATTGAACACACATTTAAAGAAATTAAGGTAATAACTTTTATTTTTATGACATACATATCATAGTAGTTTCAGCCTCTCCAGTTCTTTTTTTGGAAGCTAGTCTTGTCTTACTATTGACTTTCAAACAGTGTTGGGCATTAATCAATTAAATTTTCAATCTATTAATTATTTGACTAAAACATTATTGCAATTAAATTAATTGTAACTAAGCGATTATTTGCACATAGCAATTAATTTAATTGCAATTAAAATATTTACAATTAAACCATTAATTGCACGTTGCAATTAATATAATCGAAATTTAACCATTAATTGCCCAATACAATTAATTTAATTGAAATTAAACCATTAATCGTCCATGGAAATTAAATTAATTGTAATTAAATTTAATTGGAATTTAATCATTAATTCCACATTGCAATTAAATTAATAGCAATTAAAATTAGTTGCAATTAAACCATTAATTCCACATTGCAATTAGTTTATTTGGATTAAAACCTGTTAATTTACGTTTTGATTGTTTAAAGTATCAATTAAAACTAACAATTAAGTACCATATTTAACTTTACGGATATCAGATGAACACGATTTATATATATTAATGCATATGAAATTGCTCTTAGATATATTGCTTCATTAATAAAATTTAGCACTACTCATTGGTAGGAAACATTACTTTCATAATATCAAAAGTGACATAATTACGAAAAGTGTGACAATACCTGTATTTTAATATGCTAAAGGTTTAATGAATGCTCGACTCGAGATCGACCACATAAAAGACTATTTATTGTCGCCTTTCTGGATCTTTTTTTAGTCTATGGTAGTATATCGTAGGTAGATGGCGAAAGCATCTCCACAGAACGACGAAAAATACAAAAATACACTAGGTTTTACAAGTGCTACTTAGTTCCTCCGTTTCTCACTACGATGCGTTATTTGTTGGCTTTAACTTCCTTCCCTCCCTTAGGCATACATTCCCACCTCCCCTCCCAACTTATATTTCGCTCGTAACATTCATTAAGAAATAGGTCCGATTGACACACTTTTGGTTATTATCTCAATTTTGATAATATTAATTTTTTTATTATTTTCTTTGCGTGTCGTTTATTTTTCTTTAGTTCGTCGAATGTAACTATAAACTAGCAAAATTTACAAGTTGCGACGTGTTTGTTTGTTTTGTAGGCGGTTGGCACGGCACGCAGTGCAAAGGCTCCAGATAGGCCAGATTAATTTTAAGGTTACCGCACACTCCAATTGGACAACTAGAGCAAAATGGCGCTTAATCAAGCATCATTCTCTCCTCAATACAGCCCAAAAAGATCGCGCCTAGTGGCCCTCTTAAACAAATTAAGAAGTGTTGGTGATAGGTACATTAGCTCTGAAAACGTTGTAGGGTCACGTCACTTGGTTACTTTCCATCGATCTTACAAAGTCCGTAGCGCGCGTATTTTTTTATGAACGTGGCTCGCGCAAAATCGCGATAATTTCTTTCGTCTAAGAAATTAGGAATTAGTCCACGCAACACCTCCAAGGCTCTGAATAAACCCAACCTCAGAGGTCACTAAGTTAGCCCCAACTTCGGAGGTCTCCTTAGATAGCCCCAACTTCGGGGGTCCTGTACCATAGCAACCTTGACACATACCTTAATACGGCTTGTAACGCTCATTTTTAAAAGTGTTATTTAAAGATTAGTGTTATTTAAATATTATTGCTTTTAAAATATTTCCTATTTAGATTAGTGTTATTTAAAAATTATGACATTAAGTTTTTAAGTCCCTTTTATATTTTTCAATTTCTTACGGGTGTCCAAGTCGTAAAAGGGTATCATTAGTATTTTTCTTGTAAAATGTATTATTGTTGTCCGTGTAAAATATCGTATCCTCTCTACATGTGGCTCTCCCCTAACCAGCGTTCGGTGCTGGGAAAGCGCGCACATCTTGACTCATCCATTTTGCGCTATAACCCCTCTCTCTCTCTCTCTCTCTCTATTGTTGAATACTCGGCGTCGTATCGTAAATGACTTAAGAGATGCACGCTCTCTATTGTACGGCGTTCGGGCGTCAATAGTAAACTATTGAAAGAAGCGTTACTTCAAACGGCCACCTTTAAAAATAAAAACTACAACCACGTGTACCCTTCCCGAAAGCTACGTGGCGACATGTGGTACCGCCGTGCGACCTTCTTCCTGGGAAAGACACCAGATGATTTCATCTTTCTACTTTTCTACACAAACGTTCTACGGCCAATAATCTTCAAGCCAAGCCGCCTACTCCAAGCTACCCTTAACCTTTTAACCTCTCCAATAAGAAGCCACCAAATCTCAGTTTCCGTAATTAAGCCAGAGACCGAATCGAGTTTAAGAGCGGACAGAGCCAAAGGGTTAAGGAGAACCAAAACGAGCGACATATCGATCGAGGACGAAGTCCAGGAAAAGGAGCTAGCTAGCCACGCCGAAGAGCCAGTCTTTGGAAAGTTGGACCACCAGCCAGAAGACTCCAGACCGGTTCATCAATCGGTGAGCGAAAGCCACAGGCTTCAAACTATTGTTATAAAGAGAGAGAGAGCCCGGGTATACCCCCCCCCCCCCCCGCGTATTTCGTGTTTTTGCATGCTTATTGTTATTATTATTAAGTGTTTAAGTATTTTATTGTTATTTGTATTGTTATTATTATTTTGGTTTATAATATATAAAACCGTTATATATTTACCTATATCATACCCCTAGACATTCTTGAACCCGGTTACTTAACGTTAAGGTTGTTTTTCACGAGATTCCTTCTACTTTGCTAACGCTAGGGAAACCAATAGACACGTTTATTCGTCATCTAGAAATTAGCGTTGCAGGCTATGCCACCGCCCAATTTTTTTTCCGCAACAAAGTTCCTAAAGTAGCCCAATTTGGCGGGAAATCGCCCATCTGGCAACTCTGGTTTGCTCCCACTTGCTACGCTACGCATTTTCCATCGCACTACACATTGGTTCGGACGCCACTCTCCAGTCCCAGCCCTTCACAATAATCTGTTTTAATTGTTAGTGTTTAATCAAATGTATTAAAAGATTGAAAATTTATTAGTTTTTACTTGTGAAAAGTCACGATTAATAATTGGTTGGTTTTTAATTGTGACTACAGTATATAACAATTAATCAATTGTTAATCGTGAGTTTTCACAATCACAATTAATTAATTGTTAATTTTTATAGTCGTGATTAAAAATTTATTAAATGTTAATTGTTAATTGTGAAAAGTCACGATTAACAATTGGTTAGTTTTTAATTGCGACTACAGTATATTACAATTAATAAATTTTAAATCGTGAGTTTTCACAATTACAATTAATTAATTGTTAATTTTTATAGTCGTGATTAACAATTTATTAATTGTTAAGTTTTAGTTGCCCCAGCAATTAAAATTTGCCCAACACTGCTTTCAAAAGTCGTTCTAAATTTGGAGGGCGAAAGGTAATTGCACAATATATTTTAATATTTTCATTATAAAATTTCCGTTTGCCATTATAAAATTTCCATCGTAAAATTACGTTTGTCATTATAAAATTACTTCTACCTTCCAATTGTAATATATTCTTAGACGTTCCCTTTGCAATTCGGGTGCGCGACCGCTTACAACCACTAAATGCACGATGCAATTTTAATTCTTAAAAACGTTATTTGACAAGGCCGTAACTGTTGCAGGGGACTATAAATATATTATAAATACCCAGGTAGTAGGCTTAATTGTAGATTTTGCCCAATTAATTTGGTCAAATGTCCAATTTTAAACTATACCTTACTTTTGGATTAAATAAAAAAACAACTATTAATTTTGTGTCATTAAATAAGTGACCCATTTTTTGGGTTATTAAAATGCTACCCAACCGCTTGGGTAGTTTTCCATGTGTAATTTTTTAACCCCATCTTGGGTTGTTTCAAGTTAACCCAAGTTTCTTGGTAGGTGCAATACTGACCCAGATTTTGGTTAAAAATTGGCGCAATTAGGGTAATTTTTAACCCAACCTTTTTTAGCGTGTACAACCACCAAATAAACCGGCTTTCCTACTCAGTCGACGGCTTGCAAAACACCCAGGAAAAAAGGCAACCGTTGATTTCAATACTTCTCCGGCCCACAAAAGTACTTATCCGGCCCACAAAACGCCCGTTAAAAAGGCAGACGCCCCTCCAGCAAAGTAACTATTTTTCCTGTTAATGAATTTCAAAAATATGGAATTTTTTTATTAAATAACGTTATTCTAAAAGGAGAAACCTTTCGGACGATCTGGAGTTTAACGTCGACAGGGACGACGAATTCGACAAATTGGCCAGTTCGATACCGTTCACTTTAATGTCTGGGGAAACTGTGATGAAATTATGGAGAGGAGTAGTTGAGGTGGAGGAAACTCGCAGTGGTGGTATATCCATTGAAGTTTTATAAGTTGAAATAAGAGTGTAAATAAATGTGTAACCCATTCGTAGAATAAAAATCTAAAAATTCGAAATGGTTTTCTGTAGTCTTTACCTATCTACCCCTTTTCTCTAGCATCCCCTCGGAGCGCGAACGGACAAAAATTCCACCAGCTCTCGCTCTGTCTCTCTTCTGCTAACGCCTCTGACACCCCCTCTAGCGCCCCTACCATCCCCCTCCACTTCTCCACAAAACTGTTCCTTACCACTCGCTCCTATCCCCGTCTAGCGCCCCCCTACCCTCTCTCTCTCTCTCTCTCTCTCTCTCTCTCTCTCTCGCAACCCGTGGCTCATACCATTCCTCTTACTCTTGCGCCCCCCCCCCCCCCCCCCACTCCTTTGAAACTTACTAACGGACGGACGGACGGACAAAACTTTCCCATAGAACTCGCTGCTAAGAGAGCTACGCACGCTACGCTGAATAAATAGATCAATTCTTGGATTGTATAATTTAACAATGTAGTTATCCTTTTTGTTATTTCGAAATTTATTAATGTATTTTTCTTGCGTAATTTATCAGTACGTATTTTTCTTGCGTAATTTATCAATATGTAATTAAAATTGGTATTATATTTAGAGACACGATACTATGTAGTATCGTGTCTCTAAATATAATATCAATTTTAATCATATAATCTAACCATGACTCAAAACTTTATTGTATATAATTATCAATATGTAATTTTCTTGCGTTATTTATCAGTATGTATTTTTCTTGCCTAATTTATCAATATTTTTTTTATTGCGTAATTTATCAATATGAATTTTTGTTACGTAAATTATTTCAATATATTGTATTGTATAGTTTATCAATATGTACTTTATTGCGTAATTTATCAATTTTGTATTTTTTTTGCGTAATTTTTCATTTTGAATATTTTTTGCGTAATTTTTCATTTTGAATTTTTTAGCGTAATTCATTTCAATATATTTTCATTGTGTAATTTATTTCAATATATTTTTATTGCATAGTTTATCAATATGTACTTTATTGTATAATTTATCAGCACGTATTTTTCTTTCGTAATTTATCTAAAAATATTTTTATTCCATAATTTATCAATGTGAATTTTTTAGTGTTGTTAATTTTCCGGAAAAATAAAATGCGGAAAATTTTCCAGAAAAGTTTCCGGAAAATTTTCCGAATTACGGAAAGTTTTCCGCAAATCGGAACAATAAAAATTTGCAACATAAAATACCTTTTAAGGGTTTTTAATGTTTTTAGCTTTATATCGATATAAAATGTCTAATATCAGTAAACATACTACAAAACATTAAAAGCGTTACATTGTTAATCAGTTTAAACTAGTCTAGAGGTTTAGTTTTACTTTCAGATTCGAAAAAAATGAGGCGAAAATACCGCTTTATTTCAATTTACAAACAATATATTAGACTAATCATGGAATGAAAACTTTTTTTTATTTTTTTCGGAAAAATACGGAAATTTTTCCGGAAAAAAGGCCTCGGTCATTTTCCGGAAAATTTTCCGAGCGGGAAATTTTCCGCGGAATATTTTCCGACTTACAACACTAGAATTTTTATTGCATAATGTATTTTTATTACGTAATTAATCAAAATTGATTAATTACGTAATAAAAATACATATTGATAAACTACGCAATAAAAATACATATTGATAAACTACGCAATAAAATACAAAAAGGGAAATTACGCAATAAAATACAAATTGATAAATTATGCAATAAAAATACATATTGACAAATAACGCAGTAAAGTACACATTGATAAATCACACAATACAAATACATATTGATAGATTACACAATAAAAATGCATATTGATAGATTACACAATAAAAATGCATATTGATAGATTACACAATAAAAATACATATTGATAGATTACACAATAAAAATACATATTGATAGATTACACAATAAAAATACATATTGATAGATTACACAATAAAAATACATATTGATAGATTACACAATAAAAATACATATTGATAGATTACACAATAAAAATACATATTGATAGATTACACAATAAAATACATATTTATGTATTTTTGTTTTGAAATTTCTTAAGCTTTAATTTTTCATAACCTAATGAAATTATAGTTATCCGTTAAAATGACATACTACTGGCCAATCTATTAGGCCGTATAGTTCTTTAATGTTCGCACGTTCATTTCGTGTTGAGATCTTTCATGGAGATAATTGTAGCGAATCATTCTTATTTTGTATTTTAAATAAATGCACTTTTATTTTCCTATATTGAATCAAGAGGTTTTTAATTTAAGCGTTTATTTTAGTTTAACTGGAAACCTAAGGCAGTCTACAACGATGTGGTCCGAGGAATTTGCGCGTTAATGGAAAAGTGTAACAAAACGTAAGATTTATACACTGATATAATTAAAATTATAATTTAAGTGCTCGGATAAAGAATATATTCAATAACTAAATATAACCTAGGAACGTTTAGAATAGAGATATTGTCGTAACAATTAAAACTCTTTTTTCGCAAATATTATCAATTTACCATTTGATGGCATCCCTTTATTAATAAATAATTTGTAAATGTACATTACATTTACACCTAAAAGTATTAGGTATAGTGGCGTAGTGCAATGGTTGAATTCGGGAGAAAGAAACGTGGATTTCCTAATTTCTTTGAGTCACTTGGACTACTTTTTCTTCCAGTTTTAATTCAAAATATTATAACCACCCAAAGATTCCGTTGTTATGTTATTATTATTGAAAGGTCCATTGTGTTATTATGTTACTCAAAATTCCAATACTGAGGATAACACTAGTACAAAATTAATTTTTGAAATATTATTTTACCTCTCTCCAATTAATTTTAGGGTACAACGTGATATGGATTTTATCATGGATAACGATTGGACAAATTGGATGGATCTTTTCAAAACAGAAGTAAATAATAAATCAGCGGTTAGGTGTTTTAGCGTAAAATATTTTGGGCACTATGATGATAGGCCTCCGGTGGTATGGTCTCTGTTACTAGGTACACCGGGCTATAGATTCTGACGAACTGCCTATCAACCCCTCGTTGTCTTGATCCAACTTTAGGATTGAATGCTGCTGCTCAACATCATTTTAGATAAATAGAACATAATTTATATCTTGCTTCCCGTACAAAAATGTTCTACAGAAACTAAACTAAATCGTATAGAAAACAATGGGTTCTCAGTGGGGTTTTATACCGTATAGAGTGTTTTATAGAAAGTTCTATAGAGGTCGCTCAGTGTTTATTGTGTGGGTTTTTTGAAGTTGTTTGTTCTAAAGACGTTTCTATAGTTATTTATCAAAGATTATGTGAAATTTCCATTGCTTCTTATACGTAGTAAAATTCCATAATTATACAGAAAGTCCACAAAATAATAACTTATTATCCGCGAATCGCCCTATTCAGAAAATTTGAATACCAAATCGAATATCGAATTGAATTTTGAAGGAAACCCGAATCGAATAATAACCGAATCTCTGGCCAATAAAATAAAGGAAATACCGAAAAGGCAATGAAACCTGTACATGTATTTATTTGTTGAATAAATAATTTTGCGTGTATATCTTTGAATAGGGTTTTGTTTATTTTTTTAATATTTCTTAGACGCGTACATCACGATAGATAAAGATATCCCCCAGCTTATGTAGTCTCTATACAAACTCCAGTATAATATCGACACAAACCGTAAGATAATATTTCTACCCATCCCAGTATAATTTATAAACCAGTCCTGTATAATAACTACATAACCTCCAACATCGTTTCTATACAAGCGCCAAAAGAGAGATCCTAAATTCCAATAGTGTTCCTACAGACATATCATAAGGTGTTTACACAAAAATTTTATTATTTCCACACAAAAATTAAAGAGTTTCCACACAAACATTACAGATTTTCTACACAAAATTAAAGAGTATCCACAGAAACATTAAAGAGTTTCCACACAAACATTACAGATTTTCCACACAAAATTAAAGAGTTTCCACACAAACATTAAGGAATTTCCCCCAAAACATTAAAGAGTTTCCACACAGTCATTAAAATGTTTCTACACAATCATAAAAATGTTTCTACACAAACTTTAATAAAGTTTCTACAGAAAATTTACAGAATTTCTTCACAAACATTAAATAGTTTCCACACAAATTTTAATAAAGTTTATACACAAAATTCTATATAGTTTCTTTACAGAAATATTACCCAAGAAAAACCTAAGATAACCGCAACTTTCTACTTAAACTGCCATTTAGTGTATTTTCTGTAGAACATTTTTGTACGGGTTGTTACAATACTCACAAACGCGATGCTCACAATTATCTAGACGCTATTCGTTATTTACGATTAGAACTCCCTTCTCAAGATAGCTTGGAACGACCTTGCGTAAAAAGAACTCGTTTTCATAATAACTAACGTATAGTTAAGGTTTAAAGGCGATTTATTATGCCGTAAGGGAATACGCCCTTACGCAACAGGGCGGCTTCGAAGGCGCTCAGCAAAGAAATTAAAATAAAAAAAAAACATTTTATTAAGGTGTCATACAGAGGATTATAAAAGAAATTAATAGTTATCATAAGTTATCTAGTTATCACAAATACCAAACTATTGCACATTATAATATATACCGTATACCACCGTGAAGTCCCAAGGACCACCATCAAACCCCAGTATTGTCTCCAGGGAATTGTTGAAATCATCCGCTCGCCAGTCCTCAAATTCCTTAGGTCTCCCAACGCTGGGAAGTCTGATAAGACATGGATAGTGTCCTCCTTAGAACAATTAAATAGGCGACACACCGGCGAAAAAGGGCCAAGGTGGATAATTTGCGGACTCCAGTAAGGAGTGACGGAGTTGGGGCTTGGAAGATAAGACCACTCGTGTAAGACCCGTTGTAGAAAGACTCATTAAAGTTTGGGTGGAAAACACTTGAAGGCTTTTCTTGGACAATACTCAGGCACGCCATTCTGTCTCGGCCGCGTCAAGAACCTCATGGTCTGCAATACTCTCCCATCTCTTATGTGTCTTCACCCCTCCACGGGTAGTACCCAGTTCGTACACTCTATCCAAATTAGCCACTTCCCGAGACCATGATGACTCAAGCCATTTCTTTCGTAGAAAGAGAACATGCGCTTTGCCAAGCGCTCATCGGATATAATTTTGAGGCACCCAGATATTTAATTATACTTTTGGCTTCTCCATCACGAAAGGAGATCCACCCGTTTCTTTACTATGACTTCGTAAGCGTAGGATAGAGTAGGCACTGCAACGTCCTTCCACAGCGTTCGACCTACTAAGTAGGAGTTATAGGAATCTTGCGCCAAATTTCCAATAGCCCATTTAATTTTATTGGCTTTAAATAGCTCTCAGTGAATCTTCACGAGTATGTTCCATCAGATTAGAGGTTTCAAACTTCACTCCCAGGAAGGTATAATCCTTCACTTCGGCCATTTCCCAACCGTGGAGGGTGAAGACCTGGTCCCCAGCCCCAGAAAAGGACATAGCTGTTTTAAGCTAACAAGTTCGGTATCAGTTTGAGAGTCCAAGAACTTAAAAAAAAATCTATCACACGCGCACTATGTATACGTGGTACCATCAGACGAGAGATTATATCAATATGAATAATATTATAAATAACTGATTTGTTATTATATGCCCTATTATTGGTTGTTGAAAATATAGAGTGGTTTACTAATTGTCTATTACCATACCACCCACAGCCAAACCTTTGGCGAGCTGCAAGAATTATAAAAATTACAGACCAGGTTATTTTTATTTAAATATTTTGGAATAAATCACCTGATACATGTTAATTTTAACAGCTGTTATCCTACACTACTTGAATGTAAAATATATTCTCATTATATAAAAATTTTCGAAAATATACTAATTTATACTAATATACTAAACATTATAATTTCGGAATGTTACCCTTACCTTAATCATGTATTCAAGTTTACATGGTTTATGATTTCAGGGATACGATGTTTTCATTCGAGTAACCGATGTCACTTACGAGAAACACTTAACGGCGCACTTCTCTTCCGCGTTATTCACGGAAATATTACGCTTGATCTCTATGAACCCACAAGAAATTCCGAAGGATCTCGTTCGGAAGCTATTTCAAATAGAGCCGAAGGTAAAGCACTAAACTACACTGCCGTGCAAAGCACAAAAGCATTAACGACCCAATTTTCGATTTACAGATTTTGGTTTTATTTCTCCTTATTTTATACGTTTAATTCAATTTTGAACTAATTTTCGAATTTAAAATTTTTGTTCTTAGAGAAATGACTTGTTGCAAAACGCATTATTTTAGGTTTTTGCATTATTTTCAAACCAAAAACGCATTCATGTGTTTATTTTCTTTAAAAGTAAAATCAAAACGCATTTTTTTCGCGTTTTAAGACATGTTTTTAATGATATTTCTGAAATATCGTTTGGCTTGTAAATTGTTTAGTACCAGAATAGAATTTGAGTTGAAAAATCCAAGTCTACTATATAAACTTCAAAGAAGTAAGTTGGGGAATCTTAAGGCAAAGAAAGTTTGAATTTCGCGGTTTTTCTCCATATTTTGGTTTTGGTCGTTAATGCTTTTGTGCTTTGCACGGCAGTGTAACATTAGCTGCTACAACTTATTGAAGCTTCTGCTAATTCATTTGCCTTTTTTAAATTTCTCAATTAAGAATAGATTTTTGGGTTAGGAATTCAATAATTAAAGCAAACATGAACCTAGGGAAAAATAAGTTTAAAATTTTATTTTGTAAGTTTCTTTCAACTCACACTTCGAGTTGAGGTTTTAAAATATTGTTAGTCAATTCTTTCAACTCACACTTCAAGTTGAGGTTTTAAAATATTGTTAGTAAATTTCATGTGCCAGTTAACTTATACGTTTTTTTGTTTAGATGTGAGAGTTTGTAAAACAATAATTATGTATTTTATTTGGCAGTTTTTGGAACTATTTGTTCTTGTGATGTTTCTTGTCTCGGTGCTGCTAGGTATGGATATCTCAATATCTAGCAAACGTTATAACAGAAGACCATTAAACAATTCAAAGAAATTTGAAATTTTTTTTAAAATCAATAAGGAGATAATAACTACCGTACTGAACTTATCTTACTACTTAATTCCAACATTTTTCCTTAAAGGTAAATAATGAATTTTCAGAAGAAATTAATTTTATGGAAATTGCACTTAAGCCAAAGGTTTCCGGTTCAATTCTGCTTTTTCTCAACCACTGTACCATGCAAACATCAGCTGTAGTGATATCCTTTTAAAAATCGAACGGTAGATTATTTTAATTCGAACTTTTGACCTTACCAAAAAATAAAGGGGTACTCATAAAATAAATTGATAGATTTCATACTCAGGCTAGGATGTGGTGCAGCTTAGAGGTGGCCAGCTTTTTCAGCTCATATTCTAAATAGGTCTCGGGCTGCAAGTTTTTAACTTTAAATTCGCCTCTTAACAAAACAAAATAAAACCATTCAGTCCATTTTTCATGAAATGTACGATTTTCATGTATAATCTTAATTTGTCTGAAAATCCCGCGTTCCTTCAACGAATAATAATCCTTTGGCGTACGGTACTATACCGCATACACTGTCTTATCTAATACTTATCTTATCTTAGAGAAGGTATTGTCGCGATAGACCCCGACGCCGCCGGTGTAGGCTTTGCGCCGCCGACGGTTTATTATTTTTTTAACAGGGCTACCAGATTTTCCTTTGATATCAGTTCCTTTACAGCTTTAACAAAAATGTAGTTCTTACTTTATCACGCATGTTGGTATTTAGTGTGTACCCTTTACATCTTAAACTCCTTGAAAAGGGATTGCTAAAACGTCCTACAATGAAAAAGAAATTTCATATAAACGCCGCGCCACGCCACCTTCGCCGTTAAATTTTAGTTTAACTCCATGGCCGACAAAAAGGAAAATCACCGGATCGCCGCCGCCGGTCGAAAATTTGCGGCGTCGTGGTCTATGCCGCGGAGGTAACATAGTAGCATACAAAGAAGCAGACGACGCGAGAAAAACGTTTCCCAAACAAGTTGAGAAATAAGGATTTTTTTTAATTATCAAGAGGGAAAATTCAAGGCTTCGATGCTGCTGTTTACTCGAAGGGAATGAGAACATTACATAATGCACGCTTTATTTGAAAATGTCTTAAGCGCGAACCGCAATACAACTAATTATAGATTACATTCGCGGGCTGCAATTTAAAACACGGCGGCCCGCCGTGTTGGCCATCCCAGAATTAATCCAATATCAACTTTTTGAATTCAATGTTCCATGGGGAACAAAACATAACAGTCGAGAAGTATATTAGGTTTAATACTTAAATTTCATTGTAATGATAGTCAATCTTTTACGCAGAAAGAGTTTTCAATCTACAAAACTGCGTTAAACACTTTAATCCAATCAGTCGCGTTTGCTCTCCTTCTTTCGGTATGTAAATTTGAAAATTTGCATTCTTACTCTTTTGGAAAAATATAAAACTACCCATTTAAAAAATCATTTAAAATTGCATATGTCAATTAATAAGGCATTTGTAATGTTTCAGTCTTATTTGTGGAACATTCTTTGAATCCGTTCTGGTTTTTTGCAGGTTCAAGTTTCAAGCCGATTTCAATATCAGGAAGAATTAATTTCGGATCCTGGTTGATTTTTTGCTTCTTCGTAATCAATGGTTTGTTATGCTATCAAAAAGCAGAGGAGCCCACGTTGTATGACAAAATCAACGATCTTGTAGACGTTATTAAAAAACCAGAAATTAGACCTATTTTAGATAAGTCACACTACAGTTATAATTTATTACAGGTAAGTGATTAAATTTATTAAATGCATTCTATGAATTTTTTTTAACTTTTCATCCTTTATGAGGCTTTATAATTTTAGAGATGAATAATTTGCAATGAATTATTACATTTATAAAAACTAACCTTTTTTAATTCCTAAGTTCGATTACACCGTACCAATTATTAATTATTTGTAGATACAAAAAAGTGAATTGGGGAGGATAGTTATAGACCAAGCCAAAAGCAATGGCGGTTTATTGAACTCTTTCGTTGATTTGTTTGGAAATCTGTTCGTTTTGGACTTGAATACTCCGTTTGTTGCTCTATTTATAGAGCCATTCTTGTACCAATACGATACAAAGAGTGATATGTTTGGAAATTTTGACCCGAAAATAGACAAGGTATATTTCGGAGAAGGAATAATTGCGGAAAAGCAGATGACCATCCCCTTTTCCGGAAATGTCTCTTCATCCTGCATGGAAATAATCAACGTGGGGTACGTATTTCTCCCTTTAAAGCTTAATATGAACTAAGCAAAAAGTGTTTAATCGAGAAATGTAAAAGGGTTTTGGTGAAATGGTTTGTTAGGTTTTATTTTTACAAAAACAAAGCAGAAAAATTACGAATGGTTCGTTGTAAAATTGTCTGTGATAATCAAATTAAACAAATTTATCTGATATTAATCGGTATAATCAAAAACGTATTTAGGTCAAACGCTTTAACTGAATATCGTACAAAGCAAAATGTCACACTCAGCAGTCAGTTCATGCGAAATCGACCAGATCAAAAGCCTCTACGTCACCGAAAATTTTGATTCTCTATCTGTAAAATTGGCCATTTTATGTATTTTTGCAATTTACCCACTATAAAAAATGATCTTCGTCCATTAAATATGAAGTGGCCATCTTGTCACAATTTAGACAGGCAAAACGAATCGATTCATAGTATAGAATATGTTAAGGTAGGTATTGCGAGGTATTGACGGATATGACTTTGAAAAAGTTAATATGAAAAACCAGCTGGACACAAAATGAATAATGATCACGCTCATAAGCTTAGGGAATGTAAGCCCGAAACTACTTATGCATGGTACGCAAATGAAACTTTCAGAACACATGGGGACCATTTACAGAGCCAAAAGGCCTTGGACAATGAGAACTGGGGTGCCCTTGAATATCGCTTTCTAGGTCTTTAGAAAAATTTCGTGTGAGCGTTAGATTTAGAGTTACATTTCCAATTAAAATACTTTTGGCAAATGCTACTCATGGTTCATATTGGAAGTATACTATACTTGTGTCAAAAGTAGCACGTACGAAAAATAAATAAAAAAGCGAAGGATATGCCATTTCTGATTCTTGGTTGTTAATTAGGCCTCCGAATACCATAATATCTTCTAAACCAGTAAAGATAAATGTTGAAGCTCGATTGGGATTCCCCTTCTAAATTATGACTAGTGTTATTTTATTGGACGCTATCTAAACATCGGCGAGGATGTGCCGACCACATTAGTCCATTTCACATAGACTGACCCAAATTCAAATTTAAAACAATAGAAAAATTTAATTTAAGGATTTTAACTTTAAGATACGCTTGGTTGGTTCTCTGGGAGGTAATGGAAAGACTATTAACAAGGTAGAAATATAAAATAATTATAAAAATAAATTATATATAGCTTGTAAAGTCCGTTTAGATGGTTGCAGTGGTCCAGCCACATTCGACTGCAATTACACCGTTGACCGAGTCGATCAACGGAAACTCTAAAAACGGAATTCGCAAGCAGTAGCCTCTGGCACTGGCCTATTTCATAAGTGTACTAGATAGTACTAAATGGGTTTCTTTAGAAACCCTGTTTTCGATATCGAACATTATTAATTTTATCTTCACAGACATTACTTACGTAAGAGTATCACGGGATAAGGCTCTAGAAGGTCTACTATTCGACGCAGCATTCGGATATGAATGCTTTCTTGAAATTAGTCTAAACAAGGGTACGCATTTAAAAAACTAGAGTTGTACCCGAGGGGCTAACCACTGTCAGATGGCCTGTACACCGATTACGCGTACTGAACACTGATAAAGGTACATACTCTAAAGATTAAGCATAATCTCAATAGTACACCGATTACGCGTACTGAACACTGATAAAGGTACATACTCTAAAGATAACGCATAATATCAATAGTACACCGATTACGCGTACTGAACACTGTTAAAGGTACATACTCTAAAGATAACGCATAATATCAATAGTACACCGATTACGCGTACTGCCAACTGTTAAAGGTACATACTCTAAAGATAACGCATAATATCAATAGTACACCGATTACGCGTACTGAACACTGTTAAAGGTACATACTCTAAAGATAACGCATAATATCAATAGTACACCGATTACGCGTACTGAACACTGTTAAAGGTACATACTCTAAAGATTACGCATAATCTCATTAGTACACCGATTACGCGTACTGAACACTGATAAAGGTACATACTCTAAAGATTAAGCATAATCTCAATAGAACACCGATTACGCGTACTGAACACTGATAAAGGTACATACTCTAAAGATAACGCATAATATCAATAGTACACCGATTACGCGTACTGCCAACTGTTAAAGGTACATACTCTAAAGATAACGCATAATATCAATAGTACACCGATTACGCGTACTGAACACTGTTAAAGGTACATACTCTAAAGATTACGCATAATCTCATTAGAACACCGATTACGCGTACTGAACACTGTTAAAGGTACATACTCTAAAGATAACGTATAATCTCAATAGTACACCGATTACGCGTACTGAACACTGTTAAAGGTACATACTCTAAAGATAACGCATAATATCAATAGTACACCGATTACGCGTACTGAACACTGTTAAAGGTACATACTCTAAAGATAACGCATAATATCAATAGTACACCGATTACGCGTACTGAACACTGTTAAAGGTACATACTCTAAAGATAACGCATAATATCAATAGTACACCGATTACGCGTACTGCCAACTGTTAAAGGTACATACTCTAAAGATAACGCATAATATCAATAGTACACCGATTACGCGTACTGAACACTGTTAAAGGTACATACTCTAAAGATTACGCATAATCTCATTAGAACACCGATTACGCGTACTGAACACTGTTAAAGGTACATACTCTAAAGATAACGTATAATCTCAATAGTACACCGATTACGCGTACTGAACACTGTTAAAGGTACATACTCTAAAGATAACGCATAATATCAATAGTACACCGATTACGCGTACTGAACACTGTTAAAGGTACATACTCTAAAGATAACGCATAATATCAATAGTACACCGATTACGCGTACTGAACACTGTTAAAGGTACATACTCTAAAGATTACGCATAATCTCATTAGTACACCGATTACGCGAAGTGACTAGCCCCTCGGTTGTACCTGTTGTTATACGTGTAAATAGCAAAATACAAATTCATAAAAAGATAATTTTAATCGTTTATTAACTTGGTTACAAATTTGCTTCCTTCGCTTCAGTATCTGGTCGATGGAGAACCTATTTGTTTAATTTTGTTTAATAAAATGTAGGTAACATGTTTCTACCATTTTTGCAAAATATTTCAAAGCAACTTAGATGGTTTTGTTCATCGTATAACCTAACATCATATAAAAATAATGCATAAGGCCTTTCTATAAAATAAGCTACGCTTGTTGAACTGGTTTTTATGTTGCTCATTCGTCACGAAATACATAGAAGCTCAGTTCAGTTTATGCTTAAAAACAGCGTGCCTTGTCAAATTTAATCTTATGTCCAGGGCTTTTATTAGTAAAACGTCATCAAAACAAAAAGGCCAATGTTACTTTATAGAAAGGCCTATTGAAAAACACTTGGTCTTCAATTTTTGCAGGTTATTGAGGATGTTTGAATCCGAAATTGTGGTCTTTGATTGGAAGAAGTCTAAATATAAATGGGACCGTGTCACATTTCAAGATTCACACGATTCATATAGAATTCTCACATTTCAAGACGAAAAATTCATTCTATTTATTTTTCTTGTTGGTTTAACGTTTTCATTGTCAATTTTAATTATAGAAAACCTTCGCAACGGTACATAATTCACTTTTACTGAAAAATAGATCACGACTAGATTTAACAGTTTTGACTATAGTCGAAGAAAATGAGCCTTTTTTGAAATGTCAATTTTTAGTCATTTTATTTCCGACTTACGCTGAAAATAATTTTATAATTTTAAAAAGCATTTGTAACATCGTTTTTCTTTTAAAATAATCTTCTCACGAGGCACAGCATGTGTACCACGTTACCGTATGTCCAGGCTTTCTCTTGCTTTTTAACATTATAGTATTATCAACCTTTTAAAGACGAAATATTAATTCTTAAGCGGAGTATATACTGTTTGACGAATGTAAAAAAACTGCCGAATAAACAATTATGTAAAACTTAAATTGAGAGAATCGTTGGAAATTTTTGACTATAAGAATAATAATCTTATCTATAATAATAATAATAATCAGCTAGGCTAATACCCAAGGCACCACCTTAGGCCTAAGTCATCAAGCGACTTTTGAAGCCTTTAATTCAGGTGGCCGGGTTACAATGCGTAGGAGGGTGGTGGCAAGCCCTGCATGCCACGCGTACGAGCCAACAGCTCCCTACACTAACTATTACCGTTAACCTCAACAAGTTTTTATGGAAGGGGGAACCGAAAATCTCGGGGGAAAACCCCTTAAACGATGACCCGAATAAATTTAGCAGCATTGTGGAAATTGTAACGGCGCTTCTGAATCTCACAACGCACCTGATGATGCTACCGAACGGCCGCGAAACTAGTCGTGTCTAATTATTTATCTTTATATTTTTAAATCTCACTATGATCGTTTTCTTTAATTTTTCTTTATTTTAATTCGCGGATTTACCATATTAATTAATTAAGCGGAGTCTTGGTTTAATTTTGTCCAAACAAAGTTTCGCCTCGTCACGTACTCGTCTTTACAGAAAAAGTTAAATATAAACCTAAGATGATCCTTGTCTCTGCTAAAAGCAGACAGCCGGAAAAGAGATGGACATCACAATCTGATACCTTACATTAGTTTAAAAATCATAACTTGGAATACATTTAGGTTAGCTTTAAGACGTTTTTAAACTAAGGAAACATTAAAACTATCCAGTATGCATGAACTGGGAAGCCTAAAGCAAGATTAGATGAAAGTGTTTAATGAATTAAAAATCTTTGTTTCATTCTCCTCTGTGACGCCGTTTCTCGAGAGAATGCAGAAAATATAAAATAAAATTAATTTACATAATTGATCGCTGCAGAGAGAGAAGGATGATAACATGATTAATGAGATAATCAGTCTGATATCTTATCTCATTAACCATATCATCATCAGTAGTCTCTCTCTGATCCCTCTCCCCCTTTCCTCACCCTCATTAACCATAATCCCCAGAACGTTTTTTCCAGCGCTGTTATCTTCATTAACCATATCGCAATCAGTACTCTCTCTGCTCCCCTTTCCTCCCCCTCATTAACCATAATCCCCAGAACGTTTTTTCCAGCGCTGTTATCTTCGTTAACCACATCGCAATCAGTAGACTCTCTCTGCTCCCCTTTCTTCTCCCTCATTAACCATAATCCCCAGAACGTTTTTTTCCAGCGCTGTTATCTTCATTAACCATATCGCAATCAGTACTCTCTCTGCTCCCCTTTCCTCCCCCTCATTAACCATAATCCCCAGAACGTTTTTTCCAGCGCTGTTATCTTCGTTAACCACATCGCAATCAGTAGACTCTCTCTGCTCCCCTTTCTTCTCCCTCATTAACCATAATCCCCAGAACGTTTTTTTCCAGCGCTGTTATCTTCATTAACCATATCGCAATCAGTACTCTCTCTGCTCCCCTTTCCTCCCCCTCATTAACCATAATCCCCAGAACGTTTTTTCCAGCGCTGTTATCTTCGTTAACCACATCGCAATCAGTAGACTCTCTCTGCTCCCCTTTCTTCTCCCTCATTAACCATAATCCCCAGAACGTTTTTTTCCAGCGCTGTTATCTTCATTAACCATATCGCAATCAGTACTCTCTCTGCTCCCCTTTCCTCCCCCTCATTAACCATAATCCCCAGAACGTTTTTTCCAGCGCTGTTATCTTCGTTAACCACATCGCAATCAGTAGACTCTCTCTGCTCCCCTTTCTTCTCCCTCATTAACCATAATCCCCAGAACGTTTTTTTCCAGCGCTGTTATCTTCATTAACCATATCGCAATCAGTACTCTCTCTGCTCCCCTTTCCTCCCCCTCATTAACCATAATCCCCAGAACGTTTTTTCCAGCGCTGTTATCTTCGTTAACCACATCGCAATCAGTAGACTCTCTCTGCTCCCCTTTCTTCTCCCTCATTAACCATAATCCCCAGAACGTTTTTTTCCAGCGCTGTTATCTTCATTAACCATATCGCAATCAGTACTCTCTCTGCTCCCCTTTCCTCCCCCTCATTAACCATAATCCCCAGAACGTTTTTTCCAGCGCTGTTATCTTCGTTAACCACATCGCAATCAGTAGACTCTCTCTGCTCCCCTTTCTTCTCCCTCATTAACCATAATCCCCAGAACGTTTTTTTCCAGCGCTGTTATCTTCATTAACCATATCGCAATCAGTACTCTCTCTGCTCCCCTTTCCTCCCCCTCATTAACCATAATCCCCAGAACGTTTTTTCCAGCGCTGTTATCTTCGTTAACCACATCGCAATCAGTAGACTCTCTCTGCTCCCCTTTCTTCTCCCTCATTAACCATAATCCCCAGAACGTTTTTTTCCAGCGCTGTTATCTTCGTTAACCGTACCGCAATCAGTAGACTCTCTGCTTTCCCCCTTTCCCCAATTGCCAGATTTTTTTCATTCTCCAGAATCTGTACAGAGATAAGTGAGTGTGTATACCGATAAGGGGGCCCCTGCGGGCGAGGGAAACGAGGGTGAAACGGGCCCCTGTAGGGGCCCCATTTGCGGCAATATTCGGCAGGTCAAAAGGTCAATAGCTAAAGGCACCCCATTTTAGGGTCAAAAGGTTAGCTGATTTACGATGTTACCCTCATTTTAGGTCAATAGGTTATCTGCCCCTATGGCGGTGTGGACAACGATGTTATGCAAACAGCTATAAACCGTTAAATAGAGGAAACGGGGGTGAAACAGGCCCCTGTAGGGGCCCCATTTTGTACCTTTTCGGCAGGTCAAAAGGTTAGGTCAATAGGTTAGATGATTTACGATGTTACCCTCATTTTAGGTCAAGAGGTTATCTGCCCCTATGGCGGTGTGGACAACGATGTTATGCAAACAGCCGTCAAAACCGATCCGTCATAGTGAATGTCTGGCCCCTGTCTTTCGAGTTGGTAGTTCAAAGGGTTTCCGCCGACAAACACTTTAGGGCCCCTAAGGGTACCGTAAAATAGCGGGCGGTCATCCGTAAAAGTGTTTTGGAAAAAAAGAGCAGAGTGTATACAAATTATAGGGTTTTATTAAGATATTTTTCGAGTACAGGCTGTATAATACAATTTACATTGAAAATACGTCTTTGGAAATGTATTTTATTTATATCATGGTAATTACGTCGATCTTCAAAGGGTTGAAACGAACCATCTGAAATTAGCGTTTTTACGAGCATTTTCATTAAATGTTCTACCTCGGGGCGTTTGATGGAAAGAGTTACGATTACGTCGTCGCCGTGTCCCTCGGGGGTGGTTGTGGGTCCGCCGGAGAGCCCCTCCAAAGCGGCGGGTGACGGAAAGTTGGGATAAAATTTGTCGTGTTCCGCTTGGGGTACGTCGCCGGTTTCCCAACTGCCTAACTGTCCGTGGCAGAGGTAGCATTCGACTATGCCGTCCGAGTCTACAGCGAAAAGTCCGGCGTGGGCCAAGTCCTCTTTGTTCACGTGTACGTTGTCCCACTGCTTGAACGTTTCTAGCCGACCGGTTACGGTGCGGAGATCCTCGTGACTAGCCATCCCGATTCTCTTTGAGCTACGGAATAATATTTCTTGGTCTAAACCCCCCAAAATGACGTAATCTATAAAAATGACGTAATTTAAAAATGACTGACTAAAGATGACGTAATCTACACCATGAAACGTAAAGATTACGTAGATGCGTTGCGGTTTTCATATGCCAGCCGCTATGGGAAAGAGGAAGATGTCTCCGCTTAGGGTACCAAAGAAATGCTGGATATGTGCCGAAATATACCGGTCCGTGAGAGGTTTCAAACAACATTTAATGACTCATTTATCGTGTAATACAATGAAAGAAGATTCGGATCTGGCGTGTGATTGTGATGCGAGTGAATCTCTCCATTACACGGAGGCCGAGGAAATGTCAGATGATAAAATTATCGATTATCTTAACGAACTTATTGGGGCATGTAAAAAGCGCGGTGCCACAATGGAATCAACCGAGTCAACTACATCTAACCTGCCAGCCGAATTAAAAATGCCGACTGAAAAGGAAATGGCTGCTCTGATTTATTTTCAAGAATATTGTAAAACTAATCAAATTCATAATATTAAAACCGCTGTAAAGAAAATGTGAATAAACGTTTTTATATTGAATACATTGTTATTTTTAAAGGTGACCGTATAAAGTAATTTTTATATTGGTAAATTTCCAACGTGGGCGAATGAATGGACACAATGAACTATTAATTACGTAATCTAAAAAATGACGCGAGCAATGAGAAATAACGAGTCGGATTTATAAGATAATAAAAAATATTTATTTTATAAGATGATATATTACAAAAATTATTTTTCTTTTTCGAGTCAAAAAAAATATTATAGTGTGATGCAAAAAAAAATTAAAATGGACATCGTACTTGACTGTCTATTTCAGCGCGGTTCTGGGTAATCCAGTCGGCGAAAAGTAGACTTCGTTCCAAAGAACACGGTTGTCGGGTGTTTAGAGTTTGATGTCGGAATAGACATTTCACTGGCGGGGGCGTATCAAAAGTCGCAGCTCGGGGACAGTCAAAAGTTTCCAAATCGTATATGACTATGTTTTCATGGAGGTAGGAAATACGGATTTCCTCAATCCGTATTTCTAAATCCGTGCTACACTGAATGAAAACGCTCGTATTTGAGAAAATACGTATTTTCTGAAATACGGGAAACGCACCCGTATTTCCTTGGTAAATTCGGATTTTCTACGAATGAAAACGCACGAACACGTGTTTGACACACTGGGGGTTTATTTAGTTGGAAATGTAGTAACTAATAAGTAGTGCTCGGACTTTGTTTTTTTTTATTCGCGAATAAATACTTTTAGCCTTAATTTATATAGTAATATTTTAAGATGAAATAGCTGAATAAACGAAAGTGGATACACCTAAAACTTAATAAAAACAATTATTTATTTGAATAAGTTGAATGAGTAGTAGATTAACGAAATCGTTGGTTACATAAGAAGTTTATTTCTTCACAAAAATGACGAAAAAAAATATCGCAATTTATGAAAATGAATAAATAATTCTGAGCACTACTAAAAAGTTGTGGTTTCACATGTTTTAACCTAGGTTTTAACGACACTTTTTTAAAATAAAAAATAAATGTAAGCGTAAATATAAAGATATAAACAATACATTTAATTGTTGACGTGATTAAATTAGTAAATTTTGCAAATAGGTTTTTTGTAATCGTACGCGAACAATTCAATTTTTACATTTTTAATTTTTATATAAAATAACCGAAGAAGCCGCGGAAGAGGGGGTGGTAACCTGGTAAATTCCCAGTGACGTAAACTACAGATAAGAACTCTAAAGTAGGATTGGGCTCATTTGAAGAAGTTAGTGGAACCGAATTCTGAATATAGCTTAATTTTAGTAATGGCCAACGAAACAATTCTTCTCCTTCTTAGGATTGAATTTGTTGCTCGTTGACATATTAATTTTCCTAAGCTAATAAATTGGGAAATTAAAGCTAAAGCGGTTTTTAGCATTAAACTGGCATCCATTTGCTTGGAGTTTACACTAATCACGCGTTACTGCAAAATGAAACGACCGGCCAGCTGCCCTTAACCGAAGGAAGTCGAGAGAGTAGTCAGAACATTCCAAGTGTAGAGGTTTCTGGGGGGTTTAAACCCGATTGAAAGTCGAGAGTGGACTTCCATGAAAACGTCCAAATACGAGTTTCTTAAAAAGCTCCCCGCTGAGAACAAAATCGGGATTTAATCAAATCCGCATTTCCTACCTCCATGAAAACATAGTCTATGTCGGTCTCAGTATAATCGGCTAAAAATTTACACTTTACGTCTCCTTTTGTAAAAACCATATCCGCACTCGAAACAGCTGATATAAGGCAGGCGGGTAGTTTATAATAGGGGAGATACCCCGCGGTCAAGCAAATACCGTGAAGGTTCCTAGACACCCAGCCGTTTTGTCTTTTAATGGCGTTCGGAAGTTGTTGTAACGGATAGGGTTGTTCGAAAGTCCAAGCTTGAACGGCGGGAGGGGTCGATACTGTTGATATAGCTAGTTCCTTCACGACAATGTCGCGGTTAATTTAAAAATCAAATGAAAACATAGATTTAAGTGTTTTGCGCGGTTAATTTGAATTTGAAACATGGATTTGAGTGTTTTGACGTCATAGAATATTCGTTGTTAAAGTAACGTAGAATGGAAATATTTTTAAACTTTATTTTAATATCATTGTAGTACTTAAATATGCTTGGCACTTGACCCTATATCACGAGTATTTATTTAAACGACTATACATCTAAACTCTACTTTTAACGCGGCAAAATACAATTCCGATATTCAAATATTTAAAAATACTTAATGAAAAGAGACTTTAACCGTTTTTAAAATTCACAATATATTTATTTAAAAAATCGAACGTTTCGGAGGAACTGTTCCTCCTTCTTCAGGGATTTTTAAAAGTCTGACAGTACAATGGTAAAACTTTGGGACGAAAAAATATTTATTCATACATATTGTGGAGGCTACTGTTCTTTAGCCGCGCGCGTTTTTTCTCAAAGGCTAGTCGACCCCCGTCGAAGTGTTATATGCGCAACGGGCTCGATATCTTCGTTCGCGCTCGAGGCTACTATTGTCTGAATGGGTGGGTTCTGCGAGGGGAGGAATTGGTTTGTTGTGGGTGTGTGAGAGGGTGAGGCTCATAAACACGTTTTAAAAAGTGGAGAAAACGTGGCTACGTTAAAGGGACCATCATCACGGTTTAAACATTGCGCAGATTTATTTTTTTTAAAATTCGATGGATTCGCGTACATTGAAATTTGTTTTATATAATTTTGGGTCGAGCTAGTATGTCTATTGAGTCCCACCTAGCATTATGGCCCCAAAAACACGAAGGTGTTCGCTAAGGGGGAGAATTATTGTACGGGTTGTTTATATTTTTGGGGCTCTTAAGCCTTTGGTGAAATGGTCGAGGGCATTGCCCAATGTAATAATCACCACAATCACGGGAGATTTTATAAATGATGGCCTTGTCGAGGAGGGCAGTTGGTTCTTTGTTATTACATAATAAAGATGACAATTTGGGATGGTGGGAGATAAATAGGATCGAGACCTACTGATTTAAGATTTTTGGCTATTTTTTGGAGAGAAACCACGATAAAAGGGGATACATGCTGGGATGAAAGAAGGAGGAACAGTTCCTCCTAAACGTTGGATTTTTAAATAAATAAATTATGAATTTTAAAACCGTTTAAAGTCTCTTTTAATTTGGTTTTTCACAATGTGTTTCTCTTCACTTCTAAAAATACTTACTTAAGTTAGTTTGTATGAAATACTTACTAATACCCGAAAGATGGACTTTAGAGTGGATAAGATTTGTAAATATCATTTAGAAACTAATAATTTTCACGCTTTATTTAAGTCAAGCAATTACATTTTTAAAAATGAAAGAAGTTAAACAATACAAATATAGTCAGAAAGATATTATAAAAACACTAAAATTAAAATAAAATGAAAAACTCTTTATTCAACTTTAATACGTTACGCTATTTAAGAAACGTAATTTTAGAAAACCGACATAACGTAAAACCAATTTGATGAAACAAAAATAATATTAAAACGACTTATATTTTCTTACACACGATTTTGCGGTACCACACAGCGATTTTGTGAGATTTCACTAGAGTGGATAAGATTTGAAAATATCATTTCGAAACTAATAATTTTCACGCTTTATTTAAGTCAAGCAATCACATTTTTAAAAATGAAAGAAGTTAAACAATACCAATATAGTCAGAAAGATATTATAAAAACACTAAAATTAAAATTAAATGAAAAACTCTTTATTCAACTTTAATACGTTACGCTATTTAAGAAACGTAATTTTAGAAAACAGACATAACGTAAAACCAATGTGATGAAACAAAAATAATATTAAAACAACTTATATTTTCTTACACACGATTTTGCGGTACTACACAGTGATTTTGTGAGATTTCACTAGAGTGGATAAGATTTGAAAATATCATTTTGAAACTAATAATTTTCACGCTTTATTTAAGTCAAGCAATTACATTTTTAAAAATGAAAGAAGTTAAACAATACAAATATAGTCAGAAAGATATTATAAAAACACTAAAATTAAAATAAAATGAAAAACTCTTTATTCAACTTTAATACGTTACGCTATTTAAGAAACGTAATTTTAGAAAATAGACATAACGTAAAACCAATGTGATGAAACAAAAATAATATTAAAACGATTTATATTTTCTTACATACGATTTTGCGGTACCACACAGCGATTTTGTGAGATTTCACAACGGCGCAATTATTAGGGTCACGGTGAAAATGACAATTATTAGGAGCATTTATACAAAGTGCGATGGACAAAGTTACCTTTAACAGAAAAAATAAATTCCGTTTTAATACTTTATTGAAACAGGTCTGCTCGTAACTTCAAACAAAACTAACTCGGTTTGGAATTATTCACAAAAACGGGATACTAAAATATTCAGTGGATTAATTAGCGATACAATCTAACTAATCTGAAGTTTCAAGTAATGAAAGTGCAATATGTGTAGGTACAAATGTTCTTATGACGGTTAGATTTATTTATTTATTTATTTATTTATGAGACATACCTACGAAGCCGGAACGACTTACATGTAGTCATCACGATATGTGCTTTAGCTGATTGATTGAATGATTAGCGCGATATTTTGCAGATATGTTAATGTAGCTGCAATGCGTTAACCGACGCATTGTGAAATACCTTGTTTATATACATTATACAGAGATGCTAATATATTAATGGTAAGTTGCGAAAATCACAGTGCGCGTAAAACTCAGACATTATATAGTGACTAGTTAAACAATATAGCATAGTGAACAAGTTGGCCTGAACACAATATGTTGATATACGAAGCCCTCCCCACCTCGGTGGTTACATATTTTTTTTTTCGATTCAATAATTGTAATTCTGGGGTGAAAAAATTGCACATAATAAAATTATCGCATTGAAAGAAGCTTCAGTGTTTTCATAGTGAAATGTAAGGAAAGTTGGCTTTAAATTATCTTTGTTATTCTATGTTCACCCGTTGAGAATGGTAGCAGGTGATAAAATAATTAGCCAACCTAATAATGTAATATATGCAAAATTTTCACTAAAAAGCACAATTATTAAACCCCAAAAATATTTAGCTATTTTATTATTACCCTACAAAGCTATTCAGACTTAGGTAAGCTTGTTTTAAGATATGTTTAAAATTAACTTGATAAAAACAATGCTTGAGCTTTTAAATGATACAGGGTGGATACCAAAATTGAAGAAAAGCTTGCTAAATGAAATTTTTTCACTTCCTAACATATTCTATAGGTGATCACAGACTTAAAAAGATAATTTTCAACTATAATGTGAGGTAACTTCCCTTAATTATCACCCTGAAAACACTGAAGTTTCCTTCAAGCCAATAACTTTAACGTATGAAAATTGTTCACTCGAATCATCACATTAACTGAACCAAGAAATATTTATCTCTGTTAATAGTACTCTACACAGCTATTCAGATCAAAGTTTTTAAAGTGATGGTTAAATTAGTACAGGCTGTTTGCATAACATCATGTCAGATGATTCTACCACCCCTACCGAATAGGGACGCTAAATGGGAGATCCTCCAGCTATCGGTAATTGAGCTATTGACCTACCGACTCTTTTTTTTACAAAACGACACTTTTAACTAGCGAGGGGGGACACCCGCTGTGCCCATTTTATTAAGGGTAAGCTACCTTTTACACCCCTTAGGGCCTCTATAAGACGCACGCGCAAAGTGTTTGAAAATAATGGAAAGTGTTTGTCGGCGAAAACATCAAGGTGGTTACATATTTTTTCGATTCAATAATTGTAATTCTGGGAAAAAAATTGCATGTAATAAAGTTATCGCATTGAAAGAAGCTTCAGTGTATACATAGTGAAATGTAAGGAAAGTTGGCTTTAAATATAGTGGAAAATTATCTTTGTTATTCTATGTTCACCAGTTTTTGGCGAATTTCAAGCCCGTTTTAGCGTAGACAAAGATCGTAACGTTTCTTTGAAAACGCGTAATTATGCGTGGATCCGAGATTTTAGACATTTTGAGACAAACGCGCAATTTTATGGGCGTATTCGCATCGGATTGTCTACCCGATAAGATTAATAGTTTTCCAGCGTCACTGGTTGTAAATCTGGACCCCCACGATGAACCGGGCAGCCATTGGGTCGCGATTTACCTTGATAAATTAAAACGGGCTTGGTATTTTGACTCGTTGGCGCTACGGCCCATTTTGCCGGCCATTAAACTTTTTTTAAAACAAAATTCGAGAAAAATCACGCCCAACAAGCGGCGACTTCAATCGACAACGAGCGTCATTTGCGGACATTATTGCGTGATTTATATACGTCACCGATCAAAACGTAGAAGTCACAAAAGCTTCTTTAAGGGTTTTTCACGAAGAGACGTCAAAAATGATATAATGGCCACGGAAAAATTTAACAACCTGTTACGTCATCATAAACGGAGTATAAATTCCCGTCGCGCGACTATACCCCGTTTTATTGCTAACTAAACCCTCAGTATCGTGTCAGTGGCATGGCGAGAATGGCCGTTGTCGAATTTGACTTTCTACTAGGAAAATCCGCCTCGCGCTCCGGCGGAGAGCCCCCCGACATTGTCGTGAAGGAACTAGCTATATCAACAGTATCGACCCCTCCCCCCCCCCCCCCGTTCAAGCTTGGACTTTCGAACAACCCTATCCGTTACAACAACTTCCGAACGCCATTAAAAGACAAAACGGCTGGATGTCTAGGAACCTTCACGGTATTTGCTGGACCGCGGGGTATCTCCAATATAATAAACTACCCGCCTGCCTTATATCAGCTGTATCGAGTGCGGATATGATTTTTACAAAAGGAGACGTAAAGTGTAAATTTTTAGCCGATTATACTGAGACCGCCATATACGATTTGGAAACTTTTGACTGTACCCAAGCTGTGACTTTTGATACGCCCCCGCCAGTAAAATGTCTATTCCGACATCAAACTCTAAACACCCGAAAACCGTGTTCTTTGGAACGAAGTCTACTTTTCGCCGACTGGATTACCCAGAACCGCGCTGATATAGACAGTCAAATACGATGTCCATTTTAATTTTTTTTTGTATCACACTATAATATTTTTTTTGACTCGTAAAAGAAAAATAATTTTTGTAATATATCATCTTATAAAATAAATATTTTTTATTATCTTATAAATCCGACTCGTTATTTCTCATTGCTCGCGTCATTTTTTAGATTACGTAATTAATAGTTCATTGTGTCCATTCATTCGCCCACGTTGGAAATTTACCAATGTAAAAATTACTTTATACGGTCACCTTTAAAAATAACAATGTATTCAATATAAAAACGTTTATTCACATTTTCTTTACAGCGGTTTTAATATTATGAATTTGATTAGTTTTACCATATTCTTGAAAATAAATCAGAGCAGCCATTTCCTTTTCAGTCGGCATTTTTAATTCGGCTGGCAGGTTAGATGTAGTTGACTCGGTTGATTCCATTGTGGCACCGCGCTTTTTACATGCCCCAATAAGTTCGTTAAGATAATCGATAATTTTATCATCTGACATTTCCTCGGCCTCCGTGTAATGGAGAGATTCACTCGCATCACAATCACACGCCAGATCCGAATCTTCTTTCATTGTATTACACGATAAATGAGTCATTAAATGTTAGTAGAAATTATGTTTAATTCAGAGAAAACGGCATGGTATTAGACTATAAAACTTATTTTATACAAGACGTTTCGAGCCGAGGCTCTTCTTCTGAAGAAGAGCCTCGGCTCGAAACGTCTTGTATAAAATAAGTTTTATATTCTAATACCATGCCGTTTTCTCTGAATTAAACATAATTTCTACTAATATTCACCATGGTAAATAATAAGTTTAATATATATCATTAAATGTTGTTTGAAACCTCTCACGGACCGGTATATTTCGGCACATATCCAGCATTTCTTTGGTACCCTAAGCGGAGACATCTTCATCTTTCCCATAGCGGCTGGCTTATGAAAACCGCAACGCATCTACGTAATCTTTACGTTATTATTATTATTATTATTATTATTATTATTATTATTATTATTGAGTGGGGTGGCAAGCCAAACACTTCGACCTAAGGACCATTGTGCATCCCCAAACTGGTTGACTTAAATAAGTCCTATTGCCGACATAAAGCTTAAAATCTGCCCGGCCGTGATATTAGAGACGTCATACGTCTCCAACCGATGCATACCCAAATGCTCAAACCTCTGGGCTGCATAGTAATCGCAACTACAGAGTACATGTGAGGCAGTTTCCTCCTCAGCTAGACAAGATCTGCAAATCGGGTCATCACTGACCCCAATAAGCGTTAAATGTCTGTTAAGATGGCAGTGACCTGTTAGTAGGCCAGTAACAATCCTAATACTGGACCTAGAGAGCGAGAGTAATTCTCTAGCTCTCTCCCTAGAAGGGCAAAGAGTGAACTCTTTGGCCTGCCTTTGACCCTCAATTTCAGACCATTGTCTGAGTTGACGATCCGACATAAACTTGGAAATTAAGCCGCGTACAAGTCCTCGGGAGATGGGGAGAGCAGGTTCTGGACCAATGAACCCAGCCCTCGCACCTTCCTTGGCCAAGACGTCGGCCCTTTCGTTCCCAAGATGCCCCTTATGCCCAGGTACCCAACAAAGTTGAACTTTATTGTGCAACCCAAGAGTGCAGAGGAGATCTAAGCAGCTAAAAACCAGTTTAGAAAGAATACTATACTGGCTGAGAGCTCTAAGAGCAGCCTGGCTATCTGAATAAATATGGATAACCTTCCCATGATACCCCTGATGTAAACAGTGAGCAACACAGGAGCAAATGGCAAAAATTTCAGCCTGGAATACACTAGTGTGTATCCCTAGACTTTCATAAAAGCCAAAATTATTAGTAAGGCAATACATCCCCGTACCAGTGCCATAGTGTGTCTTAGACCCATCAGTGAACCAGACGATCTCTCCTCTGGTACCGAGGGTCAAGTGACTCCACTCCGCACGGCTAGGGAAGTTGACCTCAAAAGGTTTTCTAAAGTGGAGTTTAGTAACCATCAGATCAGAGCCCATTGTTAAAATCGGCATCCGATTGGACATATCTCGGAAGAGCTTGGTGTGGCTATGCTCCCAATTATTAGCCTTCCACCAGCCATTTTGGTTAAGCCTATAGGCACCTAAAAGGGCAGCTTCCTCAATAAAAAGGTGGAGAGGAAGCATATTCAGGAGTATTTCCAGAGAAGCGCTTGGGGCTGTTCTCATGGCTCCTGTAATGCCGACACAAGCCAGCCTTTGCAGAGTGCGCAGATCAAACTGCACAGTCCTTAAAGTAACCCTTGGCCACCAGACCACAGCTGCATAAGACAGGATAGGTCTGATGATCATGGTGTACAGCACTTCTAGTTCTCCAAAATAACATTTTGCCCCTCTTGACTATGTAGTCAAGGTGTGGTTTCCATGTTAGTTTGCTATCCAGGATGACCCCGAGGTACTTCACCTCGGTGCTCCAAACTAGGTCCTTTCCAAATAAGGAAATACCCTCAAACATACCTTTTATCCTTCTACGAGTAAAAGGAACCAAGACAGTTTTATTAGGATTAACCATGAGGTTGACCTCCCTGCACCAGCTCTCAACTGATGCTAGGGCCCTCCTCATTACGTCCTTCATTGTTGCCGGGAATTTCCCAGTAATGATGATAGCAATATCATCGGCGTAACCGAAACAGCGGCATCCTCCCCTGTTCAACCTCGGAACGAGTTCATCCACCACCAGGCACCACAGAAGGGGAGAAAGAACGCCCCCCTGTGGGCAACCCCGACTGGTGGAGACCATAAGGGAGTCACCCAGAAAGGAGGATACCACTTTTCGGTCAGTTAACATAGATTTGATCCAAAGGCACAATGTGTCATTGATACCAAACCTTTTCGCAGCCTTAAGTATAACTGCGCTGGAGACCTTATCAAAGGCTCCCTCAATATCAAGAAAAACTGCTAACGCAATTTCCTTGTGCTCAATTGCTTTTTCCAGGCAGCTGCTGATACCATGCAGGGCGGTCTCAGTAGACCTGCCCTTCTGGTAAGCATGCTGCGCTGTCGACAGAGGAGAGTTGCAAAGAACCTCCTCCCTAATGTAGTTGTCCACCATTTTCTCCAGAATTTTTAGGAGAAAAGAGGTAAGACTAATTGGCTTAAATGCCTTAACTTCCAGGTAATCAGATTTACCAGGCTTAGATATGAAGATAGCTTGAGAAAGCTTCCAGGTGCTAGGTAAATGCCCTAGAGCAATACAAGCCCTGTAGATTCTCAGCAGCATAGGGCATAGAATATCAATGCCCTCCTGTAAGAGGATAGGAAAAATCCCATCCGGTCCCGGGGACTTATAGGGTTTAAATGACTTTACAGCCCATATAAGTCTGGAATGCGTGGCGACCTTATTCGCCACTGCCCAATCTTCCCTTTTGGTTCGATTGATCCTCAAAGGGCGATTGTCAGTGTTACCATTGCTAGTGAGCTTAGAGTCCGGAAAGTGTACATCTAACATATGTGTCAGTGTCCTTACCGGACGTGGAAAAACTACCATCTTTCAACTAAATGGTGTCAAGATGCTTAGTATTATCGTGTGCCAAAATTTTCATTAATTTGGCCGTACTGGGAACATCCGCTATGTTCTCACAGAAGTCTCTCCATGAAGCCTTCTTGGCATCGCGGATAGACTTGTGGTAGGTGGTGAGGGTGCGTTTATAGGCATCCCAATCACCCCCCTCCTTTGCCCTATTAAAGAGCCTACGAGTTTCCTTGCGCAGCCTGCCAATCTCGTTATTCCACCAAGGCACTAGCCTTGGCCGGTTGGCAGGCTTTGCCGGACAGTTGCGGTGATAGGAGTCGATAATGGACTGTTGAACGCGTTCAACAGCCAAATCAAAATCCAACACCGATGACAGCCGTGGCTTATCACCCTTTAGGAAGAAATTTAAGTCTTCCCTGTAACCGGACCAATCTGTGCCCCTAGGGTTACGAATAGTGGTACAAGCCCATACAGGTTTGACCAGAATATTGAAGCAAATGTGTCTGTGATCCGACAAAGACGGTTCGTTAGACACATGCTAGTTCTTAATTTTATCTGCGACATTTACTGTACACAGTGTGAGATCAATGACCTCACTTCTGTTAGAAGTAACAAAAGTTGGTACATTGTTCTTATTCAAGATGTGAAGTCTGGTACTAACCAGATATTCCATTAAGTCGTTACCGCGCTGGTTGCAGTCTGAGCTGCCCCAGATTTCGTGGTGCGCATTAGCATCGCAACCGATGACTAGCCTCTTCCCCGAACCCTCACAGTAGCTGACCAATCTGGTCACCCCCTGCGAGGGAGGGGGGAGAGCATCGTCGTATGGTAGGTATGCCGATGCCATAGTAACCTCCCCACCTTCCGTGATGAGCTTTACCGTGGCAATATCCCCGGAGGTGTGCACTGAGAGCGTGTCAGTGCACAAGCCCTCGGTGTAGCAGAGTTATAATCATAGAATATATTACTTGCATTTTGTAGACCAAGTATCTTTCCATTGGCAGTCCATGGCTCCTGTATGAGAGCGACGTCGAAGCTCTCCTTTGCGAACCTCCTGCAGAGAACTGCAGTGGCTGCCTTGCAGTGGTGCAAATTAATTTGCAGCACCTTTACACTCATCTTGGTTTAAGGTGAGCTCGGCAAAGGCCTTTAGCTCCTCCACGAGATTATCTTCCATTGGAATGTCCTCTCTGGAGTCCCCGCCAGCCAGAGCCTCATCTTCCATCCTTGAGATCTCCAAGGCAGAGGGTTCGACTGAACCACCCTCCTTTACAGGATCCACCGGAGCTGTCGGGTCAGGTTCATGAAGTATCTAAAAGATCTTTACGTTTCATGGTGTAGATTACGTCATCTTTAGTGAGTCATTTTTAAATTACGTCATTTTTATAGATTACGTCATTTTGTGGGGCTTAGACCAAGAAATATTATTCCGTAGCTCAAAGAGAATCGGGATGGCTAGTCACGAGGATCTCCGCACCGTAACCGGTCGGCTAGAAACGTTCAAGCAATTGGACAACGTACACGTGAACAAAGAGGACTTGGCCCACGCCGGACTTTTCGCTGTAGACTCGGACGGCATAGTCGAATGCTACCTCTGCCACGGACAGTTAGGCAGTTGGGAAACCGGCGACGTATGAATGACAGGGGCCAGACATTCACTATGACGGATCGGTTTTGACGGCTGTTTGCATAACATCGTTGTCCACACCGCCATACGGGCAGATAACCTATTGACCTAAAATGAGGGTAGCATCGTAAATCAGCTAACCTATTGACCCTAAAATGGGGTGCCTACAGCTCTTGACCTTTTGACCTGCCGAATATTGCCGCAAATGGGGCCCCTACAGGGGCCCGTTTCACCCCCGTTTCCCCCGCCCGCAGGGGCCCCCTTATCGGTATACACACTCACTTATCTCTCTGTACTACCCGCGCTGTTATCTTCGTTAACCAAAACACAATCAGTAGACTCTCTCTCTGCTTCCCCACCCTATTTAATCACCCCCGTTAAGCATAATTGTTATATGTCTTTAACCAGACTGTATTCGCTATATTCTCTCTGCATCCCCCTCCCCTCCCACGTTAACCATAATTTCCACTATCGCTTCCGAACCCCTTAATTTCTAATCTCTAGGCAATAATAACAAGTTATTTAAATTTAATTTTATTTTATTTTAGAACTTTGTTTACATGATTACGCAAAATTGGTTCTATGACTAATCCGATTTTATATATAATCCGTTTAAATCGTAATTTATCTATATAATTGTAATTAATTCGAAATGGATATATACAATTTCATTTAAAGGGTTGAAACTACCTTCAGCAACTTGTATAAATAATTTAATTTAAAGTTCTAACTTACGTATTTGTAGTGTCTAACAGCAGTATCGTCTGACATACGAGGGACAGTCACAAACGTCGTCTCCTTCAGGTACAGGTGAGAATTTTTTATCGTTGACAGTAGTTTCTTTTGGGGTAGGTGGAATGTCCCATTCTTGCGAAATGTACTTTTTTTCCGAGGGTGAATTATCCCTCGACGGACAGTGTGGAAAGAATCTGGCGTGTTCCCATTCTGGTACGTCTCCTGATTCCCAGTGTTCTAAGATTCCATGGCACTTGTAACATCGTACTTCATCGCCCCGTTGAATATAGTAGAATCCGGCCTCCGCTAGTTTTTCTTTAGTGACGTTCGGATTTTTCCAGTGACGAAACGTTTCAAGTCGATACGCTTCGATGTCCATAACTGATCTAGACAAAATACGTTCTATAGTTTCAAATGATACATTCACTAAGCCTACTAAACCTAATTTTATAAATATGGTTAAATTTCTTCGCTTTTTTCAATATATGCCTAAAATATATAGTTTACTACAAATTAAAAATAGTAACTTACTTTCTACGTTAATCTTACCCCTACACGACCCAATTTACGCCTAATTTTCTGTCTAATACATTTCCAATATATAAAAGAACGCCTAAAAATTTCATTTTAAATATAATAAAATAGAAACTTACTTTTTCTCTTTGACGGTCGGAAACCCTAAGCCTATGCCGTAAAATAGAGCTCACAAACGGCTAAAAGCGGAGCAAAAACTGCGTGACCTTTAATGACTATTCGCAATGAGTTAAAGAAAGAACGCTAAGTGACGTACAGATAAGACTCTTTATTGAGATAACAAAAACTGTAACTAAGAATTGATTCCCATGACCACACTGACGCCATGTTTTAAGTACCAGCGGAAAAAACCCCCACTGACGTCATATCTTAAGTACCCGTGGAAAAAACCCACTGACGTTATATTAGGAGGACCTCTAAAGAGACTTTTCTGAACTTATTATCGTGTGGAAAAAAAACCTTTGCTCACGTCACGATGTTCGTTAGCAACGAAGTTACCAACCTTAGCCCTTAGCAACCACAGCGTATCGAGGCTACCTTTTATAGCTTAAAATTTACTAACCTTGATCTAAGCCTACATGCTAAGCTTAATTTTATCAATATGGTTAAATTTCTACGCTTTTTTCAATATGCAAATTGTTTTAAATATGCCTAAAATATATAGTTTACTACAAAATAAAAATAGTAAATTACTTTCTACGCTAATCTTACCCCTACACGACCTAATTTAGGCCTAATTTTATGTCTAATACATTTCCAATATATAAAAGAACGCCTAAAAATTTCATTTTAAATATAATAAAATAGAAACTACGTGAAAAAACCCATTGCTCAAAGTTCAGTTATCTTAATAAACGGGTGCGCGCGCACAGAAAATGAAAGTCACGTGAGAATCGGTACGTCACGGGAAAATAGAAGAAGCGTTATCACTTGAGCCCTTTTATCATTATATTTATTATTTCAAAGTTTAGATGGCGCCATGGATCTCAATACAGTAAGCCCAAACTAAAATATGGTAATAGTATGCAATAAAGAACGCAAAACGTATTTAAAGGCTTTATTATTTTCGATCTTTACGACTATTTTAAGCCTATGCGCGCTAGCAGAAGTGTTTCAACAAAAAGACATGAACATATTAATTAATTTGAAAATATATTCGATGCTTACTGGTTTTTACCAGTTCATTGTAAGTACGTTAATCTATTTTAATCCTATTTACGCCTATTTTAAGTTTTAAACGGGTGCCCGCGCACAGAAAATGAAAGTCACGTGAGAATCGGTACGTCACTGAAGTAGGGGAAGTGTCATCACTAGAGTTCTTTTATCAATATATTCAATTAAGGATTATTTCAAAGTTTAGATGGCGCCATGGTTCTCGATGCAGTGATATTAAAAGATCTCAACGGGTAGAATTGGAGAAAGGCTAAAATATTCTCGACATATTCATTCTCCCTGAGTATAAATAAATAAATACATTCTTGGCGTAGTAGTAGGCTTTTAAGAAAAAAATTAAATACGGAAAATCAATTATTTTATTTTAAAGGTTTGAAATGTCTTCACTTGTGATTTCCCACCAAACAATTTCAACATCTTCGATGTAGGCTATCTCATCCGGGGCATCCCAAAAATAATGTTTCTTCTTCAATATTGAACATTGCTTGTATTCCCCGTATCGGTTAATCTGAATACTACAAGAAAGAAAGAAAAAGAGATATATACTTAGCATTTTAGGTCAAAATAATAAAAGATATTATTTTAAAATAAATTTCTAATAAAGTATAGAAAATGGAGAAATTCAAAAATAAAAGATAAACTTAGAAATAAGTTTTATGGTAATTAAGAATAATAACTACCTTGTACTAAGCCTATACGCTAGGCCTATTTTTATCATTTTAAACGCGTACTAATGATAAAGTTCATTACCAATAAATTGCTAAACTAGTATTTCATTTCATAATAATATACCAGCTAGAATTAAAAGGTATTAACTATTTTCGAAATTAATAAAGATTTTATGAAAAAGAAAAAAGAGTCAATTCCAATTCCAATGAAAATAATTTTATTTTATTAAAACTGCAATCTGTAAATCGTTATTTACATAAATTTGATTTTTTGTGTTTGTTTTTTTTTCTACGGGAAGTCTTCTGCTGCCCCTTGACATAGATGGTGCATTCAAAAGTTGGGCTGCCGAGATGTACGTACTGTGGAAGAAGAGGGTCGAAGAGCAGCCGTACACAGGAGGAGTGCGTGAAGTTCGATTACGTATCCCCACCTATTCAGGCTCCAGTCGCTGAAATCTCGGCAGCCCAACTTTTGAATGCACCATCTACGTCAAGGGGCAGCAGAAGACTTCCCGTAGAAAAAAAACAAACACAAAAAAATCAAATTTATGTAAATAACGATTTACAGATTGCAGTTTTAATAAAATAAAATTATTTTCATTGGAATTGGAATTGACTCTTTTTTCTTTTTCATAAAATCTTTATTAATTTTCGAAAATAGTTAATACCTTTTAATTCTAGCTGGTATATTATTATGAAATGAAATACTAGTTTAGCAATTTATTGGTAATGAACTTTATCATTAGTACGCGTTTAAAATGATAAAAATAGGCCTAGCGTATAGGCTTAGTACAAGGTAGTTATTATTCTTAATTACCATAAAACTTATTTCTAAGTTTATCTTTTATTTTTGAATTTCTCCATTTTCTATACTTTATTAGAAATTTATTTTAAAATAATATCTTTTATTATTTTGACCTAAAATGCTAAGTATATATCTCTTTTTCTTTCGTTCTTGTAGTATTCAGATTAACCGATACGGGGAATACAAGCAATGTTCAATATTGAAGAAGAAACATTATTTTTGGGATGCCCCGGATGAGATAGCCTACATCGAAGATGTTGAAACCTTTAAAATAAAATAATTGATTTTCCGTATTTAATTTTTTTCTTTAAATCCTACTACTACGCCAAGAATGTATTTATTTATTTATTTATTTATACTCAGGGAGAATGAATATGTCGAGAATATTTTAGCGTTTCTCCAATTCTACCCGTTGAGATCTTTTAATATCACTGCATTGAGAACCATGGCGCCATCTAAACTTTGAAATAATCCTTAATTAAATATATTGATAAAAGAACTCTAGTGAGGCCATTCCCCTATTTTCAGTGACGTACCGATTCTCACGTGACTTTCATTTTCTGTGCGCGCGCACCCGTTTAAAAGTTAAAATAGGCGTAAATAGGACTAAAATAGATTAACGTACTTACAATGAACTGGTAAAACCCAGTAAGCATCGAATATATTTTCAAATTAATTAATATTTTCATGTCTTTTTGTTGAAACACTTCTACTAGCGCGCATAGGCTTAAAATAGGCGTAAAGATCGAAAATAATAAAGCCTTTAAATACGTTTTGCGTTCTTTATTGCATACTATTACCATATTTTAGTTTGGGCTTACTGTATTGAGATCCATGGCGCCATCTAAACTTTGAAATAATCCGTAGATAAATAAATATAATGATAAAAGGGCTCAAGTGATAACACTTCTTCTATTTTCCCGTGACGTACCGATTCTCACGTGACTTTCATTTTCTGTGCGCGCGCACCCGTTTATTAAGATAACTGAACTTTGAGCAATGGGTTTTTTCACGTAGAATTTTATAGTACCAAAAACACTCGATAGGGGACCCGTGATATAGCGTCAGTGGGGGTTTTTTCCGCTGGTACTTAAAACATGGCGTCAGTGTAGTCTGGGGAATCAATTCTTAATTTCTTAGTTACAGTTTTCGTTATCTCAATAAAGAGTCTAATCTGCACGCCACTTAGCGTTCTTTCTTTCTGTCATTGGGAATAGGCATTGAAAGGTCACACAGTTTTTGTTCCGTTTTCAGCCGTTCGTGAGCTCTATTTTACGGCATAGGCTTAAGGACTTCCGACCGTCAAAGAGAAAAAAAGGAAGTTTCTATTTTATTATATTTAAAATGAAATTTTTAGGCGTTCTTTTATATATTGGAAATGTATTAGACAGAAAATTAGGCGTAAATTGGGTCGTGTAGGGGTAAGATTAACGTAGAAAGTAAGTTACTATTTTTATTTTGTAGTAAACTATATATTTTATGCATATTTAAAACAATTTGCATATTGAAAAAAGCGTAGAAATTTAACCATATTTATAAAATTAGGTTTAGTAGGCTTAGTGAATGTATCATTTGTAAAGCCCACATTTGCATCCGCAAATGTAGGCTTTGTCCCTAACAGTCATTCCCTTTACTTCAGAGAGTTATCTCGTTGTTTTGGGCCAACGCTGCTCGGGAGGGTAAGGATGACTCATCCTCGCTCGCGCCGTCCACCTTCGGAATTCTCCGAAAGTGGCGACCTCTGACCCGAAGGGTTAAGAGCGGAGGAAAGTTACCGGTGACTCTTACTATTGAACCACAGTGAGTCCGCAAGATTTCTTGGCGGACTTACTTCTCCAGCCAATTAGGTTGGAGACCGGTAGCGTCATCCGAGGGGCCCGCTATATAAGGGACGTCGGGACATGTTGTCAGAATTTATAGCCCGGTGTACCGGTAAGAAAAGAACCACACCACCGGAGGCCTATCATCAGAATGCCCTACGCCAGCGTCCACAAGCCCGGACAGGTGACAAAACCAGCATGGGTAGCAGAACCCCACTACTGATGGTCGCACCCTCGACGCAAGCCGCTCAACCCAGCAGAAGGTGCAACAATGGGACGACCAGCCCGCCACTTCGCACACAGCAGTGGGATAGAGAACGGATGCTCTAGCAACTCCGGCCGACACCCCACCTACAAAGGCAGGGAGCCAAGCCCTTTGGAGAGAGCTCCTAAAGGGGAACGGCGGGCACACAGCAGCCCGCATAACCCGGCACAGCTGGCACCGGAGATCCCGGTGGGAGCCCAAAAGGCCGGGAGATGGGTCCGCCGTGCCCTCATACGGAGGCCCGCAGCCCCACAGCAGGCTACTCAATCCGCCGAGGCGGCCAGTCTGCCCGGCCCCTCTCCATTAGCCTGGGCCGAAGCCCAGTATCCAGCCCACACCTGACCGAAGTCGGAGGTCGGAGATAGGACCCTTTGGACGGAGCTAACATCTCCCAGCGCGCCACCGCCCTTACGGGTTACAAGAGCCGGACCCCGACTCCCCGGGAAAGCCACCAGTTATTGCACACTCCGACCCCTTGAGGGCCGGGACGTCGGGACAATGGATTAACGCTTTTGGTTACGGACTCCGACCTAACCAGTCACATCTTGTATATTCTCTCTTCTAGAGAAAGTTTAGTTGTTTGCCATGCCTTGTAATATTTGGTAAATATATATATATATGATTAATAAAGGTTGTTTGATAGTGTAACTCTCGTACATGGTTTTAGACATAAGCCGACAATTTCCAGGCTTCACAACTGGCGCCCAACGTGGGGCCTGAGTTGTTGAATGTACGAGAGTTTATGTTATTTTAATTTTTAAGTGTAATTTTTGGGAATGGGTTAGTTAAATTTTTAGTGTTAGTGTATTTTTTATATTAGTGTATTGTGGGTACCTTTGTTTCCCAGTGGGTTTTCCGGAGGGGTTTTTGGGTTAGGCGGCTCTAGGGATTTTAGAGTCGCGGTTTAGGTCTTAAACATTAAAACCAGGTCCGGAATGGTTTTGGGAAATGAAGGGGGTACTGGTGCTGGAAACCCAGCCAAGGAGGATATGGCGCAAGTCATGGCTCGTGCTTTGCGCGAGGCCTTGGACGGTTCTGCGACCAGCCGGGATGCGGGAGCACGCGCTGCCCAAATCCCGAGGGTTAAGTTAAATGTAGAAGCGCCGATCTACATGGGTCCGGCCGACGAGAAGTCTCCGTTGGAGTTCCTGGAGGCTCTCGACCGGTATCAGGCGGTTACGGGGTACAGCGAAGGGGATATCCTCTTGCAGGTACTACCGTCGTGCATGCGGGGACCCGCTGCACTTTGGTGGTCGTTCCAAGGAGTGTTTCCCTCCTTGAACGTTTTTCGTCCGGCATTTCGCCACGAATATCTAGCCACCGATTATGCCAGGCGTATCCAAATTGAGTTGGATACCCGAACTCAAGGTGCGGATGAACCCCTGACGCAGTATATTCACTGTATAGCTGAATACTAACGTCGTATTGGGGGATACGCCACCGAGGCTGATAAGGTAGCTCGAGTGTTACGGCAATGTCACCCGAAATACCGTCATCACTTAAGGGGAAAGGCATTCGCCACCCTGAAAGAGTTGTCGCAGGAGGCCAAGACTATTCAATCTGACCTTCTCGCGCAAGCCATTTATCGCCCCCCGCCCACCACTTTAGAATCCCTAGAGCCAACTCTGGCTTACGGGGGAACTTTAGGACAGGTTGGCCGAGCGCCCCCTGTTACTGGTGGCGCGGTGAGTTTAGCAGCCACCGGAGTGCCGGCTAATTCTAGCCTGGTATCTCTGGGTGCTATGGGAGTAGGCCTAGCTGCTCTGGATCCTTATTGGCATTATAGGATTCAGAGGCAGTCTGCTAATTGCTCGAGCGCGGCAATCGCCCCTCAACCAATGCAGCAAACTTTCCAGCAGAATCCTGTAGAAAGTTTTAGGCCGGTGCGCCAGAATTTAGTTTGTTATGGTTGTCGGAAATCCGGACATATCAAACGCCAATGTCCCGAGGCGAGGGAGGCCTTCCAATTAAATGGATGTACATCCAGGAAAGGGAGTGAGCCTCGGCAAAATTCTGACGTTTGGAAAGCCGGTAACGAGGGAGAGCTTCCGGTCAACCGGTGTGCTGACGGAACATTTGGCGGGAAAAATCCCCCATTGTTATGGTTCCGAGCTTTGGAACATTCGTTTCTAGGCTTGTTAGACTCTGGTTCCTCCGTCTCTCTCTTGGGTGATAATTTTATCCCCATTTTTGAGAAAAAAGGGAGGAAAATGAGCGAAAATAGCACTACAGTTAGATTTGGCCGTGGCACGTGTCGTGTCGCGGGCAGTATCAGGCTTTCCATAAAGTGGGCCGGCGGTATTCGCCGCCAGCGCTTTCTTGTAGTTCGAGGTCTAACCCCCCCTGTTATCTTGGGTAGAGATTTTATTGGGGCGGAAAAAATAGACCTAAGAATGAGCGAGGGAGGGTGGTCAATCGGCCCCCTACCTCAGCGCGTCGTTCCCTTCGATTTCGAAGAGGAAGGCGAAAGGGTAAATTATTGTCAGGTAGACAATGAGAGTTTCGGCGCCGTGGTAGCCCCCGCAGCGTTGGAGACGTTAGTTTCAAAGTCTAAGTGCACGGATGGGGAGAGGGAACTTTTGTTAAAAACCATCTCGGATTTCCGAGAAGTTTTTACGAAACGGCCCGGCGAAACTTCTATCATTGAACACGCGATAGAGACGGGCGATGCCAAGCCGATTTTCGTTCACCCCCATCCAGCTAGTAAAAAAAGCGAGAGGAGATTGACAAGGCGTTTGATGAGTTGTTGGATCTAGATTTGATAGAACCCAGTGTCTCGCCTTGGGCTGCGCCTATTGTACTAGCGAGCAAGCCGGATGGTACCAAACGGCTTTGCATTAACTTTAAGGGAATAAACGGGGTAACGGAGTCTGACTGTTACCCCATGGCTTCGATCCCAAATATTTTGGCGTATTTGGGAAGCGCGAAGTATTTCACCACGTTTGACCTCTCGAAGGGCTTTTATCAAGTCAGCGTTAGGAAGTGTGACAGGCCGAAGACCGCCTTCGTCTGTCATCGGGGGCTTTTACAATTCAAAAAGATGCCTTTTGGAATGAAAAACGCACCGAGCACGTTCATGCGTCTGGTGGATACCGTTTTAGCTCCTTACAAATGGAAATTTGTTTTGGGATTTTACGACGATTTCGTCGTATATTCCGAATCGTTTGACGATCATTTGATCCACCTTCGAAAGGTCCTAGAGCGTATAGCCGAAGCGGGATTAACAGTTAACCCGGACAAGGTGCAACTTTGCGCTGACGAGGTGTCGCTTCTGGGCTATAAGGTCGGACCGGGGTACTGCAAGCCAAATCCGGATAAATTTAGGGCTATAGAGGATTTCCCTCAGCCCAAGAATGTAACTGAGTTGCAGCGATTCCTCGGAATGATCGGGTATTATCGGCAGTTCATCCCGAATATGGCGGGAACTGCCAGGCCGTTGTATGACTTGCTGAAAAACGATGCAAAATGGCATTGGGAGGATACCCATACCAATGCTATGCGGGAACTAAGTAGGCAGGTTAGAGACACGGCGGAGTTGGCGCACCCGGATTTAAATGGGAGCTTTCTCATTAAATGCGATGCGAGTTTAAAGGGCTTAGGCGCTGTGTTAGAGCAGAAAGGCGGGAAAGGGATGACCCCTATAGCCTTTGTAAGCCGGCGACTCGTATCGGTGGAGCGCAACTACTCGACGACGGAATTGGAATGTCTTGCTGTTGTATATGCCCTCAAGAAATTCCGAATGTACGTCGAGGGTACGGACTTTGTGATCGAAACCGATCACCAAGCGTTGAAGTGGTTACGACACCTTAAGGAGCCGGTGGGCAGACTTGCCCGCTGGGCCTTGGAGCTACAGCCGTATAATTTCGAGGTGCGCCCAGGGAAATTGAACGTTGTAGCGGATGCTTTATCCAGGGCCCCTCTCGATTCCGAGAATGGTCAGGGAGGAGCGGTGGTTTCAGAGGAAAACTCTTCTGACTCCGCGGAGGGAGAAAACTCTTCCAAGGAGTGGGGGATGCCTTTCGACAGGAAAGCCATCATAAGTTCGCAAGTTACTGATCTAGGGTTAGCGAGGATTATCGCTGAGTTAGAGCGGGTTAGAAGCTCTGGAAGTCTGAATACGGCATAGGAAGCCGGGACAGTACTAGATCAGTATATAATGGACAAAGATGGCCTATTGTTTAGGTATTTCGCTCCTTGGGACGAGGAGGATGAAGACGGGCTTGAAAATGCTTGGAAAGTGGTGGTACCTAAGAGACTTAGAGTACCATTCATTAAGTATTTTCATGACGATGCGCTTGCCGGCCACCAGGGGTTTACAAGACGTTTAAACGTTTGAAAATCAGAGTCACGTGGTCGGGGTAGAAGCGGGACGTTATCAAGTATGTGAGGGGTTGCGAGGTGTGCCAGAAAAGTAAGCCATCCCAGCAGTTAACCCCCGGGTTACTTTCTAGCGTCCCCAGTGAAAGGCCTTTTGAATTGGTAACCGCTGATTTAATGGGTCCCTACACTCGAAGTGCCAAGGGAAATCAGTACCTACTCGTCATAGTAGATCATTTTACAAAGTGGGCAGAACTCTACCCGCTTAGGAGAATGACTACTGAGAAAATATGGGAGAAAATGTATCAAGTTTTCTGTCGATATGGATTCCCACGACAGGTGATAACTGATAATGCATCCGTATTTTCTGGTAAAAAGTTCAAAAGGGCCTGTTCGGATTTCAGCATACCCCCTAAGACGACGGCCCCTTATCACGCTCAGGCAAATATGACTGAGCGGATGAATAAAACTATAAAGCCAATGATAATTTCTTATGTCGAACGACATAAGGACTGGGACACCCGTCTCCCAGAATTAGGCTTTACTTTGCGTTCAGGCGAGAGCAAAGCGACAGGGTATTCGTCCGCCGCTTTGAACTTAGGTCGAGAGCTTCGCGCACCCCTGGATTGGGAGTTGATACCAGGAAATACTTCCGGTACGCCGAGAAACTGAAAATTAGGCTGCATGATGCAATCGACCATGCACGCTTGAATTTACAGGATTCGAAGCTCACGCAAAAACTGCACTACGACAAGCGTCATCGAGCTGATTTTACAATCGTGGAGACCTCGTGTTGCGCAAGACTCATCTTCTCTCCGACGCGAGTCGTGGTATCACGGCGTCGCTAGGGGACAAGTATGAGGGGCCGTTTGTAGTGCAGGAAAGGACTACTCCTTTAACGTATCGGCTGGGGGACCCGGACTCCGGTGATTTCATAGGAGTGACGCACGTGTCCCAGCTGAATACTTTCACCCCGCCGTGGCAAGGAGATGACCCTCCGTGTGACGAAACCGGTAGGGGGGCGGAAACCCTCTCTCGTCCCAAGAGGAAGAGACGGCGTAGAAGGGGTGAGAGCACTGTAGACCCCCCTAAGCATCGCTACAATCTGCGTTCAAAAGCAAATGCCTAGTAACACTTTTTGAGTGGGGGTCTAACTTATTGCGTTGAATTTGAGATACCTTGAATTATACGTAATTTTGGCTGAAGATTGTTGCGCATTTGCGCCATCTTTTAGCAATTGTAAGCAGGATCGGGGAGGTCGATCCCGTTCTCGCCGGTCGGGGCGGGGAGCAGCCGTCTCCACCAGAGGCCTCGCGACCCGTGGACGTCAGGATGGCCAGACGGCCCAAGGAACGCCGGGGCAGCCCGCCCTGTCGAGAGGAGGGCAACCAGCCCAAACTACAAGGCAGACGGCCTTAGGAGGACCCTTAAGGCATACCGCCAAAGGAACAAGGGGGCAGTCCGCCTCCTCCGCAACAGCATCACCGGCGTCCATTGAGGCGAGGCATACGCACCCTCAACGGATGTCGAGGACCGTGGCTACTTGGGTGGCGCCGATGGACCTTGGCCTGTTGATCTATTTCAGTGCCGCCCGGTGGCCCAAGCAGCAAATGCTTGGGGTAGTGGGACGCCCCACTCCCCATGTCTTCCAGGGGTGTACTGTGGGGAAAGTAGCTCCGAGGGTGTACCCTTCGGTGGCTGTCCCTATGGTGCAAGGGGTTACCGTTGTCAAGTCAGTCGAGCCGATTCCGGTCGCTGCCCCTACCCCAGTCTTACCCCCACGAGTGCCAGGATCCGCCGTCACGATGGATCTGAACACTTTGTTATTGGGGGATAACGACGTCTCTCCCCTAGATAGCGGCGACGAGCACTTTCTCGACGCTATGGACCACCTTAACCTCACACCCGACGCCTAATTTTTGGGTGGGGGTGTGTAAAGCCCACATTTGCATCCGCAAATGTAGGCTTTGTTCCTAACAGTCTTTCCCTTTACTTCAGAGAGTTATCTCGTTGTTTTGGGCCAACGCTGCTCGGGAAGGTAGGGATGACTCATCCTCGCTCGCGCCGTCCACCTTCGGAATTCTCCGAAAGTGGCGACCTCTGACCCGAAGGGTTAAGAGCGGGGGAAAGTTACCGGTGACGCTTACTATTGCACCACAGTGAGTCCGCAAGATTTCTTGGCGGGCTTACTTCTCCAGCCAATTAGGTTGGAGACCGTAAGCGTCATCCGAGGGGCCCGCTATATAAGGGACGTCGGGACAATGGATTAACCCTCTTGGTTACGGACTCCGACCTAACCAGTCACATCTTGTATATTCTCTCTTCTAGAGAAAATTTAGTTGTTTGCCATGCCTTGTAATATTTGGTAAATATATATATATTATTAATAATAAAGAGTATTCTATAGTTTAACTCTCGTACATGGTTTAGACATAAGCCAACAATTTCCAGGCTTCACACATTTGAAACTATAGAACGTATTTTGTCTAGATCAGTTATGGACATCGAAGCGTGTCGACTTGAAACGTTTCGTCACTGGAAAAATCCGAACGTCACTAAAGAAAAACTAGCGGAGGCCGGATTCTACTATATTCAACGGGGCGATGAAGTACGATATTACAAGTGCCATGCAATCTTAGAACACTGGGAATCAGGAGACGTACCAGAATGGGAACACGCCAGATTCTTTCCACACTGTCCGTCGAGGGATAATTCACCCTCGGAAAAAAAGTACATTTCGCAAGAATGAGACATTCCACCTACCCCAAAAGCAACTACTGTCATCGATAAAAGCTGTTAGACACTACAAATACGTAAGTTAGAACTTTAAATTAAATTATTTATACAAGTTGCTGAAGGTAGTTTCAACCCTTTAAATGAAATTGTATATATCCATTTCGAATTAATTACAATTATATAGATAAATTACGATTTAAACGGATTATATATAAAATAGGATTAGTCATAGAACCAATTTTGCGTAATCATGTAAACAAAGTTCTAAAATAAAATTAAATTAAATTTAAATAACTTGTTATTATGGCCTAGAAATTAGAAATTAAGGGGTTCGGAAGCGATAGTGTAAATTATGGTTAACGTGGGAGGGGAGGGGGGTGCAGAGAGAATATAGCGAATACAGTCTGGTTAATGAGAGATAACAATTATGGTTAACGGGGGTGATTAAAGAGGGTGGGGAAGCAGAGAGAGAGTCTACTGATTGTGTTTTGGTTAACGAAGATATCAGCGCTGGGGAAAACGTTCTGGGGATTATGGTTAACGGGGGAAAGGAGGGGTGGCAGAGAGAGTCTACTGATTGTGTTTTGGTTAACGAAGATATCAGCGCTGGGGAAAACGTTCTGGGGATTATGGTTAACGGGGGAAAGGAGGGGGTGGCAGAGAGAGTCTACTGATTGCTGTACGGTTAACGAAGATAACAGCGCTGGAAAAAAACGTTCTGGGGATTATGGTTAATGAGGGAGAAGAAAGGGGAGCAGAGAGAGTCTACTGATTGCTGTACGGTTAACGAAGATAACAGCGCTGAAAAAACGTTCTGGGGATTATGGTTAATGAGGGGGAGGAAAGGGGGAGGGGGAGCAGAGATACTACTGATGATGATATGGTTAATGAGATAAGATATCAGACTGATTATCTCATTAACCATGTCATCATCCTTCTCTCTCTGCAGACAATTCCTCTTGTACACACTGCTAGTTTCTTTCATAAAAGTTCACATAAAATAATACAGGTTTAACATGTTACCTGAGTTTCAAAACATCGTAACTTGAAAAAACAAGTTATAAGAAAATCGAATCTGAGGTTTTAAAGTGAAACTTTTGGGTTTTGGAAGAATAATCTTTTTTTTTTGAAGATGAAACTTTGATCAAAAGTTTGCTTTGATATATATTTCCCAATTTATCCGGGGTAATTTTTTGGATTAACCCTCTAGTTAATATTTCAAAACGAAGGAACTCAAAATAATACAGTTTGACAATTTTTAATTACATTTTTATGAAAACGACGTGCAATAAATTTGTTTATTTTTATGCAATAGCTAATAATTTAAAGTTTGTTAAGAGAGAGACTCTTACTTATTTTATAATTTTTTTTCCAAATCGACGCTGCAGTTTACACTTTAGCGATAAGCCATCGTTCTCGATATTTATAACCACTTAAAGATGATGTTTCAATCATATTTATTACAGCTTCAAACAAGTAACAACTCTGACTTTTTTAATTTTCTTATTTTGCGACCGAGACATGAATTAATTAAAAGACGATGTTTTGAATCGTGCCTAATTCTTATTCGGCTCTGGTGGGAGACATTTTATTAGCGCGTTACTCTAACCTAATTTAACACATTGCGAAAATCTAGGCCTGGCGAATTTCATAGACGGCGTAATATAGTTGAGGTACTAAACTTAACAGCGTTTTAAAATTTCATCGGTTGCGGATTAAATCTTGTTTTTTACTGGGTCTCTTAAATTTTCGAATCGATGACTAGATCTTGATTTTATCTATAATTTGGCTAATATAAGTTAGTTAAGGTTAGGTTAGGATTATGCTAGGTTAGGTTACATAAGTTTGGGTCAAGCCAGCTTAGGCTATATTTTTATTTTACATTTAAAGTGCCGAATGTTAACGGCTTTACATCAAATACAATATATTTCTAGCAACTCTCAATCGAAACCTCGTGACCAAAAGAGTAAAAAAAACGCTTTTAGTACAAAATAATTAAAAAGTTTTTTTTAAACGAGGTGCTAAAGCAGGTTTAATCGCCAGAGCACAGAATACCCTGAAAGAGCTTGGTTGGCTAGAATAAATCAGGACTACCTATATTACGTTAGATTAGTTTGGGTCAAGTTAGTTTAGGCTAGGCTAGGTTTGGTAAGGTTAGGTTCAATTAAGTATATGAAAAAAGGTTTTGGCTTGAAAAATTATTTATATCTGTAAGAAATCGTCTTTAAATTTAGTTTTGTTGAAATAACTATTTACTTCAAGAAGTTTTTATTTCAATTTTAAAGAGCTTAGTACGGGTGTGGAAATAGAATTCACTAAAAGGTCAGCTCCATAATTTAATAAAATATCCATTGAGCCCTCCCTCGTACATACAGAAACTTTCAATAAAAATTTGCTCTTATTTCGTAGTTGAAAAAATGTTAAACTTCTTTCATAATTTATTTTTATTATCGGGGCCAAAATCAGGGTCGATCGGGTGATATAAAAATAACTTCAATTTTATTAAATTAACTAATTGCAACTCTTAAATCTTCAAAGGAAAGTTAGATAAAGAAATTTCGTTGAAATCTGCCACTATCGAGAATCTACGTTTGATCATATGTTATAAGCGTTTGGTAATATTGATTTTTCTACGGTATTTTCAGAGATGTTTTTTTTTTTGCTGTTTGAACACTTATTTTAAAAGTACCAAAATAATTTTACGGTAAATTTAGTCTCTCATTTTAGGAAATCCTTAGGAAATTCCGTGTAGCACCTGTCCAATGGATCCGTAAGAGTACATAATATCCTTTGAGATAGGCCAGTCTCTGTTAATAGACGTACCTAGCAACGAATGGCCTAAAGAAAACGCCTAAAGAAATCTTTATCGAAGCGAAGGATTAATCAGAAATAGAACCGCGGAAAAAATCAATACAGGAAACCATTAGAAGTAACACTTTCAAGCACAAATGTTTCGAACTTTATTCCTCATCCACCCTGGAAGGTACACGAAGGTTCTTACTACACTTTCAATTGGAATCGAATACAATGAAATAATGAAAAAGGCGGAAAATCGAAAAGAAACTTTTCTCTCTTTTAGAATCTGGGGAGAGAGAAAATACGCAGCGGCAGCAGTGCCATCGTCGGGACCCCAATTTCGAGGTCACGATGTTTACATAGCAAGAGTAGAAGATCAGGAAAAAAAGGACGGAGCGAGAAAATGTATCGATCTTGGAATCGGATGAGCAAATGGAGATATAAAGAAACCCATTTCAGAACCTGCGGATCGTCCATTTCAAAGGCTTTTTAGGAAATTAATCGTGTAGACAATTTTTCCTAGAAATGCGTGATAGATTGAGATTGTTTAAGGGGCTTTAAACTTCGAGTACATAGACGAAACGCTATACTTCAGATAATAGGGACATGCTATATTTGTTTATCTTTTTGGCCGAATAACAAATTTACGTTGGTGGCGATCAATGCCAGTGAAAACGCGTTTTAAATCGGTAATTTCGAAATTAATATTTTTAGAAAGGAAGCGAGTGTTTATAATATTGAAATTTTATTTTCCCAATCAAAAATTGCTCGTTTTTAAGTAGGTGTAAGTTTTTATTATGAGAACGCTTAAGTTTTCAGTAAGCCTTGTTTCCTAGAAAATATTTTGCTGCTATCGGTACCCGGAAACAGCGAAAATTTCTTTATGCGAACTTCATTTCATAACGTGTGATTTCAGAAATATGAAACTGAGTACAGCCTTTGGTTAAGTTAATTCTGTAATCAGTTACGAAATCACTGTAGTGCATTTAAAGCTACAAGGTTGTAGACCGATCAGACTCTCGGTATTAACCGGATTTCATTACGTGTGGATTTCATTACGTGTGAACTAGATTTCATGATGAGTAAAGCTTCATTGCGTTACGTGTGAACTTCATTTCATGACGTGTGAACTTCATTTCGTTACTTGTGAACTTGATTTCATGACGTGTGAGCTACATTTCATGACGTGTGAACTTGATTTCATTACGTGTGAGCTTTATTTCATTTCGTGTGAACTTGATTTCATTTCGTGTGAACTTGATTTCATTATATGGGAACTTTATAACGACAGGCTTGATTACTCTGCGTAATCGATGCACAAGCTGTAAACCCTTGATTTCATACTTAGCATTAACAAAGGTGGTACTTAGTTTCATATTCCTGTAATCAGTGTACTGAGTTTTAGGGAGTAGTTATCTTTATAATTGGGTAGCTGTTATTTTAGGTGTCAACGAGGCTTATAAGTCCCCTAAAACTCGTCAATGTTGGAAGACATCAGTTCGCTATATCCATCACATCCCCTGACCATTTAATTAGCTTGCATTTCAAAGCGTCAGATATTCATCCGCCAAAACGAGGCTTCGTGGGCTTAAATCGGTAATCTTAGCTGCCCGCTTATCTGGTGACTTCCAGAGAGAGTCGCCTGCTCCCTGGTCAAATCTGTGATCGCGTATGATGTCATTTTGGACCGGGAAACCTGCTAATTGAAATTGAATTTCCACTTGGGATATTACCTTCGCCATCGATTCTGTTGAATTCATTAATTTCGTCGACGGAAGTGTCGAAAATTCTAACTCGACAAGACCTATAATTAAATGTCCTCCCGCCGCCACAACCAATTACGCTATTATTCATCTTCATCTCGTAGAACAACTTTGCTCAAAATTTAGGCCACCACCTATAGGCGAAACTTTACAGTCCAGGGGTTGCTGAAAAGATGGTGGTCAAGTGACTTTGTAGAGAACGGCAACGCCATCTATCCTAAGAATTACGAACTATTATTTATTTTATTTTGCTAATGGCGGTTTAAATTTTGATCGATTCATCTAAATTATCTAATTATTATTATTATTCGGAACATTTTGTTAAAGAAGGAAGGAATAATTTTTTCTTTACCGTCGCACGGCCAACTAACACGAGTTACCGAATCTAAGTTGGCTGTGATATGGTAGTCACGTGATTTTGTTTTCCCATTTTTAGCAAGTAGGTTAAGACCAAATTTCCTTGACAGTTTCGCCTATTGAACTCCTTTTATAATATCCGGGAAATGGATCCGGTTTCGGAATGGAAACGGATGTATTAAATTCCCATTCAAAAATAGAGAGCAATTCCTCAAATAATGCCGGATATTAGACATTTTCAATAGTAGAAGAAAATGCTGCGGATATAGGGCATAAAGCCAACTATCTTCTAAAAGCCTTAGGAGATAAAGAAAAGTAAGCCTTCGTATTGGAAAAATAGACTTTAACCTGGATAAAATTAAAAACATGTGTATACTGTCTATCACATTCTAATATTATGTCTCTTTTCGAAATATTTCACCGAAACCGACTTACAGACTGACGAGGGGCTGATCACTCCACGTAATCGGTGTACAGAGCCGTACCTTTGACTGTACTAATGGGATTACGCGTAATCTTTGAAGTCCCTGCCTTTGGCAGTGGTAATCTAAGCGTAATCCAGTGTACAGATTTTCTAAGAGTGTTTAGCCCCTCGCAGACTGACGACATAACCCTACCATATTCATGGACGTCCCGTTATGGGGGGGATGGGGGAATCTCAAATTTTGGTTATTTGGCAAAATGAGGACCAGTTGAGAAAATCAAGAGTTTGGTGACATTTTATTATTCTTAATTTTTTTCAAAAAAAATTGAACAACAAATTCGCCAAGAAACACTGAAAATTTAAGGTAGCTAGAGTTTGAACTATCCAACCCCCCCCCCCCCGATAATTTAATTCCCTGACCTTAGTAGAGAAGCGCAGTTAAATGCTGTTGTAAATAGGACGCAAAGTCCTCTATGACGTCTGTGTCTCGATCATCACTCACAAGTCAGTAAATTTTTCATGTAAAAAATATTAAATTTAGAAAAGATTTTTAATCAATTAAATCACTGAGCAAGTTTTTGTAGCAACCATAAAAAACCATAATCCCAGACCTGCCCAGACATACAGTTTGGGTTCAACTCGATCTGGTTCTATTTATGTCCATCGAAACATTTTTCCCCTTTGTTGATTGAATTGTCGCATTTAAAAATCAATTACTTTTCACCTATTGTCGTAGTTAACTGAATTTATTAATTATTTAGCGTGTCAATATTTACAATAGAGCATTTTTAATGTAATACAATCGTGTTATTCTATTTATTTCTGGCCTCAATAAATATTTAATCCAGTAAAATTATATTATTAAATTCAACCTGTGGAGGTGTGAAATGAAATTTTGATTGTCAATGTTTAGAAATCCGTACCCAAGGTTCGAATTCAGAGCGTTTTCCGATTGGCTGTTTTGTAACGAAGCAATTACCCACTTCCGGCACGTGACATCCGAAACATCGGCCTCCATTTGTAGCTGTAAGTTACCATGGTAACCATGGAGCTATTTTTTTCGGGGTTCCAGCATATTTCGAATCTACGTTACGAGTTTCTTTGGTTAAACAGCCAATCGATTTCAATTATACGAAAAACTTTGTAAACGCCAAACTAAAATTAAAAATAAAACTTAGAGAAAACATTTGATCAAACCCATAAAGCTAAGATACCGGCTTCAGTTGGATGTTCGATTCGTAGTAAATGAGTAAACATATTAAAATGTCTATACTCAATCGCCAGGCCATAAAGAACATGAGGTTAGGTCTGAAAAATCATCACTAGAAGTCACGAACAACTTTAAAAGAATGCTCGACTTGGTCACTCGAGCAATTACTATAAATTACGACAATCTTTAGTTTTCCAAAAAGGAGGAAGTGGATAGGTAATTTAGGACATAGTTAGAAACGAGAGACGCTGAGGTCTGGAGCCCAGTTGACTTTTAACCGAACGGAAACGCCGGCTAGTTTTGGTTTCTGCAAAAAAAAGTTCCGTCAGCTAGAAATTTGGCGACCAAGCCCACTCTAATCCAACTAACGTGGAGTAAGTCAAGCTCAATACCCCCGGATTCATATTTGCTTACGCTTTATTATACCGCGTTCCGAACTAGGATCGTTAGGCCGGCCTACAATACAAACAGACTTCCGAAAACGAAGGACAAAGCTATAGCGACTAACTTTTCGCCGCAATCTCCGACTTTTCCTAAATGTTTCGGGGTCTTTGGCCCCTTGCATTATTATTATTATTACTAGACTGACGACGTTATCATACTCCAAACTATTCTCCCTCAACGTCTCTTTCGACATCTTTTCCCCCGGGATGATGGACCTATGTAATGGAGATGATGTAAGGCTTTACTTTTTGACCGGCAGAAATGACGAAGCTACTTTGCGAACGAAATAATAAACTTCCTTCATTTTTCTTCCGAATTATAATAAAAATTGATTAAAATATAAAAGCGTGTATCCCCATTATGCTAATTTCAAACAAAACGGATGAGAGTACTTGAAAAATAATGAAACGCGATGAAATTTAGGAAAACAAAATATGATTGATATCAAAAGTATATGTTATATCTTTTACTAGTTCTGGGGGCCTATTCTGTAAATATTCGAAATCCAATTTTCGATCGAAAACTACATTTCGAACTTCGAGATCTCGACGAATATTATTCGGTAAAGATTTCGAATAAGCATAAATCAATGCAAATTGTCGAAGTCGATCTCGACATGGTATAGGGTATCGAGATCAAATTCCCATTCGATTTTTTACAGAATCGCCCCCCAGTATTCGTCTGGACGTTAAAATGAGACAGTTTTGAATGGGAGGTATGCAAAATAGAAAACTTAATAAATAAATTAATAAATACGGTAAAATAAACTGTGGTGGAATTTTTCACCTTAGAATTGCTCCTTCAATACTGGACTCTAACTTGGGAGGGATATTTGAGCACGCGCAGATAACGTTATATGTTTCTCGCAGATAAATCAATATCTATGGTAGACTTAAATCACGATCCCTCGTGGAGCACGTGGCGCCATCTAAGTAAACTATCCGAAACAAAAGCTTGACAAAGTGATCGTTTAACTAGAACTTTAGCTCTAACTTTGAACTCGTTATATAAAAACTTACACTATACACTCTGTTTAGAAACTTTTAATGGGCGCTGCACACGGCCTATGAAAAAACACTTTCGGCCAATTTTGTTGAAATTTACAAATTATGTACTACCGACCACGGTGAACTAATAAACGTTTGGATTATTGAACAAAAATTATTTGTTTTTCCGCTAGGTACCTTCGAAAAAACCGATTTTGCCATTGAAAATATACTGCTAAGTTGTCCACGGTTAGTATCATCCAATTAAAAATATCTATCTTCGCGAGTCCGACGTTACAATATAATGATTAAAACGTTACACAGCCTATGATATTGACTATTTTTCAGACCATTTTTGAATAACACATCCAAAATGAATTTTAAGGCTAAAGCTGGGTACGTGTCAATTGTTTAAGTGATTAGACGTTAGTAAAGAGTTTAATTTAAGTATTTCTTTTAATTATTATTTTCCTATTTAGATTTAGTCTTTTACTTAATAGTAGCTGCCATCCCCCTTTTCTTCCCCCTAATCATTGGCTTCAGTTCAGTTCACCCCCTGAGAGATTTCTGGCTTCGCTCTAGTCTAATCAGAGTTTCATCGTCGCGTGTTTTGTTTCAATTAAATGTTGTTACAAAGTCTTGAAATGTAAATATAATTTAATCATCACTAAAGCTGTTATAAAATATTTTCGTGCTTTAAAAATTATATATTAATTATCAATACTTAAAATTAGAATGCAGATGGCGCTACTAATGGGCTCTATTGCCAAGGCGCAAATAGTGCGAATTTTAAGAAAATAATTCAACAATTCATAGATAGATGGCGCGTCGAGCGTTATAATTACCTTGCGTCGCGGGCTTGCAGTTCGTAACGGTCCCCATACATCGCTTTTGAATTCTAAGTTGTGTAGATAAACCATGGTCATAGCTATCGCTTAGATAATTTTAATTAATGCTCTGCCAATGTAATGTAGTTTGCGGACCCCTTTTTTCAAAGGTAAAATCCTAAATATTTCTATAGCTATAAATCATTTAATATAATAACGAGAAGAAATACTACAGTTTACTAACGTCTATTCATTTACACAATTGTCACGTACCCAGCCTTAGCCTTAAAATTCATTTTGGATGTGTTATTCAAAAGTGGTTTGAAAAATAGTTAATATCATAGGCGGTGTAACGTTTTAATCAATATATTGTAACGTCGGACTCGCGAAGATAGAATTTTTTAAAACTAGATGATACTAAACGTAGAAACTTAACAGTATGTTTTTCAATGGCGAAATCGGTTTTTTCGAAGGTACCTAGCGGCAAAACCAATAATTTCTGTTCAATGATCCAAACGTATATTAGTTCACCGTGGTCGGTAGTACATCATTTTTAAATTTCAACTAAATTGGCCGAATGTTTTTTTTCCATGGGCCGTGTGCGGTGTCCTTTCATCCCCCCAAAACCAGTTTTTTCATCACCCTCATAGACTGTAATGAAATGGCGGTCGATTGGGGAGGCGCGTTTAAGAGTCTATTAATTGAATGAATCATTATAGACGTGAAAAACGAGAGATACCCCCAATTTTTATAACTTCCAAAGTCGGAAACACATTGGATTTTACTTTACTGAAAGGTATTTTGACAAATCAGCGGGAGCTTGCCGCGGTTTCAAGTTAATAACTTTATTAATTTAAAGATATGTATATTTCTTATTAACAATGTATACATTGTATGCTTTTAATTCAAAAATTTGAAAATAGAATTCCTCAATTTAGATCCGTTTTTCAGTGCTGGTGGCGCCATCAAATGCCAAACAGAATAAAATTTAAATTATTTTACCACTCTTACGTGTCATTTACACTGAATTTAATAAATGCTCTAATTGTCTAAATAAAAAATGATTTTTAAACGCTTAGACGTAAAATACATGACCGACAGTAAAGGAAAATCCGAAAGGTGGCGACACTTTACATAGAGTGTGAGGGATCAATAAACTTACTGATACGTCGATGCACACGTAAAGGTTTAAAAGGAGTATCAAGTAGGACGTTCGATGGTGGATCCACGAATCTTATATTTTTTCCGCTAGTAGCGCTGTTGATTGTGATTTAGAGTTAAAATAATGTAAGGCCCTCTATTCTTACCGCCTTATGCAAATTTCATACGCTTGCATCTTCTCCCGGGCGTTCATCTTCGGTTAAAGATGATTAGATCAAAGAAAACTCTGGTTAACAACTCACTGACAGTGTGAGTAAGCTTTGCGAAAAGCCTATCATATCATAGACTTGGTTTCGCGTCAAGCACGTGGACGCCGCCAAAACCAAATACTATATGTCCGCTATTTCGGCTCACTTAGCAGTAATTGTAGGTGATCATTTTGAGAAATTCGTCCCAGGTTTCTACAATCATCCTACAGATTTTTTACCTTTGGAAAATGATTTTCAATATGAGTGTGTATCAGTAATTTTTTTACTTTTCGGTACAGATAAATAACGAAATCTCAATGTTGTGTTACTTTTCCATATATAATAGTGTTATATTTTGAAAAATAATCAATTAACGTAGGTTACCTTAGCCTTATACGAAAAATAGAGATTCTGGTTAGTCATGAAGAAAATATTGTGTTCTGTAAGAAAATGATACTGCTTACGTAAGAATTAATCAAAGCATTGACACTGTATCTCTAACCGGATGGCAAAAGCTGTAGCATCCACTATACAAAATCACCTGCCGCCGCTACCATCTCTCTGAAAAGGGAGGGAGGTTCAAGAATTTTGAAAGTTTCGGGCTGTCAAGGCCATATAATTCGTCACGTGGTCGACAAAACGTTCCGTTTGAAATGGGGGTTTACATTCTTCCGAATGACCTTGACGGCCCTGTGAATCGAGTACGGCCGACTATTTCAGCTAATACGAAGTAGGCCGCAAACGGACAGTGAGGGGGTACCTCTTTTCCCGTCCGCTTAGAGATACAGTGTCCATGATCAAAGCGATTAAGAAAGTTGGTTGAAAATGGTGGACAAATTATACCCCCCCACCCACACACACATACGCACGCACGCACGCAAAATGAATCCTTTTACACTAGATTTAGTTGTATTAAAATTATCTGATTATGACGTCAACATAATTTCATCCTCATACGTTTAAATTAGAAGGAACGCATGGATAATCAATTTAGGATTTACATTGTTTAAACAGCGAATAAAGAGTTCTAAAAAACGTTCAATAGATTTAAAATGATTACACGCTTGTAAATTAACATCATAAAATTGTAGCTCACTACCATAGCATCCTCTTCGGGTTGGTGCTTGAACAACAGTACTGTCCAACTATGAAAACGATCGTTTACTGGAATTTCCATACTTACGTACTGCAGCTTTTTATAAAAACTAATTCATAAAGCATTCTATTGTTAGGAAAGTTGATTTTTAGAAGCTTATAACTATACTAGCCGAGAAGCCCGCCTTATAGGCGGGCCTTCAGCAAGTTGTGTGTTTCCAGGTACTCCACCCCAGTACGCCCCCCAACCTCTTTTTCCCATGTGATAATTACCGTGGTACCCTTTTCCCCATAGTAGAACCACCCCAGTAAGGCCCTTCCTCCCCATTTTTCTCATGTGATAATTACCGGGGTACCCCTCCCCCTTTTGCCCATGTGATAATTACCGTGGTACCCCCTCCCCGCTTTTCCCATGTGATAATTACCGTGGTACCCTCTCCACGCATTTCCCATGTGATAATTACCGTGGTACCCTCTCCCCGCTTTTCCTAGGTTATAATTACCGTGGTACCCCCTCCCCGTTTTTCCCATGTGATAATTCCCGTGGTACCCTCTCCCCGCTTTTCCTAGGTTATAATTACCGTGGTACCCCCTCCCCGCTTTTCCCATGTGATAATTACCGTGGTACCCTCTCCACGCATTTCCCATGTGATAATTACCGTGGTACCCTCTCCCCGCTTTTCCTAGGTTATAATTACCGTGGTACCCCCTCCCCGCTTTTCCCATGTGATAATTACCGTGGTACCCTCTCCACGCATTTCCCATGTGATAATTCCCGTGGTACCCTCTCCCCGCTTTTCCTAGGTTATAATTACCGTGGTACCCCCTCCCCGCTTTTCCCATGTGATAATTACCGTGGTACCCTCTCCACGCATTTCCCATGTGATAATTACCGTGGTACCCTCTCCCCGCTTTTCCTAGGTTATAATTACCGTGGTACCCCCTCCCCGCTTTTCCCATGTGATAATTACCGTGGTACCCTCTCCACGCATTTCCCATGTGATAATTCCCGTGGTACCCTCTCCCCGCTTTTCCTAGGTTATAATTACCGTGGTACCCCCTCCCCGCTTTTCCCATGTGATAATTACCGTGGTACCCTCTCCACGCATTTCCCATGTGATAATTACCGTGGTACCCTCTCCCCGCTTTTCCTAGGTTATAATTACCGTGGTACCCCCTCCCCGCTTTTCCCATGTGATAATTACCGTGGTACCCTCTCCACGCATTTCCCATGTGATAATTACCGTGGTACCCTCTCCCCGCTTTTCCTATTTTATAATTACCGTGGTACCCCCTCCCCGCTTTTCCCATGTGATAATTACCGTGGTACCCTCTCCACGCATTTCCCATGTGATAATTCCCGTGGTACCCTCTCCCCGCTTTTCCTAGGTTATAATTACCGTGGTACCCCCTCCCCGCTTTTCCCATGTGATAATTACCGTGGTACCCTCTCCACGCATTTCCCATGTGATAATTCCCGTGGTACCCTCTCCCCGCTTTTCCTAGGTTATAATTACCGTGGTACCCCCTCCCCGCTTTTCCCATGTGATAATTACCGTGGTACCCTCTCCACGCATTTCCCATGTGATAATTACCGTGGTACCCTCTCCCCGCTTTTCCTAGGTTATAATTACCGTGGTACCCCCTCCCCGCTTTTCCCATGTGATAATTACCGTGGTACCCTCTCCACGCATTTCCCATGTGATAATTCCCGTGGTACCCTCTCCCCGCTTTTCCTAGGTTATAATTACCGTGGTACCCCCTCCCCGCTTTTCCCATGTGATAATTACCGTGGTACCCTCTCCCCCGTTTCTCCATGCGAGAATTTCCGTTGTACTCGCCTCCCCCTTTCCAATGCAAGAATTTCCGTGGTATCCTTTTCCAAACTCGCACTCGTCCCAAACACCCCTGTACTCTTTTAAGCCCCCTGTATCCAATGGCTGATGCATAAAGGCCACGGGACTAACGAACGCCGAGAGAGCCACGGGATGGTCAAATCGGAACGAACCCTCCCCCCCCCCCCCCCCCCACTCCGAAATTCGCGGCCTAAACAGAGAGATAAATTCGGGTGTATTGCGGGTTGGGACAAACACGGCCCAGCTCTCAGGGGTGACAGATTTTGAGAAAATAGATACTCAGTAACGAAGCGAAAGGCAGTCTCGGTTTCCTTCTGTGCCGCGGGTCGCTTTTTCCTCGCCGGCCCGCCTTTGGCTTCGTGACAGACTAAGCAAACATTCCTGAAAGCTCGGACGTACGACCGACGACAACGACCAACGTACCAAGCGCTCCTTATAATATTGATTGGTTTAACTATAATTTAAAACACAAATTATTAATAGAAATCAATTATAAGAATCTTGAATATGGCGGAATGGCCCCCACGGAAGGATCAAACCCGATAGTTGCCGAAATTCAAAACTCTCTAATAAGGATTTTTCATCTAATGACGTCATTTAATGTAACTGCAGTGTTGGAAGGCATCTTTTCAGCGTAACGCTTACGATATCAAAAACATCTTACTCAATTTTAACCAGTTATTTGTTCTAAATACGTATTAAATCATTATTTTACTAGTACTTTACAGGGTGTCTTCATTTGATCGGCCCAGGCATTTTTCTCAAACACTATACCTTCTAGAAATGTGAAATTTTCAGTATGTACTCACTCGGTGGCGATCGTTGTTATTTGTGAATTTCAGAAAAATCATGAAATTTTTCATGTTTTTAGAATATGTAGTTTATGAACGCTAGGTGCTAGACGAAAAGTTTCAAAGAGTAAATTGTAGAGCATACTCGAAAACCTTTAATGGAGTAGGTATGGTCAAAATCGTACATTTTGTAACTGAAATAATAGGTCATGAAAAATAACAATTTGGTACTACCTTAATGTGTTTAAGCCTCATGTTATTGTAAAGATTGTCTGTGAAAAATGAAAATGTTTTGAGCCAAATCATTGTTCTACTTTTAAAATTAAGTGTTAGAACAAGTGCAATTTTATAAGGACTTACTTCGAAGGAGACGGCAATGTGAATCCCAGATTCCGCGGACCTGGACGTCATAACACTAATATGGAAGACACAGTCATCGCCTACTTTGTCGCTTACCCTCGAGCAAGTATAAGAATGGCATGCTCCGATTTTGACTTGTCAAAATATAATGTCTGGAGTGTCCTTAACCACCTTCACCCATTTCGTGCCACGCTCTACCAAGCACTTCACGATGGTGATCAGCGCCTTAGGTTGTATTTCGGTAACTATTTCAGTACCAATGCGGATACCAACGAAGATTTCCTCCGTTTCATCCTGGCGTTCGACGAGTGTTCCTTTGGAAGGGACGGCCAATTAAACCGCCAGAATAACCATGTGGAGGGATATAAATCTGCACTGGGGATTTCCACATCACAATCAAGTATTCCGCTTAAACGTCTGGGCAGGTCTACTAGGAGATCGCGTCATTGGGACATTTTTTCTTCCAAATCGGTTTAACGGGGGAGCTACTTTTCGCTTCTACGAAATGAAGTAGCGGTAGCATTAGAAGATGTTCCTTTAGTCGACCTGCACCTCCTCACCAGGAACGACATGTGGTGCAATACCTCAACACCGAGTACCCTGAGCATTGGATTGGGAAGAATGGTCCAGTGCGATGGCCTCCCAGGTCCCCAGATTTGACACCGCTGTGGGGATTCGTCAAGGAGGAAGTATACAAGACGCCAGTCACTAGCGAAGACGACTTGTGCCAGAGAATCATTGCGGACGGTGGCATTATTGAACCGTATGTGTAAAAAACTTTCTATAATTACTTATTATAATAATTTCACTTGTTCTAACACTTAATTTGTAAAAGTAAACAATGATTTGGTTCAAAACATGTTCATTTTTCACAGACAATCATTACAATAACATGAGGTGTAAAAACATTTGGGTAGTATCAACTTGTTATTTTTCAGGACCTATTATTTCAGTGACAAAATGTACGATTTTGACCATACCAACTCCATTAAAGGTTTTCGAGTATGCTCTACAACTTACTCATTGAAACCTTTGGTCTACCACCTAGCGTTCAAAAACTACAATTTCTAAAACCGTGAAAAATTTAACGAGTTTACTGAAATTCACAAATAACAACGATCTCCACCGAGAGAGTAAATACTGAAAATTTCACATTTCTAGAAGGTATAGATTTTGAGAAAAATGCCTGGGCCGATCAAATGCAGACACCCTGTATATATGTTATACCATATGTAGTTTTAATGGTTTCACGCGAGACTATCCCTAACCGAATATTTTCCCGAATATGCTATTCGAATTCTAATTTAAAAATGTGGAACGAAGATCCGAAATGTGTTTCATTGTAGTTCGAGTATCGAATCGAATCTGTATGGTTTGAAATTCTTGATTCGAAAAGCCCGAATTATGATAATATCGAATCGAATTTAGAAGGAAATTTTAATCGAATATTAAACAAATTTGTCAAATTTGTATGAATCGTATATTCGAAGAATGCATAAATCTCCATCGAATCAAAGATTCATTCGAAACTACTCGAATCACCGAACCAGTTTCAATAGCAACATTGTCTAGGGTAAATTCAGAATGGGTAGACTTTAGTTTTCAGCTTTGATATACGTAATCGTTTTTATAGGCGTAATATTAAAAACCAATTTTATTAAGGAGGTTATACAAATGATTTTAGATAATAGAGGACGCTGTGCATTAGGGGTCTTTAAAAGCCTGACTGTAGTAGACAGCGTTAACAAAACACGCACGTGCGACACGTTATCTCGTTGTTTCGCTCTCTCTCTCGCCTTCATTGTCTTTTAAAATTTACAATTGGTAAAAATAATGCGCGTACAGTGTACGTACACTTTAAAACTCAACCTTAAAAGGGCCAAGCTTTTCCAAATATGGCCTTATTTCCGTATCAAAAGATTTTGGCCCAAAAAGTTGAAACGAAAAATAACGCCAGGTGTTTGGGTTTGAATTTTCGCCGCCATCTTAAGGGCTGCCGCCAGCGCCCCTAACCCCGTATGAGCGATTTGCGAACTATCCTAACTTTTAAAATCGCGCAATTTAGGCTTAAAGCTCTAAAGGCGGATGCACACATAGCCTTCGCGCGCGAAATTTCGCAGGCAAATCGCGTCGCGTCGTGTGACTTAAATAGAATGGAAGTCATGGCGCATGGGCGCGTGCGCGAAAATTCGCAGGTGAAATCGGTGTGTTTGGGCCTTTATAACTGGAACGCGACGGGCGTGCATAACAAATTTTTCGCGTCTTCAGCAGCGCGCGCTTTTACGTTGTTTTTCTGTCTCACCGACTTCTCACCAGGTGTCGCGGCGGACGCGCGCTTTTCGATTTCCCGAAATTTTTTATTTTATTAAAAATTAACCACTCAATATTTTTGATGAGGTTTTCGTCATAAATTTTAGTTTTTAATGGGCTATAGGGCTATCTAACTGGTTAAAGCTTGAACTTTCCCCTTTAAATCGGCCAAATCATGGTGAATCTTTTAGGCCCTTTCCATGAGCGCACCCAGAGCGACCTTTCGGTGTCGACGCATCTGAACGGTCATGAAAATTACGCGACTTGATATCGCCGCCTGTTTCCATTGTCGAATCGAACGCCCACTGATGAGTAGATCGCTCCATTTGTAGTGCTACTAACTGGCACTTTGAAGCATTTATCCTAATATCTTCTTTCTAGCCCAATGCGGTGGATTAGGTCAAACTCGACTTTCACCCAAACTAATTTGACTTACGCTTACGCCACAAATTTATACGTTCATATAAATGTAAATTTGACGGTGAAATTAGTGAAACAGTTTGGATATATAATTCAGATTGTACCTGATCATGTGAGAAAAAGATAACGGATGGATATGTTCAGATAGAAATTAGAAGCACTAGATTTACCAGTTGTTTTTCAATTCGGAAATTGGCTAAGAGGCACACCGAGTATAGAAGGAATAAGGAGAGAAACACCCAAAATGTAGTGAGAACGATGCGATGACCGTTTCCAAGAAACAAAAACGAGCGATATTTTCTCCCCGGAACACCTCTTTTGTCGTGCCAAGAAGGTCGACCACTTTTATCGCACTAACCCGTTTCCACGACCGTTCAGATGCGTCGACACCGAAAGGTCGCTCTGGGTGCGCTCATGGAAAGAGCCTCTTTATCTAAAACATGTTTTAATATCAAAATATTTTACGCTTCTTAGCCCTAGTATAAGATGCAAATTATGTCTAAAAATAAAAAACTTGCAAGGGGTTTAGTTTCAACATTGGCCAGTTGAATTGTTCGAGTCAGTTTCGGGTATTGATTTCCTTCGATATGACGTGTAGCCTTATTTATCGGATATATCAGTATTATTTAATTTTTGGACGCTCCGTTATGTCGTGCTTAAAGTCTAATTTCGAAAAAAGTTCTAGTCAAGGCTATCTCTTCCAAACTTTCCAACAGACGTTATCGGCGCAATCTAGCGGAACTACGTCGCATTTGTGGAGTCCCTTGAAACAAAAGCACGCGGAACAATATGAAAATGAGTGTGGATAAAATGTTAGTAAAGAGGTAACGTCATTAACCAACCAAACATCAAAGCAGTCGATTTGTTCGGCTTCTACTTTAAGCGAGTCAGAGTCATCCTTGAAAAAAATAAAAAATGTGTCGCTCCTCCAGGTGCATTAGTCCGAAAATCAAAATATATATATTCTAACTCTATTCAATCCTTACTAAATTCCCAACTGTTTTTGGTCGTATCTACAATCTTTGAGCCCATTAGATAGTAGATGTATAGGCATACCACGTACGGCAACTTCGACTACACAAAAGACACATTATCATACGATAGGCTAAATTCAATGGCTTGAAATGGGCTTAAGACTAGCTATTAAAACAATAGTAATATTACTTTATTGAAAGTAGTCGCACGAGTCTAATGTTAATCTATGTGGAGGGCTAGTATTTCCACTACAATAGGGTACATGACGATGGAAAATAAATCACGAACTGCAGTCCTATGAGCTTTTGTTATAATTGTTTTAGCCTCGTCTAAGCACTTTTCATTCTGTTGGCAATTTATAGGCTTTCAGTTGGCAAAAATTTATCTCCCCCCTCCAACCTAAGTGTTTCGCTACGCCCCTGAATGTATATCGGGGTCAAACTTGGAAATACGGAAAGTGATTCATACCTCGGCGGCTACCAAATATATTATTAGAAGCCAATTTGATTATTACAACATAAATTATTTCGTGTTTCTCGTTACCACTGCCAGCACTAATACGATGGCATGCAACGTTAGGCTCTTAGGATTGAAATGGCAAGGTTGCAGCCCTCACAAGTTGCCACTTGCTTTAAGGGAGTTGGAGGTTCAAAAAGTGTTGACGCAATTGTCGTTTTCTTTCATCCATCCACAGTAGGAGCCAAGTCATTAAGCAAACGTCAACGTGACAGCGGTTTGCCGGAATCGTCACCTCCTCTAGATGTCGTCACTAGATTCAACAATACATACTATCTACTACTTTGGTTAAAGGCAAACGAGGTAGCCTTGTCTCTGGAACTTGTCGAATCCATGGAGAAGAGACGTTGCGCCAAGAGTCTACCAGCGGAATTAACAACGCCACTGAAGGAGACTTTGTAGTGTTCGTTGCCAATTCTAAAAGTAATAGCGGAAGCCACTGACATTTTCAGTGCCGACACATCCGCCACGGCCGGCATAATTGTTCCACTTATTTCCACTCTGAAAGACGAGGTCAGTACTAGCAAATAGAGTTAATGCCTTCAGGGACGAACTCTTAAAACAATTGAACTACCAATGGATCTGACTATGGACCATCTGTTGGCAGCGAGGTTTGTTGCCCCACGATTTAAAATCCGTTTACTTACCGGCTTGCAAACCTTAATATCATAAAGCCGTGTTCACACTAGACACTTTGGAACCATTTTTAACTTTAGAATCAATAATTCGCTTTCTACGAATTTCTTGAATCGAATCTGAATTTTATTCGAGGTTCCAGAATTTCGAACCATACAGATTCGATTCGATATTCGAAGTAAGCTTAAACACATTTCGAATCTTAGTTGCAAATTTTTGAATTACGAATAGAATATCATATTCGGGAAAGTATTCGGTGTCGAATCGAAAATGGAAGATTCGCCGGCCCCTAATCGAAACTGGTTCGGAAAATATTATATTCGATTCCATACTTGTCTAAGTTCGATTCGGCTACTTATTTGATTCGATGGAAATTTATTAATTCTTCGAATGTACGATTCGAATACATATTTGATGTTCGACTTTCTTGAATGCAGCTGATTCAATCGAAAGACCATTCTATAGTTAACAGCGAGAATAACGCACGTGCTTAACCGGAATAATACCCGATGCAAACCGAATTGACGAGAAGATAAAAATATAACAGTATTTATTTACGGTCATATCGTGACTAGCAAACCACGAGAAGGTTATTTTAGAAACAATATCTCAAATTTCGAAACAATTTATATAAGTCCCCCGCCTCTAATCGCTGATTTTTAAAGGGATTGTCAAGAGCTTGAGAGTCTGAAAGTGTAGCTAACTCGATTCAAAGGAAGCGGTTGAAGTGAATATCTTAGCAGTACCCTTTAAACGCGTTCCATTTTGTGGACGAGTGAGACGGGCGAAGGCTGATTGAGGAGAGCGATATCCCCGATTTGTCCTCCGCGAAATGAAGACGCTGCCTCGAAATTAAAGAAAAAGGTTATCGTCTGAGGTTATCTGCAGAAACCGAAATCGAGTCAAAACCCGAACTACGAACCACACCAGTCGCGGTTGGACAGGGTGTTCGCACTAAGAAACACAGATTTTTTTAAGACCAAAACTTCAAAATTAAAAACAATATTTTTTTTCATTCTTTTTTCCGATGATATTGAAATAAATTTATTCATTGATAACGATAATTCGATGATTTTATAGAATTTATTTATTTTATAGAATTTATTTATATAATAGAACTTTTATATATTATAGAATTTATTTATCTAATAGATATTATTTATTTCATAGAATTGATTTATATAATAGAACTTTTTTATATTATAGAATTTATTTATCTAATAGATATTATTTATTTCATAGAATTGATTTATTTTACAGAATTATTTATTTTATAGAATTTATTTATTTTATAGAATTTATTTATTTTATAGAGTTTATTTAATTTATAAAATTTATTTATTTTATAAAATTAATAAACTTTATAAAATTTATTTATTTTAAAGAATTTATAAACTTTATAGAATTTATAAACTTTATAAAATTTATAAACTTTATAGAATTTATAAACTTTAAAGAATTTATAAACTTTATAGAATTTACAAACTTTATAGAATTTATAAACTTTATAGAATTTATAAACTTTATAGAATTTATAAACTTTATAGAATTTATTTATTTTATGGAATTTATCTATTTTATGGAATTTATTTATTTTATAGAATTTATTTATTTTATAGAATTTAGTAATTGTATATAATTTATTTATTTTATAGAATTAAGAAATTGTATACAATTTATTTATTTTATAGAATTTATTGATCTTATATATTTTATTGATATCATAGCAGTTATTAAAGGGAATATAACCTGCAAAGCAATCTTTACGGAAGACCCCTTCAATTTTTCAAATGTCCCTGTACAGTGGCGCCAAACCTTTTTAAAGCCGAAGGCAAGAGCGGCCAGAGCTGCAAGCGTTGGTGTTCCACACCAAATACCTGAGGTTATATTCCCTTTAATACAAGTCATTGATTCGATTTATTTCTTTGATTTTCAATTTTATGTCGCCTTTATTTTTCAAATGACTGATTCGTTGGTTATATTAAAAAATATTATTTTTAAATAATTATAATTAATTATAAATAATTGAAACAATATGCCGTACTTTTCAAATCGAAAACGTGTCTTGAAAATTCGTCTTTCTGAAAATGTATAATCATGGAATTTTATGTCCAGTTATAATTTTTGATCTATATCAAGTAACGAAATTTTTTCTTGAGAAAGAGATAGCTGGACACCCTGTACATCAAATTGATCAGCCAGTCAGCACGTGATACGATAGTTTCTATCGTTGGTAGCCCAAAAGTAATGTACCTGTATGGTCGGTCAGACGACCACGTAATCTGCATCACTCCGCCGATGGGTTTTTATGGCACGGTTGGCACGTTTAGTAGATGTACTGAGCGCCTGACTTTAAAGAAGAAACCGGTTCAAGATTAACACGAATACGAAGGTTTTCCTCCGATATTATTAAAATTATTCATTGAGCCGCATAAATATATCATTTGAGCTTCGTTTTATCATATTAATTTGCATATTCGCTCGACTTCCTAGTTGCTCGATAGGTTTGTACGAGATAAGAATTCAGCTAGGACTTAAAATTGAAACGTGTTCCTTCGCAGGTTTAAAACAATTTTCAATAGTCTTAGTTGATATTACTCCGCAAAATATTTATTTACTTCATTCATATTTTGGCGGAAAAACTAAACTTGCCCATTTTCGGATCTGACAACACTGCTATTTTTTTGGCTGGCTGCGTAATTTGTTTGCCTGGCCGCGCTGTTTCTCCAACAATGAAAACCCCTGTAGCACATGAAGTCGTTTTTGGGTCGGGATACGGTCGAAAAGTCACTTTATAGCCGACGACCAAATGCCGACCTAAAACGTCCGAACGTTTTTCGACACTAAAACCGTAAATCCTTTTTTTGGGACTATTAATGGTCGGTATGCTGACCATTAGCCAACTTAAAATAGACCTTACATTTAATTATTGGATTCGACATTAACTTTATGAAACAGAACATATGTATTTAGGAAAAGGGGATATCTTAATTATTTTCTGACTATTTGATGTTTTTCTGAGATAATTTTGTATTAACTTTTATCTTTTCTTCAAACTTATTTGTATTCGAAAAACGCGGCATCTAATAAGTAGATCAGTTTTGGGTCGGAAATAAGCATTAATATAAAGTCGGAGTCGGTTCTTGGGTCTATTACAAGGCGGTAAAGAGTCGACGTTCTTAGTCGGCCGACCCTTTTACCCGTAGGACATTTCGACCCTAAATCCAAAGGTCGGCCAACTTTAGTGTTTAGTACCTTTTGCCGACGTCGGCCCGACTCTAATTTGTTACAGGGGAATGGTGGACGTTCGCGCCACCGAAATATTTTCCTAAACTGATCGACGGCTTTTCCACAGTTATTTGGAATTTATTTATTTTATTTATTTTTATTTATTTATTTTTATTAATTATTATTTCACCCGTACTATTTTTTCTAACAAATAATATTTTGAAAAATCAGCGGGAAGAAAATAACATTAGCAATATCGAGATATGAATATTTCTAAACTAGCGTTGATTGTACACGTGAATTGACGTCACGAAGAGCCCACGTCAAAGTAAAATCCAAAATCCACAAAGGCCTCGAATTATTATCAATACATATTTGGAGGCAGATGTTCCGTTTGTGTATAACGCGTAATAAACTAAACGTCATGTACAGTTTCCACGACAAAATATTGCGAAAACGTCACAATTCAACTTAATAGTAGCATAAGTAACGTAAAACTCGTAAGTATGACACTGAATGATTTATGATAATGATGGTCTGTCACAGAGCGATTTCGAAATCGGTCGTTTTTCGAACAGGAAATTCGTCACGCTCCTCATTCCTTCATTGGCTCAATTTATTTCAGGCTAGTTTGATGGCGATAAATACGAGTGAAATCGCGTTTAGGTGTCAGATTGGAAAATAGCTACTTACTGAAATGAAGAGATAGTTTTATAATAGACTATGTTCTGTTCCGATAACATATTGCATCATTATATTTCGAAATTAAATTTTACGTTAACTTTTGAAAACATTTCAATTCCTGACTGATTCTTAAAATTTTAAACCGTTAGCCACGGTAGTTTTTATATGGTCATTGGTGATACCATAAATGTATATTATTTTTACATAAGTGTGACACTTCCTATTCTTCACATGCAAAAGTTTTCCTGACAGACTGCATTACCAGTTTTGTCGCAGTTTTGCGTCCACTTGCTAACACGTCACACGCAGCCTTGACAGCGCCTCGCTAGGGGGAGATTTTCTTCTTGTGATGACGTCACTCCGTTACTAGCTCTCAGTAAAATATTCACCAAAGTGACAAAACTTATGGAACAATATTATAGACTTATAATACCTTGGGCATTAGTCTAGCTGATTATTAAAATTAGTGTTGGGTGAATGGAATGTGTCTTACTTACGTATATTATGTTACTTGTACTTTTAGCGTAAACTGCAGTATTCTTTTTCGGTAGTAATTGGGGGAAAATATTATTATTTAACTGGTAAGACCGCCTAATTTTCAGACCCAAAATTTCCATCTGGTAGCATTGCAATCAGAAGTTATTCTATATTACCAGAAGAAAATAACTAGAATTTAGTTATATCTACCATCCAACTATTCTACAGAATTAGTATATTTAGATTTAAAATATACGTCGAGAAAATGAGTCAACTTCCTTATTGATAATATACGTGAGCATATCTTACAGTTTTAAATCCATCAATTTGATAGTAATTCGAAATTAATTATGAAAGGCCTAATTAGGATTTAATTGTGACTGTGCGTGAATTTAAGTCATTCAGATTCTATTTCTGTAGAACGAGGATCCGCAATTAGTTCTTATAGGATTATCCTAAGCCTTGTGGAAATTAAGAAAACACTATAATGCTAAATAACGCGTGATTTGAATACAATGATGGTATTTTAATAAGAAACGATTTACAATACAATATTATTCAGATGTAAAGTGGCTCCATGTATTTTTATTTCAAACACTATATGTTCTATATTTTTTACCATGATATTAACTTTCTAACATATACATACACAAATGCGATAATTTTGTCCACAACAGGATATATAAACACGTTAAGCAATATCTTCTATAAACAGTATAGGCAGGATTATCCTAAAACGGTGATAGGGGCGTGAAATAGATTGAAAATGCGTATAGGGTGCTGCGCCACCCCTTGAACCCTTGCTTCTCCTAAACACGGCTGTGTATTGTAAGTTTGCGGGAATACACTAAACCAACAAATCATCAATTTGGTGCCGATCCGGGGTGGTTATTATTCGACTCACAGAGTGGGGACCCTGATATTGGAAGTCCATGGGATTTGACAGGGTTAATTTATTCCAGAATAGTGTACAATACACCCACGTAATAGGGGCAAACACGGCCTGGTGCCAGGGGCGACACGACACCCTGTACCTCTATTATAAAACGTGTAAGAAAGCACGTAGACGTAGTTGGCTTGAACTGATTAATTTTTCCCGAAAATGAAATTCGAGACAATCGTCAAGAGTAGATTGGCACAGTGACTAGGAAAGGGGGGGGGGCAGGAAGAGGGGCTGGCAATGCGCTTATAAAAAGCGTAGGAAGGAGGGAGAGTCTGTCTTACTTTGTCCGAAACATCCTTCTATACAGGGGCGCGGTTTTTATTAGCCTTCAGTTTCGAGGACGGAATTGTTCAAACTTTACATTAGCTTCCTCGAGATTGTCCGATAAAACACGCGACATCCTTAGAACACGACGTTTTCACGAATCACCGCGAACGTCGAGGACGCAGAAAGGGTCAAGAGCGCTCGAAAATCGTTAAAAGTAAAAGAGACGCTGGAATTTCGAGGAGACAATTGCTGAACCTGGGCGCTTGATGCGGATTGTCACGGCGAACAACACGTTCGTACCGCCGAAAAGAGAGTTGTCGAACCTCAGCACCTGTCGAGGCAGTCGTTTGGCCAACAGCGGGAATAGCTTGGAGTTACGAGTGCTGACGCAGTTGCATCACGTACCTTGAACGTAAAACGCGCGTCACGGCGGATCTCTACGCGTATCCAGTCTGATCGTATTTAACCAAAATCGAACACTTGGAACGTAGATATCTTTTGTCATTTCTGTACATATTCTGGGAGTCGCTCCTGCCACAGTTCTTGCTTTCAGTCGCCGAAACAGCGCTCATTCGACGCTCGAACTTCATCGTCGCTGACTTTGTCATCGCTACAAACAAAATGCCCAATACCGACGTAGTCACTACTTGGAGTCTGCAGTCCAAAGACAGAAAGTACTCCGCCGAAATGAGCGTGTAAGTACCAATTCTTTACCTCGCAAGTATTTTGGGCAGATCTCACCCTGTAATTCCGTCAACCACAAACTTGGCACCATCCATAGATTCATTGCCGAACTATTATTTGCCAAGCTCGCGGGATTCTATAAACTGTCATCAGCTCAATAGTGGTTCCCTAATGAATCTAGAGATGTCACTGGTATAATTATAAACATTTTGCCAGCTATAATCGAAATTTACAATTGGTTGAATCTCTAGTACATTTTTAACTTATTTAGGGCGGTATCAGCTTATTCACTATTGACTAGTCTAAAATACGAAATTGACAGGCAACTTGTGACTAAATCTAACAACGGTTCCCGATTTTCATTGCTCCTAAGCTATTCCACAAAACAAATTAAACAATCGTCAACTCGATGAAATTGAGAACCGTTGCTACTTTTGACAATAATGGGAATTTAAGATTAGCAGCGGATTTTAGAAAGGACCCTACATTTAAAGCGTTACAACTAACTAACAATAAAATTATCTAAAACACCTTTAAAATGGCTAATTATCAATTTGTAAATTTATAGCAAAGATGACGTGAAGAATGGTTGGAGTAGCAGCAAGGATCAGTCGAAAGGGGCCAATCAGAAGAAGGAAGAGAAGCCCAACAAGTCTTGGGGACCCGTCTTCAAAGACAAAAAGAACTTTGCCGAAATGCATCACTGTTAAAGTGATGACGTCTTTACCGCGACCAATTAGGCGTCCCGATAATACGACGTCATCATGCATTTTGTGTATAATTTTAATTCTGTATAATCTTTCATGTAGAAAAAATATATATATTATATAATCGCGATTTCTTTTAACTTTGGCTAACACTTCGTAAAATTGATTAAAATGATATTTGAAATGAAACGAAGGCCACGAAAAATTTGATATATTAAATTAACACTTTATTGAAATTTTAAACCATCTGTTTTTTTCATCCTTGCATAATATACGATCATCAGATTATTATCTGAGCGTCTTATAAAGATATAAAAATGCTAGTTGGAATAAAGCGGTTCAAAGCGGTTTAATCCGGGGTTCGATCTCGACAAACATAAAACTGGCGTTTAATCTTGGCGAGAGGCGAACATTTTCTAATCTTCAAGATTTCTCAAGTTACGCCGAACGACAAATTTATCGAACGAAAATTAATCTCTGGCGATAAATTAAATAATAAATAATATTGAAATTCTAAGTTAACGATTAATTGAATGATAAATTACGAACTTCTTAAATAGTACAATGAATAATCAAGTACAATAATTAGGAAATTTTACCGAAACTTCCTAGAATTTAAAATCAGCGCGGTATGTCATTGGCCCAATAAGACTTACGTTTTCCGTAGAGCTGAAACACAGGTGAGTGACGTTTTAACTGCCCCTATCGTAATTTAGGAACTCTATGTATAAATAAATACACTCTTCTTATTAAGGAGGGGGGAATACTGTAGAAACTATAAATGTTAGGCTTTCTAAATTCTAGGAGGTCGTTTTCACATTTACGCCGTTATGTATTGACAACTTTCATAGAAGCCAGCAGCACTGCCAGGCGCGCGCGAGGCATTATGGTTTTTCACTTTTGACGGCCAAACTCACGGCAGTAACGGCCAACTCGCGTGTCCAACTGTGTCCTCTCCTATGAGGCTATGAAAATGTTAGAAGTTCAAGGTTAGTTTTTATTTTATTGTACGGTTTAAAATACATATATACCTAGTAAATTTGCAAAGGGTATTTGTAACTTTTTAGGTTAATACATTTTTAAATGTAACTTGTGTTATATTTGTTTCCTATTTAGCTGCTTTAATAATAATAATAATCAGCTAGGCTAATACCCAAGGCACCACCTTAGGCCTAAGTTATCAAGCGACATTTAAAGCCGTTAATTCAGGTGGCCGGGTTACAATGCGTAGGTGGCAACATGGACTAATGTTGTTAATTAGTCCATGGTGGCAAGCCCTTCATGCCACACGAGCCAACAGCTCCCTACACTTACTATTACTATTTCAAAAAACTTATTAGGATTGATTAAGCCTTTGTTAAGCAACAACAACCAGTGGGATTTTTAAACGAGGATGGCAAATCGTATTAGGTAAGTGAGAAAAATGAAAGAATATTTTTTTAAAATAGCTCCCATGTAACTTGAATATCTATTTACAGCACGGTTTTGGAAACTCCTAAAAGAGGTGGAAGCACGTGTTACTTGGCAGTATGTGGGAATACTTCTATTAGTTCCCAAGCTAGTTTTCACCTCTTTCCAAGTGACATTGATTTGGAAAGGGAATGGATAGATAGGGTACAATCAATACAGAGGAATGGTAAATAATCACGGTTTATAAACAGTGCCATAATTTCACTTCTTTGCGATGCAATAGCCGACAGACAGCCTGACAATGATAAATAAAACCTTGCTCTAACTGGCAAAAGCGACTACCCATAATGCCTGGCTTCTATGAAAGTCGTCAATTAAATTCTCTCTGAATTAGCTTAGCCGTTATACAAAATTTTCTGAAAATACGTGGAATCTTATAGATGGCGTTAGCTCTGTATTTTTGATGAAAGATAATTTGGGTGTAAATAGAAGCTTTTTGTGGTTTTTTATTTCCTCCTGCGCTTGCAAGGGGGTGTCGAAAGGTCCAAGGAAGCTGCTCTTTTGTATTCGACTTTCAAATCTTTACAACTAGAATCCCAGTCAATTTCATCGCTAGTAACTTGCGAATACCATTTCCTGTTGTGCTAGCATTGAACTCGGTAATAATAAAGAATCAATTTTTTATTAAATTATTGTATTTTAAATTTTAATAAAACCAGGGGACGACAACTTTTCCCGATGAAACATTTTACTTATGCAACAAAAACTTTAAAAAAAGTTTATTCGGTGTGCTTTTTGTATTTTAATCATTGAATGGTAATTTCAGATTGTTTATATTTAAAAAAATTGTTATTAATATCTTTAATATACTTATAATCTATTAAAGACACTAAAAAAATATGGTTCATTATATATTAATTGACAGTTGAGATAGTTTTAGTTGCTTTGGCACGAAAAAAACTTCGTTGTTATTCCAGATTTACTTCTGGTTTGTACTCGGTTCTGTTAAACGATGCTGTACAGATTTTACATGACATAAAATTTCTACAATTTTCGAATTTCCGTTTTTCCAATTTTATACTATAGTCTCTGAGTCTGTCTATTTGTAATAATTTGTATATAGGGCGGAAATAACGTCTTTACACCGTCGAGTGGTTGACGCGGTCACCTTTGTCCGCTCCAGCGAACTTAGAAACGGCTTATCTCTCCAGGAGTCCCCCTTCGCACGGATTCAAGCGACTTTCACGGCCATCATCAGTTCGTCCTTGTTAAAAGGTTGCACGTGCTCGATAAATTCAGTAGGCTTCAACATCTGAATATACTTTACTTTATTTACGCCTTTGATGATTATACCAGCTGACTTCTTGAATTTATCCCATCTTGAAAAAGTTGTAATAAGGAGTATTTAGAGGAATAGGTCTTTCTATAAAATAAGCTACGCTTGCTGAACTTGTTTTTATGTAGCTCATTCGTCACGAAATGCGTAGAAGTTCAGTTCAGTTTATGCTTAAAAACAGGGTGCTCATCGAATTTACCCCTACGTCCCGGGCTTTTCGTAGTGAAACGTCATCGACACGTCACCCGTGACGCAGCCGCAACATCAAACCAAGAAGAAAGGCGTAAACCCCTTAAAAACCCCTAATACGTTTTCGAGAAAGAAGTTGATACTAACGCCATCTAGCGTCAGAGAATCGAAACACATCATAGTTCTCTTCCCCCTTATAACAACAAATATTTTCAAACATTAAAAATAGTTGCTGTAATTGTTAACCCAGAAAGATTATTAATTATTATAATAGTATAATGAAATCCTCCTAAACAAGCGAAAAAGCTCGTTACCTGGACAGGCATTGTTCTTTGAAAAGAAGCCCAAATGAGCGGGAAAACCGGCCAACTGGCAACTCTGTCAACGTGGGAAGAAACCTAGAGATAAAAGTTGACGAATGGTCGGTTAGATGGCGCTAGTGCGGCGTCGTGGTAGATTATCCCGTCGTGGAAGGCGATCGTTCTAATATCGGAAATCGAATAAGATGGCGGATTTAACTTGGACCTGGTCAGTGTCAATGGATATTCGCCGTCTTTTGGGTGGACATCTCCGTTCCTTCATCATTCTCTTTTCCGCTTCGTCTCTTCCTATCCGCGGCGTCCAACAAAGTACAGCCATTCTTTAGAAAGAATAAAGAGAGAAGAATTCCAGTCGACGCGTAGCACCGCGCGCCAGGCCAAAAACTCTATTCAAAACGCTCCGAGCTGTTTCGCCAATACAAAGCGGTCCTCTATTGTGCCAAGCCGGTGTACCCTTAAAAATCAATCTCCGTAATACGCTATAAATAATGTATTAAGATATGCCTATCAAAAGTCCAAAAGAACATCTAACAAAGGAAGGAACTGCCCCATATCGCCGCAATAATGTACCAATAAAGTGTTTACGAGGTAAAAAATAATCGTTTTTGCGAATATATAAATAGGTCGATACACCCCAGTAAAAGTGTTTCAGCCGCGTCACACCGCTGCTCAAGGTGAAGGTTATTTACGGAGTTTTTGGCGACTACTAACGCCATCTGTTGCGAACGACGCGAAAGCTTGATTTAAAATTCAAAATCTTTTAAAACGGGCGTTATTTCGTAAGTTAAGGGATGTAATGGAAGAAACTGCGTTGTTAAAAGCCTTCTACGAAAACGGAGAATTTTAGAAATAATATTTACGATTTCAAATTAGGCGCTCGGCGAGAAAAAACTCTTTTGAAATTATCTCTTAACGGCGTTGTTCTCGGCCGGATAAGATCCCATTTTACGGCCGCTATTAATTAAAATTTACTGGCTTTTTGCCGCCTCATCTTTTCGAGTGTTTTGTTGGCGGACGGAAAACGAGACTTTGAAACGGGAAAAACATTCCCCTAATTCCTCCTCGGAAGATAAACACCATCGAGCTATCCAAACGAAGTCTTTACGGAGTCGCAACGCGGGGCTTCCCCGCTGCGAAACCGTGGCGCGATTTACGTAACTTTTCCGGGGTTTCCTTTTAATATTTAATAAGAACTTGGCGTTTCAAGCTTTGCCAAACCAGGGGGCGCTGCCAAGGATTAAAGGCGTTCTTTTTGGTAGTGGAGGGCAAAAAAAAAAAAAGATGGAGCGTTCCACCGTCGTTCCACATAAATTCGGGATACACCTTACCCCATCCTACCTGACAGGCGCTGTTTCTGTTAGCGTGGCGGGGGCTTCTTACCTCGCTTTTGCCAGAGATAAAAGATAAGGTATGGTCACACGCGGAAAAGTAATTAATTACTTGGGATTCGGAGGCAAAAGATATCGAAACGGGAAAAAATAAATGCTTCCCTCTCGCTCTCCCAGCTTTTGGACTTTTTGGCGAGACTCGAATATTTCGGGATGGTTTACGATAGACGGTCTTTACGACGCTGATTAGGATGAGGGGGCTGTTATTAAAGACGTTTTCCCCCTGAGGCTCGCGCGTACTAAGGAGAAGACGAAACTGCTCGAGCAGTCGCTACGGTTCCGCCATCTGGGTATTAAAGTAGATTAGATTAAAAATATTTGATTTTTGGAAACGACCTAATTTACAACCGGATTATATCGCTCCCCGAAGGATCGCCGATTAAATGGGCGTGTTAAATTACGTTATTATATGTGAACAAATTAACTGCGATGGTGTAATAAACAATTTTTTCGTTGTTGATAATAGCGAAAGGGGCGACATCTGTCAAGCGGGCGGGGAATATAGAAAATAAAAAATTAGCGGGCGTGCAATCATGGACCAAGAATCTAAGGGGACTCGCTGTTCAGGCTTTAAAAAGCACGCGTTAACACTGGGAATAGGATAATCACGGCTAATTTTAGTTCAATGTGGACAAACTTGGCGTCGCTGAAGTCGATTTCCGGCGTAGTTTCGTAGCGAGCTTTTTAAAAATCATGCATGCACTAGAAAAGGTAGGTTCCAGCTGCTGAAGCGGTAACGTTCAATTTTGACAAAATGGCGCCGTTGTTGTCGTTAACTTTTTTTTAATTTTAAATAAATATTTAACATTTAAATAAATGTACATAATTATATCCCCACATAAGATAACTTGTTCGTGGGATTTTTTTTTACCTTTTATTTTTGAAATTGTTTTTTTAAAAGTAAGTAATTGTAATTAACCATTGAGTTAAGTACAAATATGCCTGAGGTTTTTTTTATCGAATTCACTGAAATCCATTACATTTCTAAACCTTAAAAATTTAATTTAACTAAGCCCTAACTTTCTCGCACGTACTGTCGCCTAAGCCCCAACTAAACCTCTTGGTCGATGGTGCAACTAATTGGCATGATTGCAAATAAAGGGAAGTAAAATAGACTCTTTTCCCTCTCACCCTAGTGGGAAAAAATGCCATATCGGGTAGTACAAACTTAATTTGAAATTTGGTGGTACAAAAAAATCGTAGTGCCCTGAAACAGAATTTTAAAAATAAATTAGCTGGCCCAGCGCTTCACTTCCGTTTGTGGATAAAGTGCGGTTGATATATTTAAATTCTAAGCAACCGTTTGAATAGAGGTATTCGACAGTTTCACAGTGGCGTAGCCAGGATTTTATTTCGGGGGGGGGGGGGCAAATCATGGTTCGAAATTTTGTCAAGCAAAAACGTGTTCACTTTTCAACGTCTCGCAAAGGAAAATATGGCGCCATCTCTGTTTCCAATAGGATTATTTAAAAGTATAAATATTATAAATTATATTATTATTATTATTATTATTATTATTATTATTATTTCAATACAATATTTTTCTGTAAAATTTCATATCATTTAAATTTATAACAAATTTATTAATTAAATTAATTGCTATTTCAATAACGTGAAATAATTATCTAAGCTAATGCCTTTTAGGGATTCATTCGTCATCTGCTTTTTCAAATACCAAAGTCGGAGATGAGTTTCGAATCCCGCGCAGACGTTCGCGTTTGCGTCATTCCATGACTTACTCAAACTATCTTTTACTGAAGCGAATCGTCCTTTTAATTAGGAAATTGAATCGGAATCTGTCGATGACATTTACATTTTTTATCGGAGACCATTTTCCAAGCGCACGATTTCGGCAAAGAATCAGGCGACTAGAGGAGAAGCTACATCGTGGTAGAAAAAGAAACGCTTTCAAAAAAGCCTAATTAGATTTTTAAATGGAGTCAAAAACAATATCCGGCGCAAAGAATAAAAGTCAATTAAAAGTAAAAGAAAATAAGACCACCGAGTCGCGACCGTGTAAATATTGTTTTCGGAAATGGACTGGAAATAAGCCCCTCGGTTTAGCAATCTTGTTAATTTATCAGTTTTAGTCGCTTATTTTCAGGGCGCTGTTAGCGCCAGTAAGAAGGTTTGTTTTATGGATCATAAGAAAGGACTAGCTGATTTCTGAAAGATGTGACGCGGGATGCGGAAGAATGGGATGGCCGCGGATGGAGACAAAGAAGCTCGAGAGTGGAGGATGAGGAAAAGGCGGCTGAAGAGAGTCGGGTCAATATTAGTTCGAGCTGTCATGGACGAAGAAGACACGGAGACTCTCGATTTTGTCAACCGACTGACCTCCGCTAAAAACCCTCTTTATGGTTTGCCCACCCGGAGATTAAAAATACATCCTTATATAGTTCGCCGTTAAACGTATGACACCTAGCGCCATCTTTCAACCGTTTTCTAATCTATTTTTAATCGAAGAAAAAGTTATTACATTAATAGAAAACGTCTTTAGAAATTTATAAAAGAAAGCCAATATTGACAACGATGAAGTCCATCAGCTGGATCAGGAGTGTTCAAAATGGTGAGCTCGATTATATAAATGTTTCTCTCGAAAATGAACTAGAATAACTGCTACACCTTCAAAATGGATTTAAGCGGAAAATTTCTTACGAGCGTATGTAATATAATGTTTCGATCAATTTCCCAGCCGTTTGATTTTGGATAGAATAATTAGGTATATTCCCATTCGATCGAAATACCATTCGACCGAATTCAATATGTTTCCGAAATATAGCCCAAAAGGCGGATTCGGTTGTTTGGGACCTTTTGTTTTGTTTTTTACTTCTGCCCCGAGATATAGCAGGGTACGCAAAAAACGTTATACCTAAACAAAATTGCTACAGGTGTACTAACGGTAAGGTTAGGTTAGGTTAGGTTAGGTTAGGTTAGGATAGGTTAGGTTAGGTTAGGTTAGGTTAGGTTAGGATAGGTTAGGTTAGGTTAGTCTCTCACTTTCCTAGGGTGGCGCGCTTTTATAAATATATTTATGCTTTGAACTTTTTATTTATATCAAGAATACGTCTCATAAAAACGAAATTTGGTGTACTATAAAAAGTAATATAAAAGTGCAAAATTGGGGTGTAAACCGCACAATTGGTGTATTTTCGATCGATTGGGACTCAATGTTAAATCGTTTTCGAACGAATGGGATTTCGGTCGAATGGGACCAAAGCAATAATTATTTTCCTACAATTTGTTCGAAGCAATTTTTTTTAACCTGTAGTTTTTTTTTAAAAACAACTGGACGAACTACCGCAAAACCATACATTTTGAGAATTTGAAAATCTATTTTTTTTAAAGGAATGGGATTTGTTTTATTTTTTTAAATTTGATAATAGCCTAAAATCTTTTCAAAACACATTTCCAATTTACACCCTTATTTATTTTATAAAAATTATTTAAAATTGACGCTTTAAATCACACTTTAGGCATCGCGTGTCTTTAACCCATCTGGTGGCAGAAAACCGTACTAATCCTTCAACCCAAAGCAGAGAGTAAGACATTCATCTGAAGAGGCTCATTTCCTTTCAGTTGTAGTTCTTTCCTGCAAGGTTCCGCTTAAAAGATGATTCAGTCACGCTAAAACTATCTATAAGGCAATGATGAAAGAAGAACATAACTGCTATTGTTATATCCACTTTTGGAACAAGTGACATCAGGGTCGGTCTTTTTTTAAAACGAAATAAAAAAAAATGTCAATTGCTTTTGTTTTTGAACATTAGCTTTTGTGAGAAGGAAAGAATACATAATTTAAAGAAGAAAAAATTCCAAGAAAGGTTTAAGCCTTTTTTGTATTTCAGTAATAGCGATATACGAGACAAAATATTTTCGATTCGTCCGTTACCAGATTAGATAGATCAGCCCTAGACGTCATCAACACAATGAAGCTAAAACCAGTCCACTAGGCTCGACATTATCCGAATCAGGAATCCATATCTCTACTTGGAATGCTTTTTGCGGCAGATTTTCGTCTCCATGTGGCTGATGGTTTTTTTGACGTCACTATAAGCCGCGTTCACACTAAACACTTTGGAACCGTTTTTAAAAGGTTTCGAAAGATAAAATTAAGCATTTTCAGTGTCAACTGTATTAATAGTCATACGATAAATACATTCGACAGCAAAATTTTACAATTTGATCTTTTGAAACCGTTTTAAAACCGTTTTAAAACGGTTCCAAAATGTCTAGTGTGAACGCGGCTAAAGGATCTTTCACTGGAAGCTGGCTCGCTGCAAGACACATATGCTACCAGTGAGAAACCGAGTAAACCGAATAATTATGTAGTCAGCCTGTAACAAACAATAACGTGAGAGGGGAGCTCGCCCAGATGGGATTTTAGTTCTCGTAGGCGGGGCTAAAGCAGTCAGAGTGATCTTACCATACGCGATACGGTAAGATAAGCATTCCAAGTAGAGGTATGGATTCCTGTCCGAATCAACTCGTTTTTTTTGTAATATTAAGGCTGGTTTTCGTTTAACCATAAATATCGATATATATCATTACCATTTCCCGTAATCACTGACGCCAATCAGGAGACGGTTATTTATCGTTGACTTGATCCAAAAAAATGCTCCGTTTTAACTGGAAATATATTTTTTTTAGTACAATCGAAAACTAGAGCGTTTAAATGTAAAGAAATAGATTTCCGCTAAGCCTTGGCATTAAAATTAACAAAAATTTTAAACATAAAAACATTTGTTGCGTGGCGGCACGTGACGAACATCGTTATAACGAAGCCCTCCCATCACTGCAATTAAAGGCAGAATACCGAATGCAGATCAATATTCATGGTAAAAATGAATACATTCATGGTTAGGCCTAACACAGTTTTTTGGGTCGATTCTTGCCTTCTCGAGGTTTTTTCCTATTGTAATACCAGTCCTTATTTCCAGTACCGCTTCCAATCCAAGGATCATATAAAGAGCAATAAGCATGTCCATTCTCTGTGTATTATTAATTCCTGGCGAATTACGGAACCAGTTTTATTGAAGCGTCTATTGGGAAAAACGTGAAATTGGAATATCAACGACGATACAATTATGAATGTAACCATTTCAAACACTGGGTGTTTTTAGCGTCAAATCTAGTAAATTGTTTTACATTTCCGCCCCTCTCCCCTTTTACCCAAATCACGCCTTTCGCTTATTCCTAGCTTTACGACACAATAAACTTGACAAGGCTTAACACGAAATAACCAAAGGCTTAAAACGAGACTACCGAGGCTTAGGGAAACGTAACGTCGGCGTAAAACGACGCGTTTGGGAAGGGGTGTAGCGGCTTCCAATCAATATGAGCGAGCATTTTCAGGGCAGAAAATAAATCCAAGGACGTGTCACGGACACCGACAAAAAACGAGAGAAAAGGCCGTTAATAATAGGTTACGAATTCAATCAATTATTCTAAATTTAGGGTACTTATTTTCAACCCTACTGAGAGAGAGGAGAATTACGTAACACAGGTATGATATTACGGTTACGCAACGGAATAGAGTCTTTCGACGCCTCCCTCCCCCCAAACGTAACTGGAACCGCCATCAAAAGAATGAAAAAATGTTCCTAACTAGCCCACATTCGCGGAAAATCAATGATCCAAAACTTGGCAATGGGGCTTTATGATGAAATCGCACTCTGAAACTCCACACCGTCAGGGTCAACCGTCTGGAGCCAGGAGAATCCCTACAACAACGACATAACGTCGTGAAGGCTTGCCCTTAATCTCTCTCTAAAGCGAGCCTATGCCTGAACTGAATCTTTACTCAATCGAAACGTAAAATAGATTGGAAAGCGGAGATGACATACTCTGGAATTTCCTTCTTTGGGTCTTCTCTACTTCGTAATCTCTTTATTATTTTCTTTGGATCAAATTTTGGAGTCTGTATTCATTTCTGAAAAGGATAAAGAAATGTATTTATTTCGTGTTGTAGCTAGAAGGGATATTGTGTAATGCTGAATTGCATTTCGTATAAATCTACCGTAAAATAGTATATTCCAAAACATAATTTAGATTATTTGATAGTTTCCACAAAAATAAACGGTTTTAATCTATCATAATTTTGATATATTTTTTTAAAAAACATTTTGTCAATGAAATTAGAATTAATTCACATTAGGGTTTACTTCTAAACTATATTTAATATTAAATTTACAAGTAAAATTTGGGAATTCTTGGTTCTTATTTTGTTAGAAATAGGCGAAACTATAAAGTAAAATTGGTATTAAACAACTTTTTAAAATGGGAAAACAAAATCACGTGACTACCTTTTCACAGGTAACTTCGATTCGGTAATTCGTGTTCATAGTTGGCCGTGCGACGTTAAAGAAAAAAATTATTCCTTCCAGATACTGCAGACAGCTAATTAACTTAAACTTTTCTATTACAAAATGTTTTAAATAATAAAAATAAATAGATAATTTAGACGAATCGATCAAAATTTAAACCACCATTAGAAAAATAAAATGAATAATAGTTCGTATTTCTTAGGATAGACGGCGCTGCAGTTCTCCACAAAGTCACGTGACTACCATCTTTTCAGCCCCCCAGGACTTTATAGTTTCGCCTTTTCTTAAACTAAAAAAATGGTCTGAAATGAAAGTTCACTAGTAGAGATTTTGTATTAGCAATATTGGTAGGGAGTAAGACTAACCAAAGAAAAAAGATTATAAATTTTAAAACGATTTACTTGGGTTATAAGTTCATGTTTTCTAACTTGCAAAGTAGTCTTTCAATAAAATAATTTTTTAAACATACTTCTGTTGTTTTTTCTTTATACTGTAATTTGCAAAACAATTCGTAAAGTTTAAAATTCGCGCGTCTTTGATGCTATAACATATATAAATTACTACGTCTCATAATTTGTCTGTGGAAAATAAATATTTTTACTCTCTGCCACGGAGGCGCTAGCGTAGAGTAGGGGAAAAACGGGGGTAGACACTGTATGGATTTATACCATTGGCGAGGCATAGAGTTTCATATCTCCCTTAGCGCAGCTAATATAGGATCTCTGTTCACTAGTTCATTAATCTTATGAGGTTTATTAATAGTTTAAATAAGTGGAGATGCACAAACAATCTTTGGAAGAGGTGAAACTATCGTACCAAAAGTTTAACATTAATGTTAAACTTTTTTTCGTCATTCTGACGTAAGATAATACGTTTTGTTTTTTACGCATTTCATTGGCAAAAAAACTACGAAGACGCACACAATTAAAAAAGGAAAAAGTCCGAGAAACTAAGAAAATAAAATGGGATGCATAACCTATGACAGACTGTCACTCTTTATAGAATAATAAATAACTAATACACGTTGACGAAAATGGATTACAAAACCTTAAAGTCTTATTTTCGGGGTTGCCACAATACGTGAAAAGCCTGGAGTCTTGAGGGAATTTAAAAATTGGTCTAAAATTCAGGGAAAAGTCAGTGGATTTTAAAAAATAGTAAAAAGATCAAGTAAAAGTAAGCGAATTTAATTTTGATTGCTTATTGAAAATGTTTGCTAAAATATATTTTAAACATTTTGGCTTAAATTAAGTCGGGGTGGTCGGAAAAAAAGGTCAGGGAAAATGATCGGAAAAATGGTCGGATAAAAGGCTCCTGAGGTTCGGAAAATTGTATGACCTTGAACCATGTCTTCAAGGTCATACTAAAATTATCTCGAGAACCATTAGGTTTAGAGGAAAAATTTAAATTAGAAAGTTGTTATTCGTCACATTTGATGTATTAATAACTTGAAAAATGTTTGAAATTATAATTTATATTAGAATTTTTGCTCTAAGCCTAATGGTTCTCTAGATAATTTTAGTATGACCTTGAAGACATGGTTCAAGGTCATACAATTTTCCGAACATTAAAATCTCCTACTATGATGCGATTGTCTAGTAAATTTCGATAATGTAGCACGACTCGTTTTGGAGTTATTAGCGCTGTTTGGCAATTTTCCCTTTTGGATGACCTTGAAGACATGGTTCAAGGTCATCGAGGTTATCATTCTTCTTTGGCCCCATGCACGAGCTACTTAACATAAAAATTTTAAATTCCTAGAGAAAACCGTTTCTGAGACATTCGCCTTGGATCGTTTTTTAGTTTCTAAAACAAACGGAATATTCCTTTTGAGTAATTTATTGTTGGTTAAACGAAACTTCGAGTATTTTGACAGAATGAAAAGGCAGTTGAGATGGGGACTACAACGGTCCGACCACAGGAGTATGGTACAAGGTATGTCTTCCTGGGGGAGCCAATAGTTTACGTTAATTAAATACTTCTAATAATATTCATTAAGAAGAGATGTGAAACCAAAACCATTAAAGGTCTTTTCAAACTAGCCAACCTATTTGAAACAAATTGTTGACCAACAATGATACCATTAATATGAAATACCTTTATAAATGTAAATTGCGATATTTTGTAGTATAAGAGGGGCCTTTTAAGTATTACGAACATTTTTTAATCCCAGCAACTTTTCGGGAAGCCTGTGAACGAAAATGCAACGTGTTGTACGAGCTTGAGTAGAAAGCTTTGTTTAAAAATGATGTTAGGAAAACTGTTGGCTTAAAACTATTACAAAACCCAACAAATATTTAAAAAATATTTACCCAAATCTTTGTAATATTATAGTTTTGACTAGATCGGAGAATAACACACAAAGTACATCATTTCAACTTTTTTCATTTTTATTTTTGTAAAATATAACAAATTGTCTATCGGCCATAGCTTTTTTTTTATTAAATGAGCAATAATCATAAAAACCGGGTTAAATTATTTCTTTAATTTTAAATTTAACCCGTTTTTCTCACATGGTTTTTTCATCATATATTTATATTTTTTTCCAATTTCTTGACAATATATTTACGGCATTTTATTATACTTAACCACTTATTACTATTTGTTTTTTATTATTTCAACGTCTAAAAATAACACCGGGGTAGGGGGAGTCCCAAGACGCGTCAAAAAGGAAGCTATGACGTCTTAGTGACGTCATCGTATACCAACTCGGAGACTAGGATTTTTTACCACAAAATGGCGGATAATTTACAACAGGTACATTTGCTTTATTTTTTGAGTATTCCAAATAATGAGTTCCCGCGTCATGACGCGTTTTGGTTTTCGTCTTGAGTACGTTGTGAAAACGTCAAACACGGGATAAGTAGATAACACATACCCGTAACGATTACCGCGTATCTTAGTGGGTTTTTTCATCTTAAACATTATTACAATAGGAATCCATCTTTTTTGTCATATAATAACGCGTCATAACATTATTTTTTACCCTAATACTATTCTAAGGAAAATACTCTCGCGTCAAAATGACGCGCTCAAAACTAGACGCACACTGCGTCATGGACGCTTTTATTTATATTATTATTTTTTTACTCATACGTGCATTGTTTTTTATATCTGTGTATAAAACGTGTTTGCTTCTACGTCATCAGTGCCATGACGCGGACAATTAAAACTACATTGAAATCTGTGTTAGGAAGCACATTGGTTTGACGTCAAATATGACGCAGGGTTATTTTTGTATTTCTTTTTTCTTTTTCTTCAGAAAAAACGCAGGATTTTTGTTAGTTTCTACAAATATTTACAAATTTTTATTCATATTATTTAACACTATATATCGTCACTTGATGGTGGTATAAAAACGGGTTGTTTTGGGGGCGGGGCCTCGGACGTTTATACGACAACGAAAAATCCGAAAGATGGCGTTTTTTAAATACTTCCGTCTGTCGACTTTTTCGGTTAACGTAAAAAAAAAAACTTTTTTTTATACTATTTATTTAAAGACACTAAAAGCGTCAATATACATTCACCTACATGTAGGCAAATTTCGGTCACCAATTTTTCGCGATTTTAAAATTGGTAATTTCTTTTTTCGTCTCGCAAAATGAATTTTAAACCTATTTACAAGAACAACAAAAATATTAACACCTTTACAATATAAATATGGACATTTCGCTTCTTTTTAGAACGATATTCGCGCTTTTCTCTCGATAGACGGCGTGAATATATATAGGAATATATCCTATTCGACGCTACGTCACACTAGTATGCTACGTCACACTAGCCCGCCACATCACGAAAACCCTTTTGCCGGGTTCCATTACCCTCATCACAAAAGCCTTTTTATCGGGTTCCATTACCCTCATCACAATTACACTTAAATATGAAACGTTACTTTTGAGTTTCGTTACTTATGATAACACATTTATCAATAATTTAAAGAAAATGTGTTGATAGTTGTTAACGTATTTTAATGAAATTATACACCGGACGAATTAAGAATGTAATGTGGAAAGTCAGGGTGGATTTACTAATTAACTTTTTTGCCGCTGAATTAAAAGTTAAATTCAAAATCACCCTGGAAACAAATTTTCAGTTTATTCTCGGTCAAAGGTGATAGAAAAGAGCGGAAAACGTAGCGCGAATATGGATTAAGCATTTGTAAGATGATATAAGCGGCAAACAGTGCAGTTGCATGGCACCACGGAGTACCATTCTGTAATAAACGAAAAGATTTCTTGTATCTCAAGAAAGGTTATAACTTTAGCTTCGCTCGCGTTTTCAAAGTAGAAAGAAAATAAATTAGTTCCTCGAGAACAAGGGTTTAAATAGGCCTGGTTGATTCCGAGAACGAATCCGGGAAGGTTCCAAATTTCACGTGAAAAAATAATAAAACGCAATCTTCCCTGCCTTACGCCGGAAAGAAAAGTTGACTTTGAAGCGCATTTTTTAAAACAATTTCTTCTCTAGTAGGCAGGTTTATACGTGTCACTGTTAAGCCTTTGCACGTTTTACAGTAAAGAAAATAAGAAAAATGGCTGTTAGGCTTAGCAAATACCTTTCACTCCCCTTCGCTTTTCCTACTATATATATTCTTTTTTCTCTGATACATTTGGTTGGTGGAAAAAGCGCGAACTAGAAAAATTGACAAGTCTAGCGAATTTGCGGGTGACGTAGCTTTTCTTTTTTCCTAAACGTAGCGTAGAGACGTCACTTTCCAAAATTTATTATTGATATTACCCAGTCTTATGTTTCTTTTTAGGAAGAGGGCAGAGAAAGGTGAGCGGAATCACTTCAGTTTCAATTTTGTTCCTCTTCTTCGGATGAAGATGAATTTTAACGTCATTTCTAGCGTCGTTATCGTTTCTTTCATTCAACTTTTTTTCTTTACTTCCCAAAAGTTAACGTATAATTCGGTTTATCACTTTCGATTACGTTTATCAAATTCATTTAAGATATTAATAGCCATATTTTCTATCTAACCCGTCGTTGGTACTAACAAGGAGAGTACCCGAGGTGTTTATGGCCAATTTTGTTCAATGTCGGGAGTGATGTAGACCTATATGTGATATGAAATTTCCCAAAAGGAGACGTTGCACTACCCATTCGATTTGCCATGGCAACCGAAAATGTTTTTGACCACTTAAAACCAAAAAAATCTCCATTTCCTTATTTTACCCCAAAATTTTCCAATTTACCCAAACTTGATTAAATTTACCTAAATGTGGTCCAAATTACCCATTTCGTGATTAAATGTTTTTTAAATTTTCACCGAGAAAATTCCATGCTTTTTTAAATGGAGATTTTTGGGTTTTTAGTGGTCAAAAATATTTTCGGTTGCGATCGCAAATCGAGTGGGTAGTGCAACGTTTCCTTTTGAAAAATTTCATTTCTCATATAGGGCTACATTACGTCCAACTATGAACAAAATCAGCAATAAACACCTCGGGTAATCCCCATGTAAGATAAACCTTGAATTGACAAATTTCTGTTTCCATACGCCGGTAATTGACTAATTAATTTTGGCCGGGAATGACAAATATTCCTAATATTTTATCACAATTTGTTGAATCAGGTATACACTTGCAATGTCTAAGTCACCATGGACACAGTGCTTCGAAAGCGGCCTGAGAAACTGGTGAAGCTTAAACCACGTCCAATGTAACGCGTTATTTCAAATTCATTGGCTCAGATGTCACGTCGTTGCGTGAAAATTCATTTAATAAACCCCGATTAGTTATCACACTGACGATCAAGAAACTGGTCTAGTTACGCGTAAAATCACATATTTAGATGGTTTAAAAAGAGCAAAGGAGGTAAGTGGACTTCTATTCGAGGCAAGGCATAATGTCGACTAGGAGCCGCTTCTAAAGCTTAGCACGTCTCGAGCGAAAATCTGCCCTTAAAACCACACCCTTTTTTGAAAGAATCATCTGGGCCACCATAGTCTTCCTTAGACATTTCAAGTGTATAAATATATAGTTTTCTGGTTAAATCAATGTAAACGTCTCTAATGGGAATCCATGCCCCTCTTGTATATGCAAAATGCTTCGAAACATTTAAGCAACGTAGCCTTCACCGCGAACCTTGGCACCGTAAAATAACGTTTCACTTTCCAAAATGCTAAAAATTAAAGTTAAAATTTTATCTACCTACCTTAAACGCGTAGCGAAATATTCAATTCCAATATCAATAAAAATCGCTTTCATAGATACTAAATTGCAGATGCTCTACAGAAAGCAAAATTTTAATATTGTCAGTTTTATAAGTTCATCAGTAATAAAACTAAAGTAATATAACTTTTATCGTTTCCACGCATGGCGATGAAAAATCTTTTGTAAAAGTTTACAATTCGGCGAGCGTAAACTTCGATTAAAACAAGTAAGACAATTAAACTCTAGGGCTGTTTGTTGCGCTAGAGAGAATAGCGTCGTCAATTAGAAGGAAGGCGGGGAAATGTTTAGCGCTCTCTGGATTTATCAAAGTGACACTGCGGGGAAACTCAAAATTACGATTGGCGGGGCGTACTCTTTTGTTACTTTCCAACACCCAAATCTTAATCGATTTCAAGAGAGCGCGAGGTGATCTTTGGAAACGAACAACGTTCGAGACACGCAAGGGGCCATAAAGGAGGAAAAGCTCGATTGACTTTCCTTCATTACGCTGGGTACATTCTCGATTCAAAGAGAGCCGACGGTTGACATTTTAAATTGGAAGAGCAGCTACTAGATACACCGTTATCTCCCGTAAACAAAGAGACTCGGACCCGAAATTGAATTCGAGGTTGGGGGATCAGAGACGCGTCTGTTTACAAGCACTTATCTCTGGCTTTCTCTGTGAGGTTCCGCACCGCGTTTAATATAAAATTATTTCGAACAGACGACGAAAGGATAGGACCTAGATTTTCAAATAGCTCACGCGAGCTCAAAGCAATTCCGACGATTCCTAATCTTTGTTAATTTCAGAGATATTTTATCTTTTCTATATATTTTACGTGCGTGAATAATTTTTTTTTAATTTAATGGAATATTAAATTAACCGGAAGGTAAGCGAGCGTTTAATAATTAAACGCATTGACAGGTTTAATTTAAACGTATTGATTCGTCAAATATTTAATTTTTATAATTAATATTTAATGATCTTGATATCGGTTTAATCGAGTAAAGGCTTCCCATTGAAATTAATTCATTGATGGTTAAAATTGTATTTTGCGCAGTAATATCAGAAGTATATAAAATAAGGCTTAAAAAGTACACACATATTGGATAATGCACCTTCGCGGGTTATTACCCCGACTAACTACGTAAAAATTTAGAAAAAATTGACTTATTTACTATCAATATTTTCCTGATGTAATAGATTTAGTAAGTTACTTTATAATTTATTTAGACCCGCACTTATTTCTTCTGTATAGTATTTGGGAAAATCCGTTGGATCCTGATGTTTCAATTTTATTATATAAGCAATATGGATAGGTAGATACTTATCTTAAGATATATTATATACTTCTGATAATATTAAAAGCGAAAAGATTTGTCGTCCTCTCCAATTAAAAAACTGTGCGTGGTGATGAAATATCGATTTGAATTACTACGTCGTGCGGAAGCCCGAATTTTAAAATCCTAACTGCGACCTGAGATATTTGAGGTTAAATTTCACGCCATGTAAGCGTATGGAAATTTCCCCGTCGTTACTGAGAGTAAAAATTGTATTTTAAAAGTGAAATGCAAAAGCTTTAACGAAACGCGACTTAAACTACCTTGGCCGCGTTGCCTTCAACGTTTATTTCATTTGAAAACGCTCGTGTTTCATTTTTCTGGGTTGCCTGAAATATTTCAATCTATTAAAATGAAATTGTTGACGTAACAAATGAAAAGCCGACAGCTCAAGTCACAGTTCAAATTTTAAACTGAAGTAATTTGGGTAACATTTCCCCTTGTTAAGTTTGATAGAAAATTAATTCCCTTGAATTTTATTATATTTAGTTCTTATTATTAACTAAAAAAGGTGGGCCTTAAAACTAATTTTATCTGAAATGATCTTAAATTTTTTCATTAGTAGTTTTCTTTAACTATAATGTATATCTAATCGATAAATCTAAAAGTACCAACGACGGAGAAATTTGTTCCAAGAAACCTAAAATCCTCAGTTTAAAACATTTTCCTCTAATATATATAGTCAAATCTATTCTCGGATATTTTGGTCAAACTTCTTTTAACAAAAACTATCTTTTTCACTTTTGATCATTTGAAACTTACAAGAGAAATTACCAAGACCGTTTTCCACACAACCTCCCGAAATTGTATTTCTTTCGGCGCAGAATCGTATTTTTTCGCGCAATTGGCGAAGAAAGGATCCAATCTTCTTATTTTTTTTCTTCCAACTTCTTTATATTAAATTCTATCATTGTATAAAAAATACCGTATCTACTGCAGGGTATTAAAATATACAAGGTATATTTATCCAATATATTTCAAATAGATTCCGCGCTAGTGGGATGACAAAATATACTATTAAGGGGAAGAAAATAGTAAGTTAGGGGGATTAGATTTCTTTTGAAGAATATATACACAAGCTTACGTCGTTTGTTAAAATAATAAAATTATTCTTATACACATTTCCTTCCTCATTCGAAAGTTCAACGTGACAATTTTAGGCAGGCTGATTCGAACTCGTTTTTTTAACAATACGTTGTGTTGTTTAAATTTCTTTTACATTCTCAGTCACGCTTGCGTGATGGTGATGATGACGGGTGATGGGTGATGACTTGCCTCGCTTTTTTCATCTACTAATTAGCGTTTATAGCTGCATTCAAAGGCCGTAATGACGTCTTGGTGTGTCCATGAGCAAAGTAATCCAGGTCTATAGTTTTCGCATCTGTGATAAAATGCAAGATAAAAAAGAAAATATTATTAACGAAATATTTTCACACCTACTTCTTTATATATCAATTTAAGTTTTAATCAAAATAATCAATGATAATCGTTTAGTCTAATTAATATCATAAATCTTTATAATATTTTTCCATATGCATGTTTCTTTTGGAAATATTTTATAGAAAGCTATTCTCAAAGTGACGTCAAAAGAAAAATAAAATGGCCCCCATCGAGACCAATTCCGTTATCCAGATATTTTTCCAAAAGGCTCTTAATAAAAATATTGGACGTGTAATATTCGTGTAATACTTCTAAAAAATTGTAGACTTATGTACATATATTTTAAAACCAAATTTTGTATAAAAACCTTCTAATATATTTTGAATTTATATGGCCTAAAAAAATCGCCAATTTCGGCAAACAGCATCAAATTCAACACAGGGAGGTAAGAGAGTATCCAATGAGTGTGAGTAACATAGTTATTGAATCACTGGCTTTTCCAAGTTTTTAAAGTTCTAACTGCGAGTTTTTAAAAGCTTTGGGCGAGATTCGACTTTCAGTTTTTCAGTTAAGTTCATTAAAAATGTACTTAATTTAATTTACGGAGTAAAGGCGTACGAATAAAATATTTATAAAAAATAGAAGTTTTGACTTGCCATCAGACGAATCTACCGAAGCAAAAAAAAAAACAGCTTACAATGTTGCCCGTAAGATGGCTGAGATTTATATGGAAAAAAGTTCAATTAATTATTGAATTTTATCAGACAAACCTCACAGATTGAAGAAAGTTTAATTGAAATTTGCCTCTAACCTAAATTTCACAAAAACTCTTTTTTTGAAAGCGAGTCTTATAAAAGACATTCACTTAGTTTGAAGCTAAAGGAATATTATTTTTGATTTGGATGCGAAAATGCGAATCTCTCTTACAATTGTTAGTTTCCCGCAACAAAGAACCCTCACCGGCCACAAGCAGGTAGCTCCGTAAGAAAAGTCACGTATCCGTGGTTTTTCATTTTAGGAAAATAAAATCTAATTTCCAGAGCACCCCGCGTTTTGAAAGACAATTTTTTTTTCTTTGTAAATCCCGTTACAGCGTGGCCCATTGAGATGAAAGTCAAACGACCCTAAAAAATCCCCGATGCTTCCCAAAGTGGCGAGAAATCGAAGGAAATCGTACAAAATAGCGCGCGCGTTTAGTTGAAAAATATGCAAATTAAAACCGATAACTGCGTAATGGAAAAATCGACGAAAATTACGATGAAAAATATAAGTTAAATCGATAATTTCATAAAACCTCGACTAATGGGAAGAAAAATATTGGGCCTAGTAAAAAAATGAAATCAATGAAGAGTGGTATCTGAAAAGAAGCTCGAGTTTGCCCTGAACACAATGAAAAATCCGTTAACGCGATTTGCCTTTCTCTTCGGGCCGTTTTCGGAAAATAAAGGACTAATATTTTAGAAGGAAAGTTTTAAGCAAGAAAATTGGGTGGAGACGCGGACAGGGAGGCTCCTCCGTTGAAGCTGTATGCGCCCTAAAATTCGATAAAAATAGTCTATAATTACCTCGGCCTCCTGAGGAATATGGCGAAGGTGCGGCTCAAGACGAGGGAAAGCGCCCTCTATGTTTAAAAAGACGCGTCACGTCCACTGTCCTAAGCATCGTGGAATTACGCACGCGTTTTAAAATTTCACCGCTAATCGCGACCGAAGGCGGGGAACGAGTAAAAGCTATTCTCCACTAAGTGGGGGTCAAAATATACGAATATCGAATTTTGGGTCCAAAAGATTAAGATAGAAGCTGCCAAAAATGTAAATGAGAAGCCGATCTGATAATCATTAAGCGCGCGGCCCATCTGGAGAAGGCCTTCAAGGAGGACCTATGATATATACTTTCTCTTCGTAGATTTTTTGGAATTGGGCCAAAAATTGGACCAAACCACCCCACCCACCTCGCGTAATATAGGCAGGGGGGCTACCCCTCACCCCTTCGAAAATAAATGGTCCGAATAATTAGGGGATTCTAAATTAGGGATGAATGATTGAAGGAAAGTGGGTCTCGCGAGAAAATGGGCGCCATGGTCACTCAACATCTGTTTTCTATTACGAGACGGCGAGCCAGCGCCCCTGGTGTAAAGGTGGCGCGGCATCAGCCAAACATCGGGGCAGGAAGGATGATACCCCGCTACGCCAACGTCAGAAAAAATTGACAAGGATTTATGTTAGGGACTCAAAAACAAATTAATAGCGAGCCTTGAAAAATGGTATTTTTCCCCCAGCGCGTCCCTCCCACCAGCCAGCGTTTCGTGGCTTAGGAATACGGCGATAAAGGCGTCATCTAGGAGGCGAAATTAATAGCTTGACTCCTTTTGTCGGGGAGCGAGAAAGTAGTTTTGCCAGAGTCGAATAGGCCGCTATCCTCCTACTGAAGCCTCGGCCTTCGTACCACGACGCGACGGAATTAGGCTCTATCTATCAACTGTGTATGCTTAGCTACTGAATAGAAATTCCGGGAAATGAGTTTTACCGTCAATATTCGTATACCGGTATATAGATATAGTTTTATACGAGAAAAGAAAGAACGGAGATCGGATGGGCTTGATTGCTTTTTATTATCTACCAGACACGACCTAGTTAAGATTAAATAACGATCTGCGTTATTTTCTGCCTTGTGCCGGTAACTTAAACCACGATCAAAGTGCCCCTGAAATAAATTGTTTCCCCAACATTTTTGGACGTAAAGATGCGTTGACCATAATGCCAATTTTTGTCCATCAAACCAAGAAAAAGTAAAATAGGCGTCTTCCAAATTTTTAGATTTATAACTAACAAATATAAACATGTCATCGTCTCTTAGTACGATGTGTTTGAGTGGCACTGGGTGAAAACTCGGAACCACTCCTTCCGCGTTGAGTTTGCAAGTTCTCTCCTCACTGGTTTAAGGGGTTTTCCTCCGAGTTCTTCAGTCTCCCTTCCTTAAAAACTTGTCGAGGTTAACGGTAATAGTTAGTGTAGGGAGCTGTTGGCTCGCGTGGCATGAAGGGCTTGCCACCACCCTCCTACGCGTTGTAACCCGGCAACCTGGATTAATGGCTTTAAAAGTCGCTTGATGACTTAGGCCTAAGGTGGTGCCTTGGGTATTAGCCTAACTGAGTAGCCTAGCTGAATATCGCATTCCAAACTACTACACGAACCCGGTCGTGTTCCAGTCGTGTTGACTCTGCAAGGATCATCACTGTTCTTATTGGAATTTGAGGGGTTCTCGGGGATCGTTTTGGTGTTCAAAGGGTCCTCATTGGTCGGATCCTCGAAGGCCGTTTTAGAGTTCAAATGGTCCTCGCGGGTAGGGTTGGTGTTCGAGGAGTACTCATGGGTCCTATTGGCCTTCAATGGGTTCTCATAAGTCCTATTGACCTTCAATGCGTCCTCATGGGGTGGGTTGGCTTTTGAAGAATTCTAATTAGCGTTTGAGGAGTCCTCTCGGGTCAGTTTGGCCTTCGATGGGTCTTCACTGGTCATCTTTGCGTTCGTATTGGGTTGGGTTGGTGTTCGCTGGGTACTCGTGAATTGCGTTGGCATTCCACGGGACCACGTGGGTTGGGTTAGCGTTTGAGGGGTCCTAGCGAGTTGGGTTAGTATTTTTAGGGTCCTCGCAGGTTGGGTTGGCGTTTGAGGGGTCCTCGCGAGTTGGGTTGGTATTTGGAGGGTCCTCGTAGCTTGGGTTGGCGTTTGAGGGGTCCTCGTGAGTTGGGTTGGTATTTGGAGGGTCCTCGCAGGTCGGGTAAGCGTTTGAGGGGTCCTCGCGAGTTGGGTTGGTATTTGGAGGGTTTTCGCAGGTCGGGTTAGCGTTTAAGGGGTCCTCGCGAGTTGGGTTGGTATTTGGAGGGTCCTCGTAGCTTGGGTTGGCCTTTGAGGGGTCCTCGTGAGTTGGGTTGGTATTTGGAGGGTCCTCGCAGGTCGGGTAAGCGTTTGAGGGGTCCTCGCGAGTTGGGTTGGTATTTGGAGGGTTCTCGCAGGTCGGGTAAGCGTTTGAGGGGTCCTCGCGAGTTGGGTTGGTATTTGGAGGGTCCTCGCAGGTCGGGTAAGCGTTTGAGGGGTCCTCGCGAGTTGGGTTGGTATTTGGAGGGTCCTCGCGAGTTGGGTTGGTATTTGGAGGGTCCTCGCAGGTCGGGTAAGCGTTTGAGGGGTCCTCGCGAGTTGGGTTGGTATTTGGAGGGTCCTCGCAGGTCGGGTAAGCGTTTGAGGGGTCCTCGCGAGTTGGGTTGGTATTTGGAGGGTCCTCGCAGGTCGGGTTAGCGTTTAAGGGGTCCTCGCGAGTTGGGTTGGTATTTGGAGGGTCCTCGCAGGTTGGGTTGGCGTTTGAGGGGTCCTAGCGAGTTGGGTTAGTATTTTTAGGGTCCTCGCAGGTTGGGTTGGCGTTTGAGGGGTCCTCGCGAGTTGGGTTGGTATTTGGAGGGTCCTCGTAGCTTGGGTTGGCGTTTGAGGGGTCCTCGCGAGTTGGGTTGGTATTTGGAGGGTCCTCGCAGGTCGGGTAAGCGTTTGAGGGGTCCTCGCGAGTTGGGTTGGTATTTGGAGGGTCCTCGCAGGTCGGGTTAGCGTTTAAGGGGTCCTCGCGAGTTGGGTTGGTATTTGGAGGGTCCTCGCAGGTCGGGTTAGCGTTTGAGGGGTCCTAGCGAGTTGGGTTAGTATTTTTAGGGTCCTCGCAGGTTGGGTTGGCGTTTGAGGGGTCCTCGCGAGTTGGGTTGGTATTTGGAGGGTCCTCGTAGCTTGGGTTGGCGTTTGAGGGGTCCTCGTGAGTTGGGTTGGTATTTGGAGGGTCCTCGCAGGTCGGGTAAGCGTTTGAGGGGTCCTCGCGAGTTGGGTTGGTATTTGGAGGGTTCTCGCAGGTCGGGTAAGCGTTTGAGGGGTCCTCGAGAGTTGGGTTGGTATTTGGAGGGTCCTCGCAGGTCGGGTAAGCGTTTGAGGGGTCTTCGCGAGTTGGGTTGGTATTTGGAGGGTCCTCGCAGGTCGGGTAAGCGTTTGAGGGGTCCTCGCGAGTTGGGTTGGTATTTGGAGGGTCCTCGCAGGTCGGGTAAGCGTTTGAGGGGTCCTCGCGAGTTGGGTTGGTATTTGGAGGGTTCTCGCAGGTCGGGTTAGCGTTTAAGGGGTCCTCGCGAGTTGGGTTGGTATTTGGAGGGTCCTCGTAGCTTGGGTTGGCGTTTGAGGGGTCCTCGTGAGTTGGGTTGGTATTTGGAGGGTCCTCGCAGGTCGGGTAAGCGTTTGAGGGGTCCTCGCGAGTTGGGTTGGTATTTGGAGGGTTCTCGCAGGTCGGGTTAGCGTTTAAGGAGTCCTCGCGAGTTGGGTTGGTATTTGGAGCGTTCTCGCAGGTCGGGTTAGCGTTTAAGGGGTCCTCGCGAGTTGGGTTGGTATTTGGAGGGTCCTCGCAGGTTGGGTTGGCGTTCGAATTGTACCCGTGAATCGTGTTGTATTTCAAAGTTTCTCACGGATGATGTTGGCATTCTAGGGTTCCTCGGTGTTCAACAGAAAGTGCATATCTATGAATTACCCATACCGCTACACTAGCACCGTCCTTCACCTATGAATTTTCATTTTGTAAATAGGATTGTTTCCCGACGTAAAACCGTTATCGGTGAACATCCCTTCCTCTCTCTCCCGTGTTCACAAGCATAATATATTTGGCACGATCCTTGATTAAGAACGAGGCAAAACCGTAATGGCGTGAGAAAATACAAAGCCCGCCTCGCTCTCCCAAATTTAGAGTGTAAGCGACTTTGAGATATATAATATACTGTATGATCTACGCAATAAGATATAGAAAAAGCAATAACATAAAGTGCTTCGCCGGTACGGAAAACAGTCGAGCGAATCTGAGTTTTTTTAAAGGACGCGTAGAGAAAGCCATGGTCCATTATCTACAAAAAAGAGCGATGTTGGGGCCGTGCTAAGCCACGCGCCATTGAAATGCGCCACTAAAGTTTTGCCAAATCTAAATACGATCTTGAAGTTGAGCTTCAGTACCGTATCGATACCAAAAATAAAAATAGACGCGTTGTTATAGCAACAAAAAATAACAAAGAACGACCGTTGTAATATAACTACAACGGGGCGGCAAATTACACGATCCGCGTAAAAGTGTCAAAGTTTTCCTGGAGGGCCGCCTTAGTACGTATTACGCCAGTGACCTCAATACCTACATTCGAAGGCAATCCGAATGACCAAATTTCATTCTCGTGTATTTCGCGGGCGTCTGCTTAAATCGTACTACTATTTATATCACGCCTTTTCAGCCCATATCACCTATATCGCGTCGATAGGTTTGGTTCATAGCGACCGTACCCGCTTGCCAGCCCTCGATCGTCACGTTCGTTAAGTCCGCGATACTAGAACACGCGAATATCCCATTTGCCGGATTACCACGGCACAGGCGAGTTCTACGAAATAGGGAAACTGGAAAACAAGATAGATATGAACTACAAACTATGTGCAAGCTCTGTGTGAGCAAACAGATTGCAGTAACGCCAACGGATCGTTCGAAAGTTTGGATCTCGAGTATTTTGGTTTCTAGCGTTAACAAGCAAAAGTGCCGAGATAGAAAATCGCTGAAATATTTCGCCTAGTTCTTTCAAAGTAATTTTTCGCGATTGTATATTGTCGATACATGTAACGCGTTTCGTGTTGAAATTACCATTTTTAATTAAGTTTACATAGTGATTTTAGGAAAAGCTCATAAACGTTGATTAACATATTAGTTCTCTTTCCTGACTGTTAAGCAATATCTAGTAACTCTTGTTTTCTACAAATAGAACACGTTCACCCTCTTTATATTATCTGATCAAATAAAATATTTCAGCATTATCAGAATATGTCAGCTGTTATGATTTTTAATGTATAAATCCGTTAATCAATCAGCTATCTCATACATACCTTAGAATAATATTACTTTGTCCTATCAGTAAAAAATAAAATCGTTAAGAGAAAGATTTTTCTAATTTAGGCTTAAGTGACTTTTTCCAATCTCACGTGAAGTAAAATTATCGTGATATTTTGAATAGCAAACAAATTGTAAATTCGATCAAAGAAAACGGATGGATTATATTTTGGTATTTTTATTTAGCTTACTGTAAAACAGCTATCTGCTTACCGCAGATTATTAAAAGATCTAAGTGTTATCAGATATCTACAGATGATTAAAAGAACTTGATGTTATCAGACATCTACAGATGATTAAAAGATCTAGGTGTTATCAGATATCTATAGATGATTAAAAGATCTAGGTGTTATCAGATATCTGCAGATGATTAAAAGATCTAGGTGTTATCAGATATCTGCAAATGATTAAAAGATCTAGGTGTTATCAGATATCTGCAGATGATTAAAAGATCTAGGTGTTATCAGATATCTGCAAATGATTAAAAGATCTAGGTGTTATCAGATATCTGCAGATGATTAAAAGATCTAGGTGTTATCAGATATCTGCAGATGATTAAAAGATCTAGGTGTTATCAGATATCTGCAAATGATTAAAAGATCTAGGTGTTATCAGATATCTGCAGATGATTAAAAGATCTAGGTGTTATCAGTTATCTGCAGATGATTAAAATAACTAGGTGTTATCAGATATCTGTAGATGATTAAAAGATCTAGGTGTTATCAGATATCTGCAGATGATTAAAAAATCTAGGTGTTATCAGATATCTACAGATGATTAAAAGATCTAGGTGTTATCAGATATTACCAGATGATTAAAAGATCTAGGTGTTATCAGATATCAGCAGATGATTAAAAGATCTAGGTGTTATCAGTTATCTGCAGATGATTAAAAGATCTAGGTGTTATCAGTTATCTGCAGATGATTAAAATAACTAGGTGTTATCAGATATCTGTAGATGATTAAAAGATCTAGGTGTTATCAGATATCTGCAGATGATTAAAAGATCTAGGTGTTATCAGATATCTGCAGATGATTAAAAGATCTAGGTGTTATCAGATATTACCAGATGATTAAAAGATCTAGGTGTTATCAGATAATAGCAGATGATTAAAAGATCTAGGTGTTATCAGATAATAGCAGATGATTAAAAGATCTAGGTGTTATCAGTTATCTGCAGATGATTAAAATAACTAGGTGTTATCAGATATCTGTAGATGATTAAAAGATCTAGGTGTTATCAGATATCTGTAGATGATTAAAATATCTAGGTGTTATCAGATATCTGCAAATGATTAAAAGATCTAGGTGTTATCAGATATCAGCAGATGATTAAAAGATCTAGGTGTTATCATATATTAGCAGACGATTAAAAGATCTAGGTGTTATCAGATAATAGCAGATGATTAAAAGATCTAGGTGTTATCAGTTATCTGCAGATGATTAAAATAACTAGGTGTTATCAGATATCTGCAGATGATTAAAAGATCTAGGTGTTATCAGATATCTGCAGATGATTAAAAGATCTAGGTGTTATCAGATATTACCAGATGATTAAAAGATCTAGGTGTTATCAGATATTACCAGATGATTAAAAGATCTAGGTGTTATCAGATATCTGCAGATGATTAAAATAACTAGGTGTTATCAGATATCTGTAGATGATTAAAAGATCTAGGTGTTATCAGATATCTGCAGATGATTAAAAGATCTAGGTGTTATCAGATATCTGCAGATGATTAAAAGATCTAGGTGTTATCAGATATTACCAGATGATTAAAAGATCTAGGTGTTATCAGATAATAGCAGATGATTAAAAGATCTAGGTGTTATCAGATAATAGCAGATGATTAAAAGATCTAGGTGTTATCAGTTATCTGCAGATGATTAAAATAACTAGGTGTTATCAGATATCTGCAGATGATTAAAAGATCTAGGTGTTATCAGTTATCTGCAGATGATTAAAATAACTAGGTGTTATCAGATATCTGTAGATGATTAAAAGATCTAGGTGTTATCAGATATCTGTAGATGATTAAAATATCTAGGTGTTATCAGATATCTGCAAATGATTAAAAGATCTAGGTGTTATCAGATATCAGCAGATGATTAAAAGATCTATGTGTTATCATATATTAGCAGACGATTAAAAGATCTAGGTGTTATCAGATAATAGCAGATGATTAAAAGATCTAGGTGTTATCAGTTATCTGCAGATGATTAAAATAACTAGGTGTTATCAGATATCTGCAGATGATTAAAAGATCTAGGTGTTATCAGATATCTGCAGATGATTAAAAGATCTAGGTGTTATCAGATATTACCAGATGATTAAAAGATCTAGGTGTTATCAGATATTACCAGATGATTAAAAGATCTAGGTGTTATCAGATATCAGCAGATGATTAAAAGATCTAGGTGTTATCAGATATTAGCAGATGATTAAAAGATCTAGGTGTTATCATATAAAATAACCTAATGTACACTAAATGAACGACACGTACGATAAAGGTAATATCCGAAATATATAATACAATATACATCTGTTACGAGATAACCGTTTTAATGTACGGGGTTCATGCTCGAATAAACCCAATTATTCAAAGACAGCAGGCAGCGCGGAGTTCCTTAAGCATTGAAATTATAGAGAGAAATTCCCTTGCCCGGGGCAGAGTCGCGCTAGAAGAAATGAAACAAAAAGTGTATATCGGCTAGATGGTTGATCTCTCCGGGTGAGAGGGGAGGATAACTAGTGTTGCCACGGACAACCGACTCACGCTTGACCTTTTTGACAATTCCGCCATCCCAAACCACCCCTACCATCCCATCCACTTTTATCTTCTTTCTTCTTCATCCGCATAGCGTAAGTATCAAAAAGTTTGTACCCAACACCTACCGCGCCAAACATATTTTTCCCTTCAAGATGATACAGCGAGACAGAAATCTTCTCTCATCTCGCGTTACATTTATTTAAATATCAATAGCAGTATAATCTTAGTCAGATTTTCTCAAGATATATGAGTATTCAACATTCAACTTTGAATTAGTGCAGGTAATCTTTGCCAAATGATATTGTGGAGCCAAATCGCGTGAAGCAATCTCACTCAATCAACCGCTTGAGGAAAATCCGCTATGTTTGAAAATTGCTGAACAAATACGATATGAATCTCACAACGCGTTATAACACCATCCAATTTGCACAGAAAGTGCACGATTCATTTCTTTCCCATTGGTTTGATGGATGTTTATCAAAAATTGGACATTTGCAATTGGCACCATATCTTAAATAAAAGTGTTATTATAGATGTCGCTACTACGGATATAAATAAAGGTGTAGGAACGTCGGCCTAAACACAGTCGGTGCTCAGCGGGTCTTTGGTAGCATCACAGACACGTTGATAAATAAGATTAATGTAAATAACAAGAGTTATCAAACAGTTTACAGTTTTCAATAAAAAGTGTCTCTTCATTTAATTACTAGACCCACGAACACCACAAGGGTCAAATTTACTGTTTAGTGCGTATTAGTCGATATAATTAGTTTATTTTTCTCATTATCTTAATTTTAATTAATGTTTTCCCGCGCTCATTTAGTTTTTAGTTTCGCGGGAATTGCAACAGTTTTCTCATAGCACAATTTACGTGACGAAGCGATCGAGTGGGGATGGGTTCGTCTACGGCGAACCGCCAGTTGAATTTTCCTATCTTGATGAATGGCCGGTAAAATTGCGGACACTGGACTGAAGGAATCTGCCACGGCAGAAGGGACGAACCAAGGATAACATCGCTCATGCATCTCCGCTGACAATGCAATTATCTTCGACCCCTCGGAATCCGACAACGTTTAAAAAGCTAAAAAAAACTGGCGGCGATATTTAAAAAAACCTTTAAACCAAATATATATATATATCTATCTATCTATCGAAGTTTTCGATGATTTTCTAACCGCATTTCTTCGTGTCATTCAAATGTTTTGGAATTTGAAACAGCGCCATATTTATTTACACGATAATATTCGAAAACTTTAGAAGCTTGATTAAGAGCGTAACATAATGCATTACCAAGTATCATCGTGCATTTCAAGGTATCTTCGTGCATTTCCAGGTATCATCGAGCATTACCGAGTATCATTGTGCATTTCCAGATATCATCTCACATTTACAAGTATCATCTCGTATTTACAAGTATCATCTAGCTTTTACAAGTATCATCTCGCATTTCCAAGTATCATCTCGCATTTCCAAGTATCATCACGCATTTACAAGTTTCATATAGCTTTTACAAGTATCATCTCGCATTTCCAAGTATCATCTCACATTTACAAGTATCATCTCGTATTTACAAGTATCATCTAGCATTTACAAGTATCATCTCGCATTTACAAGTATCATCTCGCATTTACAAGTATCATATCGCATTTACAAGTATCATCTACCTTTTACAAGTATCATCTCGCATTTCCATGTAACATTTCACATTTACAAGTATCATCTCGTATTTACAAGTATCATCACGCATTTACAAGTATCATCACGCATTTACAAGTATCATCTCGCATTTACAAGTATCATCTCGCATTTACAAGTATCATCTAGCTTTTACAAGTATCATATCGCATTTACAAGTATTATCTAGCTTTTACAAGTATCATCTCGCATTTCCAATTATCATCTCGCACTTCCAAGTATCATCTCACATTTACAAGTATCATCTCGTATTTACAAGTATCATCACGCATTTACAAGTATCATCACGCTTTTACAAGTATCATCTCGCATTTCCAAGTATCATCTCACATTTACAAGTATCATCTCGTATTTACAAGTATCATCTCGCATTTACAAGTATCATCTCGCATTTACAAGTAGCATCTCGTATTTACAAGTATCTGCGTAAATTACTTGTATCATCACGCATTTCCACTTATCATCGTGCATTACCAAGAAACATTGTGCATTTCCAATTATCATCGTGAATTTCCAAAAATCATCGTGAATTTCCAAAAATCATCGTGAATTTCCAAGTATCATCGTGAATTACCAATTTTAGTGTACATTTAAGAAATATCTTGTACTATGAAGAATAAGCGTGCTACCAAGTATTCTAGTGTACTGCTAAGAATTATCGTGTTAACAAGTATTATCGTGTACTCTTAAGAATTATCGTGTTAACAAGTATCATCGTGTACTGTTAAGAATTATCGTGTCTTACAAAACTTTATTGTGTACTGTTAAGAATTAACGTATACTACCCAGAATTATCGTGTCTTACTAAGAATTATCTTGTATTACTAAGAATTATCGTGTCTTACAAAACATTATCGTGTACTGTTAAGAATTATCGTGTCTTACAAAACATTATCGTGTACTGTTAGAAAAAACGTATACTAAACAGAATTATCGTGTCTTACTAAGAATTATCGTGTATTACTAAGAATTATCGTGTCTTACAAAACATTATCGTGTACTGTTAAGAATTAACGTATACTACCCAGAATTATCGTGTCTTACTAAGAATTATCGTGTATTACTAAGAATTATCGTGTCTTACAAAACATTATCGTGTCTTACTAAGAATTATCGTGTCATACCAAGAATTAGCGTATATTAGTAGGAATTATCGTGTATTAGTAAGAATTATTATCGTGTATTAGTAAAATTATTATCGTGTTTTAGTAAGAATTATTATCGTGTATTAGTAAGAATTATTATCGTGTATTAGTAAGAATTATAATCGTGTATTAGTAAGAATTATTATCGTGTATTAGTAAGAATTATTATCGTGTATTACTAAGAATTATTATCGTGTATTAGTAAGAATTATTATCGTGTATTAGTAAGAATTATTATCGTGTATTACCAAGAATTATCTAGTCTTACCAAGAATTATCTAGTCTTACCAAGAATTATCGTGTAATACTAAGAATTATCGTGTAATACCAAGAATTATGGTTTATTTCCAAGAATTATCGTGTATTACCACTAATTATCGTGTATTGTCCAGAATTTTTTAATATAAACGGTAAGTCTTGGTAGTATACGGTAATATACTACCAAAACTTACCATGTATTATTAAAAATTTTAGTGTAGAGTTGTAAGTTGGAAATTTCTTCGGAAAATTACCGAGGCCTTTTTTTAAAAAAAAATCCGTATTTTTCCGAAAAAAAGAAAAAATGGTTTTCATTCCATGATTAGCCTAATATTGTTAACAAATTTCAATTTCGTAACATTTTCGCCTAATTTTTTCGAATCCAAAAGTAAAACTAAACCTGTATAGACTAGTCTATAATAAAAAGTCCTAAAAAGTAATATATTTAAATACTTTTTTATTTTTTCCGATTTGCAGAAACGTTTCCGGAAATTTAACCGCATTTAATTTTTCCGGAAAACTAACAACTCTAAAATTTAGTGAATTACCAAATTATTCTGTTGTGTTTCAACATTTATTACCTTGTTTTGTCAATGAATCACCGTTAAATACTCCTACGAAGCGAATAATAAAGCGAGGAATACGTATAGTTTCATTGAATCTCAAAAGTAATTTGAAATATTATAATAGCAGAACAAACAAGTTGGCCAAGGCCATGATATTAGTTCCACATTTGAGCTCCGTATCTCAAATCCAATAGGAACTACGAAGAAAATACGTGTAGGCTCTATAATAAGAGAAGCCTCTAATTCGCCCAAAATCGTGAAACGTCTCGTTTTCGAACAAGAGGTATTCGGAGGGATACAGATTTGTTAAGGCGATATGTGGCCAGGAAATATAGTCCTCTCCATATATTCATACCGAGGGACTTCAAGTGTACAAATCAGCAGTGAAATCACTTGAAATCACGTAAATTTAGTAGCTTTAATAACTTTAATCAATTAAATATTGAAATCACTTGAAATCTGAAACCAGATGTACAAAATTTCTAACATTGGAATTAATGATTGGATAGCCCCTCGATTCATACGCGAGCAATAGCGCTGAAAACATTTGAAAAATGCAGACGATTCTTTACATTTTAGCTCGTAGAATTCCCATATGATTTTGCTGGTCATTTTAAATTTTGAGAGACTCGCCTCGTTTTGATTGAACTTGGTAATTTCTACATTATATAGGTAATAAATGTTATAACTATTATTTGCTATCATAAATATACACACTAATGAACAATAATCGTGATTCTGAAGGCGATATCTCCGTATAATTTTCTCAATACGCTTTGAAAAACCTTAAGCCTTGCCCGCCTTTCGCGTTTGAAGTTTCAAACCAAGGTTCATTTCTCTGCACGCTTCCAGAAATCCCACCATTTTAAAACCACTACGTGGGCGCAGTACGTTCGTTCTAAACGCCGTGGGTACTCCCAATCTCGGGTTGAAAAGGACTACGCTGCGTACAAAAATGCCACGAATGCCGTATCTAACGCCAGTCGGAACTCTAAGCGCAAATTTGAAACTGACCTCACTGCGCAAATTGCTTCCAACCCGAAGGTCTTCTACAGTCATGTTAATAGATTGCGGCGATGAGGGCCTCTGATGGCCAACTTGTCACTGAAACAAGTTTGATGGCTACTATCCTCACTGACCATTTCATCTCTGTTCCCACTACTGTCAATCAATAATTTTCGCCAGCCTTCTCTCGACTCCTTTTCGTGTACTGCGGCGGATGTACACAAACAACTGCTGTCGTTAAACTCTACCCAATCTGCTGGCCACGATGGGCTACACCCGTTCCTGCTTAAACTCCTAGCCAATGCGCTCGCCTCCTAGTTATGCATCATGTACAATATGAGTTTCACTACAGGGATTGTACCCCAGCAATGGAAGAGTGCCAACATCACTCCAATTCATAAAGCTGGCACCCGTGACAACCCCGCCAATTACCGCCCTATTGCCAACACCTAGATGTCACGTTGCTCGAATTGGAGAACGCTTGGTTGATAAGCCCATCCGTGCCTTCCTGCAGGACACCAGTTTTATCCATCCCTCTCAACATGGATTTCGCGCCAAACATTCTTGCACCACAAATCTATTGTCTGCCACCAACGACTGGACCACCTGGTTGGATGAGGGGAAGCCTGTCGATGTCATTTATCTTGACTTCCGAAAAGCGTTCGATACCATCCCCCATCCTGAATTGATTGCTGCTCTGCAGAAAGCTGGTATTACGGGAGCTGCTCTCACATGGCTCTCTAACTTCGTCATCGGGCGTTGGCATTCTGTTGTCCTTCAAGGGTATGCTTCACCACCACAAACTCCTCTCACAGGGGTTCCCCAGGGGACTGTCCGATCCTTTTTACCGTTTTCATCAACTCCATGCCGCAGGCGGTCCAGCACTCTGGACTCTACTTATTTGCCAACGACTCAAAATTAGCAAACCAGGTTTCCACCTCATTAGATCAACAGCGCCTCAATCAAGACCTCCAGGCTGTGGCGGCCTGGGCTAAAGATCACAAAATGGAATTTAATGTCTCTAAATGTGGAGTGAACCACCATGGGCGTTCTAACCCCTTTGCTTCGTACTTTTTGGGTGGTTCTACAATCCTGACCAGTGATTCTCCGGTGCGCGATCTCGGAGTTTGGGTAGACTCCTCCCTCAACTTCAGTCATCACTGCGCAAAAGCTGTGAAAAAGATTAATTCTATCACCAGCTTGATGAGTCGCTCTTTTTATTTTCGCTCCCCACGGCTGATACGTACCTTGTACAACTTCATTGTCTTTCCCTATATCAACTTTGGATCGGAAGTGTGGAGCCCGCCCCTTCAAGGTGACCGGGGCAACCTTACTAAAGCCCACAACCGTTTCACTAAACTCACTAAGGGCCTCGAGTGCCTTCCTCCGGTTGCGCGGAATGAGGCCCTCAAGCTAGACTTCCCGCTTCTCAGACAAGCGGTTAATGACCTGGTGTGTATCTGGAGCATGTGGTCGGGTCAGTCTGTTCCATAGAAATCTCATAGGTAACTAGAATGCTGCCGCCTACGGCCGAGCTTGTCACCAGTTCGTTTTGAACCTTCAGCCAATGAGAGGCCGTAGAGTGGTTCCGCCAAGGAGGATAATCATCTTCCTTGGTTCCACTACTATCGCGGGAGCTAGGTGACGTCATTCTCTCTGGTGACATTAAATTATTGGCAGAACCACTCTTTGAGCTCTGATTGGCTGAGATCTGGCTATCGTCTGCCACGGCGTTTGGTCCATTTGCCAGTTACACGGCAGCATTCTAGTTACCTATGAGATTTCTATGGTCTGCTCGGCTCTCCCGTTGTCCGCTCTCTTCCAGTGGCGTCACCAGGATTAAGCCATAAGCACTGGTCAGGGGCGTCTCATTGAGTGATATGGGAGAGGGGGGCGCTCCCCAAAAGGTTTGTAATGTTGCAACATGGAGGCCGACTAGGAAAAATGAAATATTTGATGCCAATTTTTAAGTTTAAAGAACCTTTTCGCCAAGTGATATGAAAATTCTGAATTTTAGGAGGCGCTTCAGAAATTTTTGAGGTGGCTCAGGTGCCGCCTAAAACCCGCTAGCGACGCCACTGCTCTCTTCAAATTAGACACTCTTCGCAAGACCAGGGGTCATGCAGCAATAATATTCAAACCACGGGACCGGACCAAACAACGTCAATGGCACCTTGCTTTCCGTGCTATCCAAACTTGGAACTTCCTCCCCACAGATGTACTTTCTGCTCAATCTCGTTGGACTTTCCGCTGCCGCACTCGGGAGTTTCTCCTTTCTAGCGTTTCATTTTTTTCTTGCTTTTCCACCTGTGTGTTATATACAAGCTATTCTAACTTCGTAACTTGTATTTTTCTTAATAATAAATAAATAAATAAATGATCTATACCTATACGTTTCAGGTTTGCCAACCACCGTTTTGGACAGCAAACTACTTTTTGGCTACAAAGACTAAATATAGCGCTCACTAGATTCGCTAGTCCTAGGCCGCGTTAATTTCTTATTTTCTCCGTCTCGAAAACAAGACGTTTCAAAAGTTTTAGGTTGGCGGTATAGGGAGTTAGAGGCTTCTCTTATTATTCGCATCGAAAAGGTACCGTACCGCCACCTAGTGGCGATGAAGCCCAACTACGATCTCAAGGAAACAAATCGGTCAGATAAGGACAGTTAAATATAAACCTGGAGTTTCCCTCATTAATATCATTGTTCAATCAATTAATGACATTAATAAATACTTTTTCTAGTAAAAATCAAAAAAGTAAAAGTCAAAGGTACGGCTCTGTACACCGATTACGCGGAGTGATCAGCCCCTCGCTACTATTTCTGTTTATCATGCTTTGGTTGATTTTCTGTCACGCATACGAATAGGCAGGTTCTTTTAAGGAATTTCCAAAGGTCTTTAAAAAGTGAATATTGCTTGAACTGATCTGTTGATAATTTCACGATTAAAATAACTACTACATTTTTAATAAATACTCCAGCGTAACATTGTCTTACCTTTATAGGCTTCAGGGATAGCTTTGTAATTTTCCTTTCTAAAATGCGGTAATCAAACAACTATCGTTTTACTATGTGTCTTTCCCATTTTCAATGAAACTTCCCAAGCCTTAGCTAATTTTGGTAGCTTTGAATGAAAACGATGAAACCGCATACCTTCCATAGTACCGTTGTTTTTACAACCATTGTAAGTACCAATTTTTAAGATAAAAGTCTCTTAAAACGACCTTAATATGATTTAATTTTAGCTTGTTACGAACGAAATAAACCTAAACGTATGAAATCTTGAATCTACACTATTATGTCGTCTGATTTTGATTTGTTTCCTTTAGATCGCGCCATCTTGGAGCGACCAACGCGCCACCTTTTATTTCTTTTCGATGCGAATAGGCTTCTGGTTAAACATAGTGTCAAACGTAGGCGCGAGTTAAAAGATTTAGGCATAGGGTCAGACCTAGGGGCTGATCACCCCACGTAATCGGTGTACAGAGCCGTACCTTTGACTGTACTAATGGGATTACGCGTAATCTTTGAAGTCCCTGCCTTTGGCAGTGGTAATCTAGGCGTAATCCGGTGTACAGACTTTCTAAGAGTGGTTAGCCCCTCGGGTCAGACTTCAGCTTCTTAACTGTATTAAAAGTTTGAGCCTCGTATCTCAAATCCAATCCAAACTACGAAGAAAATTTGTGAGGCTCTATAAGCCTTGGTGCATTTTAATAAAATTAAGAAAAGTGCCAAACGTAACCACCTTTCCCTATATTCAAAGTTTGAGCCCCGTATCTCAAATCCAAACCAAACTATGCAGAAAATGAGTGAAGGCTCTATAAGCCTTGGCGCATTTTAATATGGTTAAGCATAGTGCCAAATGTAACCATCTTTCCCTATATTCAAAGTTTGAGCCCCGTATCTCAAATCCAATAAGAACTACGAAGAAAATTCGCGTACGCTCAATAAGCCTCGGCGCGTGTTAAAAGGGTTAAGCAGAGCGTCAGACTTCAGCTTCTTTATCTGTATTCTAAGTTTGGGTCCCGTATCTCAAATCCAATAGAAACTAATTCTCCGGGAGATTTTTTGGGAACTTTCGTACTCTGCGTAAGGCAAAAACGAACGTCAGCGGCGAGGGGCTAACCACTCTTAGAAAGTCTGTACACCGGATTACGCTTAGATTAGCACTGCCAAAGGCAGGGACTTCAAAGATTACGCGTAATCCCATTACTACAGTCAAAGGTACGGCTCTGTACACCGATTACGCGGGGTGATCAGCCCCTCGGTCAGCGGTAATGTGGTTTATGCGGCGCCCAAGGGCCCCTAAACTGGCACACCATTAGAGATAACTTAAATACGTATTTTTAAAAAGAAATTAAATTTTTAAGTCACTCAGTTGGGTAATAATCAGAGTGCGTAAATCAACGCCCACAATCGGAAAAGGGGGATGTTGAGAAACTTTCACACAATGTAGGGGTAAAGCAGTAATATAGATTATAAAATAATCGAAATTTAAGATGAAAGGGGCAGACAAATCGCCGCTAACTACTTTTAACCAGCGGAACTTGGTTGTGTAGATAGAGAAAAACCTCTTCATTATTCCTGGAGAAAACGTCGTTGTTATGTCACTCCAATAAAAATATTTGAAAGTTGTTGCAAATGTGGACGCCAACAACAACAATAACACACAACTTTCCATCGAAAACAACGGCACTGATACTCTCTTCAAGCTGTGACTTGGGCTCGCGACTCACCGTTTTGGATGACTACGTTTTGATAAAAATTTAAGCCTAATATCGGAGAGCACGTGCTAGAGTCGTGAGGGGTTTTGGCTTTGTTGAGAAGCCCGCGTGCGAATCACGCGTGATTAAAAAAACATGAGCTCGTGGCGCCGAGAAAAACTTTTTTAATTTTTATCATTTTAGCCTAATATTCCGCCTATTTATCGGAAACCAGATATTTCGGCTTAGCGGAAGTCTAACATATTTTAGACACTAGAGGACTCTGTGCTGAGAAAACATCTTGATTACGTAATTACTATATACATCAGTTTTGTTGTAAATCTCGTTAATTGTCATACTTCTTGTTATCATGTTACTTATGGTATAATTAAGCAAATGAATTACGCACAGTTTAACGAAATGGAAATCTATCTATAGCGTCTACTGCTTAAAAACTGTAGTCAATTCAGTCAAGGAAAACTCTTAAGCGCACTACTTTAGTGCGTAAAATTTTATAATAAACACACAAACGCGTCTGTTGGCCAGGTTCTAAACTGCGAAAAATAAGCCTAAAGGAGTAGCAATCGGATCGGGATTTTGGATTCTTCGTTGGCGAAAGGCTCGTTATAGACTCCCTCGGAATCAGGGTTATTTACCTCAGGCACCATCTCTATGTGGCTTTATATTTTATTATCCTTTAGTTGTCTCCATCGCTTGGAGATGGCGCGAATATGGAGCGGCCCTTAAGCCAATGACGAAACCTAAATAACCTTTCTATCGTTAATCTTACAGGCTTAGTTTCTCGAAGGTTCTTGGGACCGAGGCTTAGCTACAAATATCGAAATTTTAAAATATAACATTTTCAAACATATTATCTTTATTACACCAAACTAAATTATAATATTAACATTAAATACCTATATTAACGGTAATTGACTTATTTTGTAGTAGCTACTAGGAGAGGTAATTTTTAAGAATCTTAGAAACTTTTCGTGGACCGTGTTAACAAAAATGCAACGTGTTCACCATCAAAGTTGGTCAAAAATGTTATCTCGTGTGAATAGACCTTTTGTTTCTTTTCCCAATGTATATTGTCGGTCTTCCGCGCAGGCGCGATTACCCGCAAGGCGAAAGAACCCTCGGTTTAATCGAATTATTGTTCGACGTGGGGGAAATGTCCCCAGGCAAATTATGTTTTATCATTCATAGCAAAAAAGAGAAATATTCGCGCCGCTCAAAAGAAAAACTAAGAAAAATACGGGAAATACGCAAAGAAATTTAAGCAGTCTTTATTCACTATATTTTATTTCAAATAAAGAATGTTGAATAAAATTGAATAAATTCATTTACTCTCTCCAATTTTTTTACGTTTCTAACAACCAAAGCTAAAAATATAAAAGATTTCTGGTATATTCATAGTACTTTAGTACAAACGCTTCCTTTGAAATTTTAAAGGATTGTTTTCTGCAATTGGGGTGTTCTTAAAGGGAATATAACCTCAGGTATTTGGTGTGGAACACCAACGCTTGCAGCTTTGGCCGCTCTTGCCTTTGGCATTAGAAATGTTTGGCGCCACTGTGCAGGGAAATTTGAAAAGTTGAAGGGGTCTTCCATAAAGATGGCTTTGCAGGTTATATTCCCTTTAAAAAGACTCGCAATTTAACATATATATAAACTTATTTCAATTATCGTACCACCTTCTATCGTATTTAAGAATAATTATTTCTATAATATATTGCGAAACAAAGGAAAACGCTAGGCTGACGTGGTAGGACAATGAGGTCCAATCCATTGTAGTCGACACTATGCATAATGACTGAAACTCAATTAATTAAACTAAATTCTTAGCTAAGCCTCCCAAACCCTTCACAAAGACTACATAGAGTTACTTCAATAGGACTAGGAACTGTGACTTTTCTTTTGATTCTAAAAGATAGGCATAAGATAATACCGCAAAACAGTCGTTCTTTCTTGTTAAAGCTAAGGTAACCTACATATTTTACAAATAATTTAAAATATACTAATATTATAAGTGGAATCTTTAAACAATAAATGAGATATCATTATTTGATTGTATACAATGGTTTGTTTACAACGCTTACCAATAAATGAGTTAAAAGGAGCCACCTATGGACTGCATTGTAAAGGATTATATAATTAGCGAATAGGTAGATAAGTCCATTATGAAAAGGGATAATAATAATGAAGAAATTTAAAAACTTACTAATAGCTCGTAACTCGTAGCCAGAAATTCCAACGGTAGATTTCCCGCACGGTACTGACGAGTCCCAAATAGGACGAAACCGGTCTACCGTTGGAATTTCTGGCTATTTAATTTAATTTAATTTAGTTTTTCACTCGAAGATCTATTTGGTACGAGTTTCGCGTCTTTTTGTTCTCTCGAAGACCTATCGGTACGAGCTATTAGTAAGTTTTTAAATTTCTTCAAATTTGTAGGGTTTAGCTTTATTATCCCTTTTCATAATGGACTTATCTACCTATTCGCTAATTATATAATTCCTTACCAATAAATGAGTCCGAGTAAGAACTTATATATCCATATTAAACCAAGCGTTTTTCCAGATATTTTATTTCTTAAAGAGCCTCTCTGGTTTTAAGAAAAATCTGTCCAAACCGTATTGATCCTTCACACTCAAATTCTCAAAAATGCGGAAAGTACTCGCAAAGAGTCGCCGAGGAAATTCATAGAATGGTGTATTCCTTTATCGAAGAATGCAGTGGTAGACGAGAGTCCAAAAAGTTATAAAGTCGCGGTGGACGTCAAACGGGTATAAATGAAAAACTAACAAAGGCGTAATTAATGGAAACAAAGTTGAGCGCTGGGGACGCTTTAATTGATACGTCTACAATTTGCCTACTCGTATTACGTACCCTCAAAAAGAGGGAGGCCAGTTTTGGCCACTCTAATTCTTTGGTTTGGGTGACATTTTGCGGCGCGCTAAAGGTCTAAAGGGCGTAAATAGATTAGGTAAGCGCGAGCGCCGTGTAGTGGCCGAAGCTGAATCTCACGAGTCCAGTATTCAATTTAAATTTCCTAAGAGCTCTCTTTTGTCGTATAGAACGGGGGCGACGGCTTTTTCGTTGGCGTATTCTGGAATTGAAGCAGCAGCAGCTTCGATTGAAGCGAGCAACAGCGCCCCCTGTACGAAGCGGCCGGAAACCCGTGGCAGCAATTTTGAAGGCGAAAACGAGACAGCCGGAGCTCCCTTGAAAGCTAAAAGCTCCCTATCTCGTTAGTACCCCAGGAACAATGGCCCACTCGCGACGCCTTTAAAATGGAAAAATTGACTCGCTAAATAAACAGATAAAATAGGCAGTTGCCGTTGCCAGTACGAATTAATTGCTAAAACAAACTCTTTAGCAATTAACGAGAGCTTAAGTTAAGATTACGTCATTAACAATTACCGAATGAAATACAAAGTGTACGTTTATTTGCCATTTAAACTCGAAACTATTTCCTACAAACTACTTTAAAATTTATGGTACTAGGTCTAACGCAAAGTCTGGTTTACAAGGTAGGAAATTTCTGTGTTTTCTCGTTTTTCTCATTTCCGGCTCTGTTTTCTACACTAAAGGTTTATTCACACGAGCTAACATTTTAGCCAGCTTTGTTTTGGTTTTCAAGACACGTTGCGTTTTAGTTAACAAGCGAAACGAAAAGTTTCCGATATTGTTAACGTTAGCCGACGAAGAAAATTATTCTTAATTTTTAAAAACATACTTCTACAACTACAAAATATGTGAATTTACATTAATTACGGTATTTTTTAATATAATCATTTAGGAAGTGTATTAGCATTGTTACATTTAAAGTTTACCTGCACCCAAAAATTAAAATTTAATATTTTATTAGATTATGTATAGCTGTCAACACTGTCAAAATTTCATATTAAAATATTAATTATTTTATAAGTTATTCCAAATAGAAAATATGAATTTTAGCAGAAAAACTTCCGCTTTCAATTGCCCCGAAAACACAAAATCTTGAATGTATGACGTAGAAGAAGCCAAACCAAATATATTTTACTCAAACCGCCAAATTGGCTAGATCATAATTACGTATGGCAACGTTTGGCTACACCCTAGAAATTAAAAAGCCAAATTTCCAGGACAAGTTACCTCGCGTTGTACGATGAAAACATACTCAACATTAAAAAATAGAGGGCTCTGATTACCGTATCATGGTTTTGAATACCAGTGGATGAAACTATCTTTACCCCATCTGTATGAAAGAAACATTTCTACCAGGGACAGGGGCGTAGGAACCAGGGAACAGTGGGGCAATGTTATTGCCCCCTCCAACTTTTTGGTCTGTTGAAATCTTCAAAGGGCTCAAATGCTCATTTTAAACGCATATAAATCTTATAGAACCACAACTGTGTTTAATTTTCAGTCTTTTACATGCACCAATTCACATAGAAGTAAAAATTACACATGCACTCGGAGAAGCTACACTCCATTAAAAATTCAAAACCATTCTTTAGACCCCTTTTCGTTTATCTTTGCCCCCTCCAACTTCTAGAACGTTCCTGCGCCCCTGACCAGGGAATAATTATTTCACATTTGGCGCTGCTGTTGTCTAAATAAATACATTAGCGACACGAATTAAATCTGATTTACGTTCGAGCCCGCCAAACTAACTAGCATCTGTGACGTCAGTGACGCTATAAATTAAGTCACGCGCACTTCTAAAAACGGAAATTAATTTCTATAGTAGGTGCTATAAGGAGATGCACCGAGAAAATAGGAGACAGTGCAGGTAGACTTTAAATATTATTATTATTATTATTATTTTATTTGGTGGGGTGGCGGAGAGGTTAGCACTTACGCCTCGCAGCACAAGGAGCCGGGTTCAATCCCAGCTAGTGGCACTGGGTGAAAACTCGGAACAATTCCTTCTGCGTCGAGTTTGCAAGTTTTCTCCCCACTGGTTTAAGGGGTTTTCCCCCGAGCTCTTCGGTTTCCCCTTCCATAAAAACTTGTTGAGGTTAGCGGTAATAGTTAGTGTAGGGAGCTGTTGGCTCGATCGTGTGGCATGCAGGGCTTGCCACCACCCTCCAACACATTGTAACCCGGCCACCTGAATTAATGGCTTCAAAAGTCGCTTGATGACTTAGGCCTAAGGTGGTGCATTGGGTATTAGCCTAGCTGATTATTATTATTATTATTATTATTGGCTAAGCGTTTGTCCTAAAAAAATACATTCATTAAAACTTAGACCAAAAAAGGTTTTGCGGTAACCATTTCCAGGCCGTGCTCACCAACAATGTTTTACCTTGGTTTTACAAAGTGTCGCGTGAATAGGCCTAAAGCTTGGTTTCCACCAGCGCGCGTCAAAAAGCGACACTCAGCTTTGAAACGTGCAAATGTTCTTACGCGCGACAAAAAATTAACATTATGACGCGCTCTTACGCGCGTTGGTGGAAACCAAGCTTTAAGCGTCTCAAAAAGAGAAAACGCTGAAAATAGGAAAAAAATTTCAATGTGAATTAGTCTTTTCTACTGATTTTTAAAAATCGTAGAAAGCGCATTATTTTTGAATCATCCGAAAGTACTCTTCAACATAATTAGGAGGTATATTTTACGAAACCCTTCTCCATTTTCTAGAGCGAGAAAAAATCAGTTAATAATGGACGCTACAGAATTTTAAGAGATAGCGTGAAGAAATTTGGAGTTCATTTTCCAACATTCTAGTCCTTGGTGAAAAAGCTCTAGGCTTAACAAGCACGACGGTTGACCAAGTACGCATTCGCGAATTAGAATCAAATATCTTTTCTGGGTAATTGGATTAGAGAGGTACATTAGAAGCGGAAGAAGAGCCTTCGCCAGAGAGTGCGGAGAGACGAGTACTAGGCGAGTGAAGAGATGAGTATTTGTTGGCGCTGGGGCGAGGGTGGGCGACAGCTGCGAAAGAGAAACGACGGGAAATCTAGTTAAAGCATCTCTCGCGCATCGCGGGAACAATGGATCTCTCAGGTGAGGGACGCGCCGCGGATGGAGAGTGAATCGGAAAGCCAAAGATGCTTCCGCCGATAAAAGGGGGGTCTGGGGCTGGCTGGGCTGGCGGAAGGATGGGGCGACGGAACCCCTTACCCCCGCTAAATGCATCTTCTCGCCCCAACAATGCACGCTTCCCTTCGTAACCATGCCGACCACCAAAAACATATTTGACACACAGGCCCATTCGCATTTCAACAGCTGGATTTCCCGTTTCTGGGAGGGGAGGGGCGAAGGAGAGTAGACCCCAACCCGGGGTTCGATTTCTATATAGATCGTATCTCTCTCTCTCTCCCTCAGCCGCCATTTTGGCCGAGTAACACGAAGGCGCGCTGAATGCCGTAAGCATCGAATTCTATAGTGATAAATATTTCGCCAATAGAGAGTAGTATCAAAAGTAAATATTGAGTAGAAAGTCTTTGACTTGGGTCGTTTAGCGCGACGACTTATATGAGGGGCAAAATTATTTTCAAGAATTTGCTTCCATCCCCCAGTCGTGTTTACAGGGATTTTTTTTGAAACTTTGTACTCCGCCTCCAAAAAAATAGTTTCGTTCTTTTCGGCCTTTTTTTCAGGCTATACTAAATTTGTAAGTAGTCTAAAAATTGCATTATACAGTTTATCAACCAGTTATTCATTTCTACTGCTAATATATTTCAGGTTTTAATAAAAGTAATCAAAGTCCGTTGATTGGCTATTAACTGTGCCTCGGTTCTTACTAGGGAAAACGTGATTTTCATCTTGTAAATGGCCAGGCAAGGCTAAAGTGTAAAATTATTATTGGATAACTATAATGATATTTTTTTTTTAATTGGATGAAGATTTTATATCAATTTGTGGAACCTTTTCACGGAATATTAATACTTATAATAAGCTAAAAAATAAAACGCACTATAAACAATGAAATGAATCTACACGCGATTACCGGACCAACGAAGCCTCTAGAGGAGCACAATTTTTTGAGAAAAAGGCGCAAATTTCTAGCAATCCTATTGGCTCTCTGATTCAAATGATCTCCAGCGCGTTTAAAAGCATAGCAACCACAGTGGAAGCTACAAGAAGGGGGCAGTGCAAGACTTTCTCCCCAATATTTACTTTTGGTAGTACCACTACGACGTAACGTGACGTCGTTAATGCTTTTTCCCGAAGAGCAAATATTTGCCATCCAAAATGGTGGCCAGTTACAAAGCTATAAAGTGGAACTTTCACCGATCTAAATAACTAAACCAAATTTATTTACATATTTTGGTAATAAAACCGCTTGATTATATTAATTATGTTTTTTATTATTATTAAAATTAAGCCGAGCTATAAATATTTAGGTAGTTATGAAGCGAAAAATATTAAAAATTCTAATAATTTTCGAAGCTTTCACACTCAAACCACCCATGGACGCTAAAAATTTAAATTTTAGTTATTTGAATCGTTCGGTTTATAGGTTAATTTATCGCTTAAATCGTGTACATGAATAATATTTTGTAGAGAAGTTTGAACAAAAACGTCGGGAGTCACGTTAACATTTTAGACGTTTTACTTTTCCCGTTTGTTCTTCGGTCTTGGGAGTCGAATATTTAGGAACTTCAAGACGACGCCATATTTCTGTCGAGCGTACTTCACACGATTTATAATTTTTAATTGAAAATAATGATAATTATAATTTTCCAACTCAAAAAATTGAGACAGAGGTATGACAAATTGACAACTTATTATTTATCAAGCAGCGTACTTGTTAAAAAGCGTTAACTTGTTTGAATTGAAATACGCCTAGGCCTTGTAGAATTCAGACGAATTTGGCGAAATAAATACGACTATACAAAGATATACTTTTGCGGTACACCCGGGCACATGAAGAAACAAATAATTGCATTTCGACAACACTAATACCCGTAAATAACGGCTGTTTTAGTATTGTTCAAACTTTTATTACTTCTTCGTGTACCCTTGGTTAGCGAAAGATGCGCAATTTGTTAAAATTCGATTGCAAACGTATTTGATTGCGTCAGCCGGCGAACTGAAAGCGCACTTAACCGATTTTAAAAGATGTTTTTTCTTGAACATCGAGGTTAGTTTAGTTTTTAACAAGAGGACTCGGGTTCGAATCCCGGCCGATTAGAAAAATTATACTACACCCAATGACAAAAAGAAGGCGCTTTTGGAAAAACATTTTCCCTGATTCTAAGAAACTGCGTACGCAATGATTAACCTTTGCACGGAAAATGCGAACGCGTTCGCAGCCTGGACACAGACAGACACGGTGATTGTAATACCCCTCCAGGGTACAAAGTCCCCTCGGAGAGGTAAAAAAGGCCCTAATTACCAAACATATAAATCAATAATACAGAACAAATATTTCAGAATAATGATAAATGGTTAACATACAGGCTAATTTTAAAAGTGGCTTATGGTAAGTTCTTTTTGATGCCAAGGTCTTTTAGAAGAGCTGCTTTAGTATTTCGCCCGACGTTGTTGTTAAAACTTCTAGAGCACTTTGTTCAGTGGCGTAGCCAGAAATTCGTCAAGGGGGTATGGACCCGGAACCCCCCTTGTCTACGCCACTGGCTTTGCTTAACCGCTCTAATAAATGAAATGAGATGGGCGCTACTAAGCAAATTCAAGGATAATTAGTTAATTAATTACCTTCAGAAAATTGTTTTACGATGGAAATATTTTTCCTGGTAAATCCTAATAAGTGGGAAATATATATTGTTCCACGAAACCCCGAAATTCAATATTCCCAAGACGATATCAAATAATTTCCAAAGTGTAGGTTACGCTTTTAGGAGGTTTTACTTTGGATATTTTTCACGACCATGCTAAATCAATATATATTTCGAACATACTTGGCTTATCAACTACTAAGTTTAAATTTCAAATCTTGTTATACTTATATTTAATAGAGAATATTTTTTGATTTGATATGAGAAATTATTATTGAAGTTGAAGTTTCAGTCAAACTTATAATGGACAGCGGAATTGTTAAATTTGGCAATAATACAGATCGAAGAGGGATAATTTAAAAGCAGTACCACCTTGGTTAGATAAAAGTAGTTCTAACCTGGATATATCACTCTAGTAAGTGTTTGTTACTGGTTCTGCCTTGTAGAAGGCTCCGTGTTATGGGAGTTCCGAAAATTATTCGCTAATTTCGCCGAAGTGGGGCTGCTGTCGCAAAAACCCATTTGCTGGTCAGGTTTTGTTTTCCAAGTGATATATCCAGGTAGGGACCACTATTATTAATCCGAGGTACCATAATCACGTCATATCAGCTCATCCTTGATTTATCCTATAGAGCAAATATTTCGCACCCAAAATGGCGGTTATGGACTAAGCCGAGGGGCTAACCACTCTTAGAAAGTCTGTACACCGGATTACGCTTAGATTAGCACTGCCAAAGGCAGGGACTTCAAAGATTACGCGTAGTCCCATTAGTACAGTCAAAGGTACGGCTCTGTACACCGATTACTCGGAGTGATCAGCCCCTCGGACTAAGCTAACAAGTGGTACAATAACTGATCAATGACTGATACGAAATTATTTTACATCTTATTACAGCGTAAATTTACGTAATTTACAACGTTGATGTACCATACCCTTGAATGGGTGGTCAGCACTTCCACCTCGCAACAAGAGGAGCCGGGTTCAATCCCAGCTTGCGGCACTGGGTGAAAACTTGGAACTTCTCCTTCCGTGTTGAGTTTCCAATTATCTCCCGATGGCTTAAGGGGGCTATCCCCCGAGCTCTTCGGTTCCCCTTTACATAAAACTTGGTGAGGTTAACGGTAATAGTTAGTGGAGGGATCTGATGTCTAGTATGCGCCGTGTGGCAAGAAAGTCGGCCAGCACCCTACAAAGATTAAACCCTTTTACCTAAATTTAAGGCTTTATATGACTTAGGCCTAAGGTGGGGCCTTAAGTATTAGCTAGAATGTATTTATTTATACTCAGGGAGAATGAATATGACTATCGACGGACACGTTGAGACCCTAACCCTGTCACGCTAAGGGGGGGGGTCTTATTTTTTGCGTCCTCGCAGCAGCGTTAATCGCGTCTAAATACGCAATTTTTAAGAACCAATGAGATTGCAGTATTTTTTGATTTTATTAAAGCGGAGGAGCAAACCGGGGGCCCCAACGGGTGGAATTGGAGAAACGCTAAATATAATCTCGACATATTCATTCTCCCTGAGTATAAATAAATACATTCTTGGTATTAGCATAGCTAATTATTATTATTGCCTTCATCGTAAGACCAGAAGTGTATTTGGATTGTTTTAAATGTAGATGGCACTATATTCTACGGGAAACGGGGCCAGATAAAATAGCGTAAATCAAGACCGAAGGAACGAATAAAAACAAAAAGCAAGTCCATTATTCCGGACGCTTTATAAAAGTAACACGATCAGCGTCAATAATTGCTGGTACAAAGTGAGAGAGCCGGCGGGGCCAAGGCGTATATAACATTAATAATAATAATAAGTGACACGAACGGGGGGAAGGGGGTGCGGAACACCGCTCGAGAGATAGGACCACCCATTATCTGTCAAAAGATGTTCAAACAATGGAAAATAACAAAAGACACGATGATAAAAAATACTGTTTCTTAACGTATTATTCTTTCTCATTATTATCCGTCAGTCCGAAGACTAACACGTTTCCCGAGCCGTTTCTTTTTTAATACGATATTGTTTATTTCCAGCCATTCTCCGGATAAATAAACCAGCCGTTAGACGAAGCTACGTACCGCGACGTAGAAGGCCAAAATAGCCTTAACTACGGAAGTGGAGTTACGATGAACGTGGCGCTGGCTTTGTCGAACAAAGGATTAACGTATCGCTATATCCTTCTAGTAAATATAGAAGACTTATCTCTCGAGGTCCGCTAGTTTTGGCCACCGGATTTGAGACCCAGTCACTTCGCTTCCGTCCCTTTTTCATGGCGGTACAAATGGATATCGCTACAATGTAATAGAAAATATGGAGGAGATCGACCGTCTTTCGGGGATCATATACGCGAGAGTTGCAAAAGCGACATCCCTATGTCGTATAATACTACTAAGAGTGCAGTCATAATAAGTTCCAAACTTACAAGGAGACGACCCGAAGTGTAACACACTGATTTTGTTCAAACTCGGGGGATTGGTAGACCTTCGTGTAACTTGAAAAATCCTAAAGGGAATTTATTCAATGGGCAACCGTTTTAGCATGGCAACGAAAAATGTTTTTGACAACAACAAATGGAAATTTTCCCATTGAAAATAACATGGGATTCTGACCGATTCCTAGGACCCCCTGTGAAAATTTTGATCAAATTTCAAAATTTGGAAAATGCCAAAAATAGAAAAAATAGATAAAAATTGACAAAAAAGACCATCAAAATTGATCATTTTTTTATCAATTTGAGGTCAAAATCCCATGTTATTTTCAATGGGAAAATTTAATATTTTGTGTTATGATAAACATTTTTCATTGCCATACCAACACGGTTGCCCATTGAATAAATTCCCTTTAGGATACATGAAGGTGTACCAATCCCCCGAGTTTGAACAAAATCGGTGGGTTACACTTCGGGATGTCTCCTTGTTAGTTTTTTGTCTCGTCTCACGAAGCGGAAGGGAGGCCTATTAAACACCGCGATTGGCTGAAGGAATAACGAAAAGCAGGAATCCATATCTCTACTTGGAATGCTTATCTTGCCGTATCGCGTTTGGTAAGACTACTCTGACAGCTTTGGCCCCGCCTACGATACAAAAAATCCCCTCTGCGCACGCTCCCCTCTCACGTTGTTGTTTGTTAAGTAAACATATAGTGACCTCAAAAAAAACCGTCAGCCACATCGAGACGAAAATATGCCGCTATACGCATTCCAAGTAGAGGTATGGATTCCTGCGAGAAGTCTATAGAAGCTAACTCTAGAGATTTCTTATTTAAAAACTAGAACTAAAATGATACTCATATCATCATAAGTTTATAATATACTATCTCCCTATAAGTTATAATCGTACATAGGCTGTGCGTAAACAGCGATTTATCCCAAGACGTCGAAGTGAAAAATCGTAATATGAGCTTGCGTGTGAAATCCGGTTTCGTTTCAACGACGGTTCGAGGCTCGCTAAGACTAACGCGAGTGGTCGCGAAGAGATAAGCTGTAAACTACGAATATTTTACGACAATACCTGTTCATATTGAAATGAATAAAATATTCTTCCAAAATGTTGACACATTATACATTATAGTTTTTTCGTTTAAATTTCCCCCCAAAACAAGGATTTCGCCAGCCAGCAAACCTGCCGCCGTCCGTGTCAAATTTAAATCAAGCGTCGTTAGGGTTAGCTTCGCTCTACTTGCTAACTTCACGCGCTTCTATAAGTCTGGTATCCATGGAGATAGCCGTTTCCGCTCTCGACGGAAGTTGAAAAAGCTAAAAAGGTAGGGCAAAAAGACGCCGCAGGAAGTCTCGTATACCGACTCTGATTTGTCTACGGGATAAATCGCTCTTACCTGATTATTATTAGTATATTATTAAAAATAATTAATTTCAATAGTATTTTTGTTGACATGGAAGATCGGGGATCGAGTCCTGGTAACTTCAGTGAACATTTTAATTACTAAAGTTTTTTGAGCGCATAAAATATTTAAAAAAAATTGTATTATAACAGTCTTTTCTTACAAAATCTGTAAGCTGTTGTGCACTGTTAACAACAATTGAATCGAGGTTTCCCGCGTGACAGGTGATCATGCTGTCTCCATCCCATGGATGGCATCATAAGTTTATAATGTAATAGCATCATAAGTTTATAATGTAATAGCATCATAAGTTTATAATACACTAGCATCATAAGTTTATAATACACTAGCATCATAAGTTTATAATACACTAGCATCATAAGTTTATAATACACTAGCATCATAAGTTTATAATACACTAGCATCATAAGTTTATAATATACTAGCATCATAAGTTTATAATATACTAGCATCCTAAGTTTATAATATACTAGCATCATAAGTTTATAATATACTAGCATCCTAAGTTTATAATATACTAGCATCCTAAGTTTATAATATACTAGCATCATAAGTTTATAATACACTAGCATCATAAGTTTATAATATACTAGCATCATAAGTTTATAATATACTAGCATCATAAGTTTATAATATACTAGCATCATAAGTTTATAATATACTAGCATCATAAGTTTATAATATACTAGCATCCTAAGTTTATAATATACTAGCATCATAAGTTTATAATATACTAGCATCATAAGTTTATAATATACTAGCATCATAAGTTTATAAAATACTAGCATCCTAAGTTTATAATATACTAGCATCATAAGTTTATAATATACTAGCATCATAGGTTTATAATATACTAGCATCATAAGTTTATAATATACTAGCATCACAAGTTTATAATATACTAGTATCATAAGTTTATAATATACTAGCATCATAAGTTTATAATATACTAGCATCATAAGTTTGTAATATACTAGCATCATTCGTTTGTAATATACTAGCATCATAAGTTTATAATATACTAGCATCATAAGTTTATAATATACTAGCACCATAAATTTTTAATATACTAGCATCATGCGTTTGTAATATACTAGCATCATAAGTTTGTAATATACTAGCATCATAAGTTTATAATATACTAGCATCATAAGTGTATAATATACTAGCATCCTAAGTTTATAATATACTAGCATCATAAGTTTATAATATACTAGCATCATAAGTTTATAATATACTAGCATCATACGTTTATAATATACTAGCATCATAAGTTTACAATATACTAGCATCCTAAGTTTATAATATACTAGCATCATAAGTTTATAATATACTAGCATCACAAGTTTATAATATACTAGTATCATAAGTTTAAAATATACTAGCATCATAAGTTTATAATACACTAGCATCATAAGTTTATAATACACTAGCATCATAAGTTTATAATATACTAGCATCATAAGTTTATAATATACTAGCATCCTAAGTTTATAATATACTAGCGTCATAAGTTTATAATATACTAGCATCATAAGTTTATAATATACTAGCATCATAAGTTTATAATATACTAGCATCCTAAGTTTATAATATACTAGCATCATAAGTTTATAACATACTAGCATCATAAGTTTACAATATACTAGCATCCTAAGTTTATAATATACTAGCATCATAAGTTTATAATATACTAGTATCATAAGTTTATAATATACTAGCATCCTAAGTTTATAATATACTAGCATCCAAAGTTTATAATATACTAGCATCATAAGTTTATAATATACTAGCATCATAAGTTTATAATATACTAGCATCCTAAGTTTATAATATACTAGCATCATAAGTTTATAATACACTAGCATCATAAGTTTATAATACACTAGCATCATAAGTTTATAATATACTAGCATCATAAGTTTATATTATACTAGCATCCTAAGTTTATAATACACTTGCATCATAAGTTTATAATACACTAGCATCCTAAGTTTATAATACACTAGCATCATAAGTTTATAATACACTAGCATCATAAGTTTATAATACACTAGCATCATAAGTTTATAATATACTAGCATCATAAGTTTATAATATACTAGCATCATAAGTTTATAATATACTAACATCCTAAGTTTATAATATACTAGCATCATAAGTTTATAATACACTAGCATCATAAGTTTATAATATACTCGCATCATAAGTTTATAATACACTAGCATCATAAGTTTATAATACACTATAATCATAAGTGTATAATACACTAGTATCATAAGTTTATAATACACTAGCATCATAAGTTTATAATATACTAGCATCATAAGTTTATAATATACTAGCATCCTAAGTTTATAATATACTAGCATCATAAGTTTATAATACACTAGCATCCTAAGTTTATAATATACTAGCATCATAAGTTTATAATAAACTAGCATCATAAGTTTATAATATACTAGCATCATAAGTTTATAATATACTAGCATCACAAGTTTATAATATACTAGTATCATAAGTTTATAATATACTAGCAT